>NW_024348242.1:5493333-5872774 GCF_902729225.1 Pteropus medius | reverse complement strand
GCCCCTCCACTGTATACACTGCTCAAAAGTTGGCCACGCAAAAGTTGGCTCACTTGTGAATCGGTTACATGGATAAGCTCACTTGTGAAAATTCATCAAACAGTGCACTTCTGGTATATAGCTTTTATACAAGTACATGGTACTTCAATAAAGCAGTTCTCTACAAAGATGAACAAGAGAAGTATTTTTTAAGTAAACTGTGGCATATCTATTAATGAGACATTCTGGAGCATTGAAAAATAGTTATAAAAATAACGACATGTATTGAGCATATGTATAGTACACCTGTATTGTCTTGTCTACCCTGGCCCCAATTCATTCTACTTGCCCTGTGTCCCCAGAAGTGGGTTATGGCCCACATCACCCTAAAGCTCCCTTGCCTTTTGGATTCTGGTTGGGTTTGGTCCCCGGGAGGGACCAGTGGGAGATTTGGAGGCAGGGAGAGAGAGAGAGGTGGGGCATTCCTCTCAAATTTCCTCCCAGCTTCGGCATGGCGTCTCCTGTGGTAGCGCCTACCTCACAGCACAGCGCCTGTCCAGATGGCTCTCCCCCCAGCTCCCGCCCTCACTGGACTTCAGTTACACTTGCTCCTTCTCCTGCCTCTTCCTACCTCTTCTGTGGAGCTGGCTTCCCTCTGTTGTTAATCTCTCGGTGCCTCAACCTCCCTTCTGATCCCATAACCCTGCCCACACTCTGAGAGAAGTCCCTTCTTTAAAGTCCCGTGACCTCATCTGAGCTGGATTGTTTTCTTCTGGGGCCCTGACTGCCACTTCCTTCCCCACTTTGACAACTGAGTGACATTCCCGGATTCAATGCTTCAGACACTCTGCCCTCCGGTGGAGATGGGAACCGGCTTTGGAGTGAAGCCAGCATTAATTTCAATTTGGCACCAGCAGCAGGGCCAAATGCTTCCGTCTTTTTGAAAAAGTAAATAACTGGGTCCTCCCTGCTCCCCACACATGCTATCTTCCTCTCTCTTTCATGCTCCCACCCCCACAGGTGAGGCTATGAACAAGTAAAGCACACTGAGCTAGGGAGAGAGAGAGAGGACTGGAAGCTCCGAAAATCCTTGTAATTTTCTAAGTGATAAGAGCACTAAGAACACATTTGGTCTTTGATCCAGGTTCCTGACACAGAGTTCCTAAATCCTTCAGAATTTCCTGGGTGACAATAATATCTTTCGTCCTAAAGAGGTGACTCTTGGTGAGCCCCTAGATGGGGGCTGGTCACCAGAGAGACGAAGCCATGATTAGAAGCTTGGCATTTTCAGCAAATGATGGCTCGTGCCCAGGTGATGAAGCCTCCATGAACATTCCCAAAGTACAGGGTTTGAAGAGCTTCTGGGTGGGCGAACACATGGAGGTGCTGGGACGGTGATGCTCCCGGAGAGGGCATGGAAGCTCCGTGCCCTTCCCCCTTACATCGTCCCAGCATCTCTTCCATCTGGCTTTTCCCAAGATACAGCCTTTATTATATAATAAACTGGAAAACATAAGTCCTTGAGTTCTGTGAGCTGTTCTAACAAATAATCGAATTCAAAAGGGAGGAGGTCATGGAAGCCTCAAATTGTAGCCAAGTCGGACAGAAGCTGTGGGTAAACTGGGGATCTACTACTTGTGACTGGTGTCTGATGTGGGGGGCAGTCTCATGGGACTGAGCCCTTGATCGCTGGTACCCAACGCTATCTCCAGGTAGACAGTGTCAGAATTGAGTTAAATTATAGAACACTCAGCTGGTGTCTCGGAGAACTGCTTGATGTGGGAAAAACCCACACACCTGATGCAGAAGTGTTGTTGATGCGGCAGTCGTATGCGAGTAAAAGAGACACAGGGGACGGGTTTTTCCTAAACGCCCTCTGTGTGCTGTGCCTCCCATTTCTAAGAATCTGAGAGTGTAAACTTCTCCCTTCATGACAGTCATCTCCTTGCCTGTGTGTCTTGTCAGACCCGATTAAAACACATCTCGGGTACCCTTAAAACAGTCACCTAGGATGGTGCCTGATGCCCAGGGGGCCTGAGGGCATCAGCGTCATTAATATTATGGAGAAGATATAAAAGACACAGTTCCGATCTCTAAGGGCTTATCAGCTAACTGGGGGGAAAAAATCAACATCTGCTGGGACAAGACTCGAATGGCTGTTGTCCCAAGCACAGCCCAGTGTCCTCTGGGACTTGAGGGGCGCCGTGGCCCCGGGAGAGCTCCGACTCATGGGATCCCAGACCCTGGGGCTTCTCTCCCCTCCTGGGAACGCTCTAGGGGCAGAATTCTGAGCTGGGGTCGAGCATGGTGCTGGAAGGTGAAAATCAAGAACCAAGGCCAGCAGTAGGGGTGGGCTCACAGGGCAGAATCTTGGGGAGGTTTATCCAGATTGCCGAGCTCCAGAACTGGGGTGCCCTTACACAGAATCTGCAACCTTGAGTGGGAGGCAGGATTTGCCAGTTTAAGGAGCTGAATCTATTTAAATACCTGGTTTTCCTTGTTCACCCTCTCTCAGGTTTCTGGAATGAGAGCTAGGAAGGACACCTCCCAGAGTGCAGAGCTGAAGAATTTGGGCTTCAGTCTGACAGACGGGGGTGCAAATCTCAGCTTTGCCTCTTGCAGCTCTGTAGCCTTAGGCAAGTCACGTCCCCTCTCTGAGCCTCAGGTTTTTTTTCCCAAGAAACCAGGGTAATAGCTACCTACTTCATGGTGTTTGGCAAAATGGTTTCTAGTGCTTGACATGACTGACGCCATCTTAAGAAGCGAGTTGCTTTTAGTGAGTCCCTGTCCCTTTTCTGGTGGGGAGATCCACTGTCTTGCTGTTTCTGTCCATAAGTTAATACATACTGTTTAATTCTGGAGTTGTCAGCCTTTCTTCCATCTTTCGACCCTGTACTGCTTTGGAGGTCGGTTCCAGTACTCCTGGGAAATCTTCCCAATATACGGACGCTCTGAAAACCAGTGCTTAGGTTGGCACATAGTAAATGTACAATAACTTGCTGATTATTATTATGATTCAGGAAAATCTAATTAGGGATTTGATCAGGGTTGGCTGTCAGGAAAAGAGAGCAGAGTATAGTTTCTGGGTCTTTCCAAGGACATACTAGTAGATTGTACTACTGGTCATAAATATTCACTGCCCATCCTCTGCTGACTCAGACGTGGTCACATGACTTATTTTGGCCAACGAAATGTGGACAGAAGTGACAAGTCACTTTCAGACAGAAACTTTAAGAGCTAGCAGGGGATTCGCCAGGCTCTCTCCCCTCTGCTACAATGCCTGGCAACTTCCAGGTAGCGGCTGCTCCCTCAGCGTGGGTCTCAGAGTAAGCAGGGCCACTGTGCTCCTTAGTGGGCACAGAGTATATCTGTCAGGGCAGCTGGCAGAAAAACGGCAACCATCACAGTCATTTTAACAGAGAGAATAAGAATGGATGTTGGAGGACTGAACAAGGATACAGGTTAGAGTGTCACAACCCAGAGGCTCAGAGAAGAGGTCCCTCGGAACTGGGATTCAGACCTCTGAGTAGGGGTGCTCAGCATGCGTTGCTAACTCTGTAGGGACACAGTAAGGTCGGTTCCAGGGTATATGGAAAAAAACAGAGACTGGAATCAACGTCCACTGCCAGGATGCAGAAGTGTTGCTTGGGTGACAGTGACCAGAAGAGACAAGAGCAGGAAGAAGCAAGTCCCTTGTCTTTCCTCCAGCCTGCAGTCTCTGGCATATGCCCCCAACTGAAACAGTCTACCCGGAGCAGTTGACAAAGCAGGGATGTAGCATTGTGAGTCTCAGCCCCAGCGTCACGGAGCAAAGTATGGAAGGGCAGCTTGGAGACAGGAGCTTAATAACTGGCACTTGGGGTGAGAGTGAGACGCCCCTTTCGTCAGCCACTGATCTAGTCTGCCCTGACTCTCCACTAGTCTAGGCCCCCAGCCTGAATCCTGAGTCCCCTCCACGTGTAATGTGGGGCTTCCCTTCTTCCCTCTTCACCTCCTCACCTGCCTTATCACAAATTCCTTCCCTTTCTAAGAGGTTCTAGAAGCCTCTAGACCCCTAAACATTGGTGCTTTGCACAAGGACAAAAGTGCAGCACAGACAGGCAAAGAAACTTGTTCGAGGTCACATGTGCACTACCTGCGGAACTCAGACTTGCCCCCAGGATTCCTGACTCCCCAATGGTTGCGTGGGGGACGTACTATTAAAAACACCGAAAATAACAGATGCCAGACTCCAAAGCCAGGCGATTCAGGTTCAGGAAGTCCGAGGGGGTATCGAGGAAGCAAATGTCTAACAACAACAACAACAATACATGCGAACAGATTTATCGCACTTTCTCTGTGCCAGGCACAGTTCTAAGTGCTTTACACATGTGAACTCATTTAATCCTCGCAATCATCTTCTGCCTGTATTATTCTTTCCCCATTTTTCAGATGGAAAAATTGAAGCACACCTCTGTAACACGTGGAAAATCTGATGTCAAAGAACATCAGATTCTTTCAGGAATTGCAAACTGGCCCACAGTGGGAACATTTAAAAATTGAGAACATGCACGCAAGAGAAGGGGGAGAACACTGGTTAAGAACAGGGTGCTGGAGCCAGACTGAGCAGGTCCAAGTCCAGGGTAATCAATAGTGCTGGTTTTCCCAGAACAAAGGGTTTCCTGGAACACAGGACTTCCAGGGCTAACACCAGGACAGTAAGTCACCCTAGATTCCACTTCCATCAGTCGCCAGTGTATAACTTTAGGGCAAGTTATGTGACCTCGCTGTAGCTCAGTTTTCCCATCTGCGAAATGCAAGTGATAACAGTATTTAACTCAGCATGTTGTGTCAATACGTAGGGTGTTTCTAAACTGCCTGAGTGTTTGCCATTAATATGATTATTAAAACATGGACTTCCAGATTTCCTTCCCTTCAAAGATTGGAAGATCCAACAACAAAAGACCTACATTCTTATTTACCTATTTATTTAGCAAACATTTATACATAATGCTTTTTGCCACATATCAGGCACTGTTCTAGGCATTTGCAAGCATTCATTCATTCAAAACATCTCCATGAGGTGAGTTCTATTGTCCAGTTTTACAGATGAGGAAACTGAGGCCCAGTGTCACACAGTAAGAGGCAGTCAGGATCCAAATCTAGCCCAGCTGGCTCTGTTTCGTGACAACCAACAAACACTGGGTCTTAACGACCCCCCTGAGGAGGGCATAACCTCCCCAGTTCACCCCAGCCCCACTCCAAGATTCTATTTTCATTCTTTCCAGTACCCTCTGAGCGCCATGTTTTCTGCCCCCACATCCCAGGGGCTTTCAATCACAGTGGCGGCTTTCCTAAACAATCCCCGTGAGCAAGCCTGAGGTCACTAAGTCCAACTTTTGTTTCTTGGGTCACAGGCTTTCTTGAGAATTGTCCTCTCCTTCGAGAGATTTAGATTAATCCCCTTATCCAGTGGCTCAGAATCAGACAGAGAGTCTGGTCACCTGCTTCAGCCCGTCCAGACCGGATTACCTGCTGTGACCCCAAAATTCGCTCACACACACCTGCTCCTGAGACATTCACTGATTAGTGACAGCAGGGAGTGTGAGAATGGTGTGTTTTTTGCCTTCTGGGAACATCCTTGACTTGAACATGGTGGCAGCCCGATGTAGGACTGTAGCTGAACATGCATCTCTTCATCCCTCGTCTCGCCCCCCCGAGCTACTCACCCTGCCCTGAACTGGCAACATTTGAAAGGTCCACCATTTTCCACATAATTTAATGTCCCAGAAAAAGGAAAAACTGATCAAGTCAATGGTCATCAAATTAAAGAACTCTAGCGTGGCCAGAATGTTGTAAAATCATTTTTGTCAGGGTCGTGTAATAAATGTCTGCCTCCTTGTGATAAGAGCATCCCAGTGTCTCCTGTCCACTCTTAGCCCCTGAGGTTTGGGGGGCTGTCCCCATGCTGTCTGGACGCAGGTGGCCTGGCCAGTGGGAACTGCATTTCTGTCTCAAGGCTACGGCTCTCGCCAGATTCCACAACAGCCCTTTCTCTCGCGCCTGCAGGACAGGGACTTCCTGCTCCTGCCAGTCCCAGGAGCGACACCGTCCCCTGCTAGTTCCCTGTCCCCTGCCCACAGCTCTATTACAAGTCCCTTCATTAATGCTTATTGGTCACTCCCACGTCTCCTGTGGAACCCTAACTGATTGATACACCTGGAGATGAATACACCAGCAGCCTCTTTGAGAGCTGAGCACCCCTGGCACCCCAAATCTTTTTTCTCAGCCCCCTTTACCTCTTTGCCCTAAGCCCAAGCACTCATCTGCATCCCTTCAATTGCAAATGCTGCTTGCTGCCACCCTCTCTCTTTTAGGGTTGCCCTTCTCACACATAGCTTCAAAATAGGGTTCAGTCAGCCAGCCACCCTCCTCCTCATCGCTCTGCGTTACTTTCACAGGCCCTGTGCTTGGGACTGTGTATGCATGAGCTCCTTTGCTGTGTATGCCTCCAAGGAAATCCACGTGGGCAAGCTGCACGACTTAAGCAATATCCCAAGGTTCAGTCAGGGACTGAACTTTTTCCAGATTTGGCAGATCGGTGGTGGGCAAGAGGGCACAGTGGTTACAGGCTTGGGCTGTGGAGTCAGACAGACCTCAGCTCAAATCCTACCTCTGCCACGTGCTCGCTGTGTGACTTAGGCAAGTGACTTAACCTCTCTGGGCCTCTCTCTGCCTCTTTATTCAGGCTGCCATGTCCTACTGCTGCAAGAGATATTCATGTTGGTGCACCAGGGGGCGCCATTTACACAGACTACTGCATAAATGCTATCCCTGGGGTCCTGCCAGGAGTGATGCCGACGGCGCTACCTCCCTGGGTCATTGCTGTCAGGGTTCACATGGCAAGAGTCAGCACTTAGCCATCATCCCAATAACCTTAGTGGGCTCTGTCTGGCCACCTCAAAAGCCATTCCAAATTCTGCCTCTGCTGTCTCCAACTTCAGGCATGGCAAACACTTAGTGCTCCATGTCTGATCCTGTGGCAGACATTACTAATCAATCAACCATTACTGGCACCATTTCCCCACAGATCCAGGATGCAGCTCTCCAGGCAGGCAGCCATTATCAAACGATTCAGATAATTTGTCAAGGAAAAAACCACATTCACTATTCCTTCTCAAGACTGTAATCTCCTTGAGAGCAGACGTACAGTCTTAATCAGCTCTGCCCACTCTTGCCCCAAATTAGTAATAACTTTTCATATATTAAGGACTCAGGAAATTTGTGGATAGACAAATTTGGCTTTCCTTCTTACTAGCATGCTTGAGTAAGTCCCTTCATCCTTCTAATGTCAAACAGAAATGGAAGCTCACAAACATGAAGGGACTTGCCCATGGTCACAAAAATAATAAGAAAAGGGAAAAAATGACGTCAAACAGAGACCATAAAATTTTCTTCACTATATACTCATAGAGGCATGGATTCATGTAAAATTCTTAGCACACCGCATGGCACATAACGCCAGACTTCTGTTTCCAAGCCCCAGCCCTGCATAAAACTGTCCTCTGAGGCTCTGTGGCCAGAATCCTTCCTTGATATGAGAACACAGAAGGTCCTAGAAAGCCCAGGTTATTGGCTCACAGACTTATGAGAATGTATTCTCTGGAACACTGGGGCAGAGTAACCGAGTACTTTCTAGAACCTAGGCGGGATTCAGATTCTGTGAGATCATACTCTTGAGACCTCAGTTTGCTCAGCTAAGAAGCAGAGAGGTTGGAATGCTGTTCCCAAAAGGCCCCTCTGACATTCAAAGTTGCCTCTTCATGCTCCCTCCCCCTGGCCCAAAACAAACTGGTGGGTGGCAGGTTACATAAGGAGCTTCCCAGCCTGTTGTGCAACCCTGGGCTGCCACACAGCTGCAGGAAAGGCAGGGTGGGCTTGACTGTGAGACAGAGGACGACTGTGGGTGGGACCTGACTGGCCAGGAAGGCGCGGCCACTGATGATGGGCTCTTCTGGCATGGATCTCAGTCCTTCCTTTCTTCCTATTTTCCTATTTTCTTTCTTTCCTCTCTTCTTTCCTTCCTTTCTTCTTTGCTTTCTCTCTTCTGCCTTCCTTCCTCTCTTTCCCCTCCTTCCTTTCTTCCTAACTTACTCATAACCTACTGATTGAAAATATCAGTTCAAATCCCTGCTCCACCAGCTTCCAGCTGTGGCCTTGGGCAAGCCGATTAAACTCTCTGTGCCTCAGTTTCCTCCGATAATAACAGTATTTTTTTTCACAGACCCTCACAGTACAGCCTCACAGTCCCTGGCCTCACAGAATGTACAGCATTAAATAATTACATAATTAATTAGTTAATTAATCATCAGTGAGCTAAACACTATGAAAGACCATGAGCACATCTAAAAGGGTTTTCTGATCTATTCTTGCCAAAGGGCAGGGGAGTCGGAATGTTTCCCGGGGGAAGTGGGAGTTTGCAATTGTCTTTATTGTCTTGTCTATTCATTTATTGTCTCTTTCAGTAGCTTGTAAGCTGCGAGAGGACTGGAGTCATCTATATTTTATTTACTAATGTTTACCTGGCATTGGGAGGCACGCGACAACTATATTCAGATCAATGGATGAATGAATGATGTTCCACTGGAGACCAGAAGGACGAGTAGGAGTAAACCAAGTGAACAGAAGAGCGTCCCAGGCAGAGGAAGCAGCAAGTGCAAAGGCCTTATGGCCAAAGGAGGCTGGAAATGAAGCAAGGATGGTATGTTTGGATCAAGCAGAGCGACAGGGAGAGTGGGACAGGCCACACAGGGCCTTGGGAGCCACGTGGTGGATTTTCTCCGTCAAATGCCCAGCCCGGACTGAAATGGAGGCCAAGATGGGGTATCAGAGAGGCCTGGGGCCAATTCCCAGCTTCCCCATTTTCTGCTGCATGACAAGTCAATTAACTTCTATGAGCCCTGGTTCCTTCTTTGCAAAAGGGAGGTAATAATAGTAACTTATTGCATGGGGTTTGGGGAGGATTATGGAATACAAAGCACTAAGCACAGCACCTGGCACACAGACAGTGCTGAAGAAACACAGCTGTGGTGGTAATAAAAATAATTATAATAATAATATTGACCCGGGTCTCCTTGCTTTCTTTCACTGTCCCCTGAAACTGAGTCTTCCCTTAAGGAACGAGTGTCCCCACCTCCAGAAACCCTCGCAGGGGCATAGCTGTTCTGCCTTCCCCACTCATTCCAGGCTCTGGCTCCCTGAGGCCCTCCTGGGGCTGTTTGCCTAGAAGTTCCCAAAGCCAAGACTCTGAAGAGATGGTTTCCTTGGCTCAGGGCCAAATCTGCATCCCTGTTGCTAAGCAACTAACCCCCAGCCAGATGCCAACTGCGGCCTGGGACTAGCATCAGCACTCTGGGGAGGGCCTTCTGGGGTGCCCCCAGGGCTCCAGGCTGCAACCAGGGCTGTGGCAGGACAGAGCCAGGGCAGATGGCTCACTGAGAGTCAGCATACAGCAGCGGAAAGCCTTTGGGGTCAAGGACAAATCCAAGTGCATTCAGACCCCAGCTGTACAATTTACCAGTTGTGCTGCCTCTATCAAGTCAGCAAATCTCTCTGAGCCTCAGTTTACTCATTTCCACAATGGGATGCAGGCCTAACTACAAATCCATCACAGGGATTACACAGGGTGATGTGCATGAAAACACCCAGCGCGCAGGAGGTACTCAAAGAATCCTGAAATATGGATGTACACCTAGGGATGAATCCACTAACCTTGTTACCCGTCAGCGGTACTAAAGTTCAAACTCCTCAGCCTGCCCTGCATGGTCCCCTAACCTGATCCTCCAATTTTCTATCGTCGAACTAATTACCTACAAGTCCAGGCTTTCTCGACCTCAGCATTACTGACTTTTTAAAAATAGCTTATAATTTCCAGAGCATACGATTCACCCATTTAAAGTGTACAATTCGGTGCTTTTTAGTATATTCGCATGTTTCTTGCTAAAAATTGGATTTCTTTTACTTTAGAAGAGCGAAACTTTAGAATGAACATTGGGAGACAGACAGCAGTCTTTGCCACAGCTCTCCAGACCTCAATTTCCTATTCAGTAAATTGGGTACAACACTAATCCTGTCTCATAAGGTCTTTGTAAAGATTAAGATGATGGGTATGAAGAGTTAATTGGCAAGAAACACTAGCTATTACAATGATGATCAGTAAAACATCCTGGTAGCAAATGAGGGGGAAGAAAAAGAAGTCAGTGTTTTCTGTGCCAAGGAGGGCAGCCCAGGTTCAGTCGGGGTCACTGACTGGGTAGACGACAGGGAGCTGCCAGAGAGAATACCGAGACCTGCTCTAACGCCCAGAGAGCAAGCTGAGGTAAGCTAGCGTCTCCCTTTGCCTCCAGCAAGACAAAGTCTCAGGAACAATCTGTGCTCCTGAGAGGCCAAGGGTGGCACTTGCAACAACTTGCACAATTCACTTGCTCCTCCGACCTGTCATCTGTCATCGGGGGCATGGGTAAAGTGGGGCCTGGCCTCCTTTGAAACAGGGCAAGGTCTGAAGATGGTAAATAGGGTGGGGTGAGGAGGCACTGACTGCCAATTGAGACCAGGCAGGACTGGAATCCTGGGCCTTTTCAGGGGAAGTTCAATGCTCGGGCTCGGAATTCTGACAGGAAAACCCCTCTTGAGGATAGGAAGTTTTCCTTGGAGGGAGGGGGCAGTTTTTATTCTTTTCTGATTTCAAAATTAGCCAATTGTCTTGGATCCCAACAAACTAGTAAGTATCCAACAGGCCCCAGGAGTGCCTTGGAATTCCACTGGTGGGTTCTCATGATTTAGTAGGCATCAGGGGGCTTGTTAAAAATGCAGGTGGCAGAAGCCAGCCCCATAAATTCTGAACCTGCAGATCAGGGTGGAAATAATCTTTTTTTTTTTTCAACCCTAGCAGAAGAAAAACACTTATATGGGATTCCTTATGTGCTGAATTTATTGCAAGTGCTAAGTAGGAAAAGTCTCAGAAGTCAGTAGCAGTTGATAACTGGGGATCTGACTCAGTTGCAGAAGGCTTCCTGGAGAAAGGGACATTTAAGCTGAGAGGAAGAATGGGTATTACCAAGGCAAAAAGCAGGAAGGGTATTCCCAGCAGCTTAGCTGCCTGGGCCCCACCACGGGAGAGGGTGCGACTGGGCTAAGGGAGGGGCAGGGACTGACCAGGCGGGTCTGACAGGCTGCATGAAGATTTTAGTCCCTATCCTGGCCACAGTGAGAAGCAAGTGGGTGACATGATCATACCTGGAAAGACCATGTTGGCTGTAGTGTGGAGGATGTGTTGGAGGGGGCAGGAGACCCCCTAGAAATGATGGCAGTGTCAGCAACATAGTCCCAGAGACTTTTACCTGGCCATCCCAGGTATTTCAGAATATCCCAGAGTGTCCCAAGAAGAGGCACTTCCTTGAGCCTAAAATACTCACTGCACCCCTACCGTTACCCTCTCAGTCACTCTCTAACCCCTTTCCCTGCTTTGCTTTGTTTTCATTTTCATTACCATTATTTTTCTCTATTATATATTCATTTGTTTGTTGTTTACTTCTCTGTTGTCTGTCACCCCCTCTAGCATGTGAGCTTCATGAGGGTGGGGACCTTGTCTCCTATTTTTCCTGCACCCTGCACAGTGACTGGCACACAGCAGGTGCTCAGTAAAGGCACTGAGTGTGTGCGTGAGTGAACAAGAACTTGAGGTGGTTGGGGAGTTTACAGTGGTGAGCTGGATCCAGGCTGGCCTCCAGGAGATGCTGGCATTTAACCAGAGCTCCCAGCTCAATCTTGAAATATAAGAACTGAGAGTTCTCAAGGCCAGACAGGGTTAACCTCCTCTTGAGAGGGTCTGAAGGCCAAGAGAGTCAGGGTAAGGACCCAGGCAACAGCGGGAGGAATGAATCCACCAAAGATGCTCCATTCTCTCAGCCCCACACCCACAGTTTACAACAGAACGAGACGGGATGACAGTGAACATTAACGTAATTCACACTGTTTACCAAACGCTCTTCAGAGCATTTTACTACATGAACGCATTTAATCCTTAGGACATGCTATAAGGTAGCGAACATGGTTATCTCCATTTTCCGGAAAGGAAAGTTAGGCACAGAGAAGTTAGCCAACTTGCCAAGGTGACAAGGCTCAGAAGTGGCTAAGCAGGGATTGGAACAGGTGATCTTAGGCATTGTATCAGAGGAAAACACCTCGCTATCACCCTGCCACCCCGCCAAAGTGCTGCCAATCAAAGATGAGCATTGGGCTGACCCGTGCCTGCCCTCCTATTTCTTGAATTCCCATTCGAACCACAAATTTGCCTTTATGCATTGTTCCCTGGTGAGAGGGGTGTCCTAACTGTCAGATAGACTTAGGTTCAAATCAGCTCAGCTACTTCCCAGCTAAGCGATGAGGGATAAGTGAAGTCACCTTTCTCAGCCTTGGTCGCCCCGCCCCACCTGCAAAATAGAGCTGATGATGTTTCACCCAGGAACAGTTGTGAGGACTGGGTGAGGAAATCCCCGCAAGCACCCGGTTGCCTGCGTGTCACTCCGTGGAGGAAATGGTTGCTTTGTTTCTTCCTGCCAGTCTTAACTCCTCTTTCCTCTTCTGCTTCCCCCAGGCCACCTCCCACCCCAAACCAGCAACCTGCTCACTGACCTTGCCAGAACCCTCCCTCCTTCCAAAGGATCAAAGTCGGAGGAATTAAAGGCCCAGCAGGATCCCTTCAGACTCCACCAGCTTAGCAACCCAGGCAATTAAAGAAATCTCTCAGATTTGAGTTCCAACCAAATCGGATGTTTTAAAAAAAAAAACCCAAATTCTAAACCCCACAAGGAGCTAAATCTGGTGCCCCACAAAGCTTTTTTTTAAAGTCCTTTGGCATTATTGAGAGGTGAGAGGTAAGAGTTGTGAGTACTTGCATCTTAAGGCTGCCCAATCCTCTCAAAGGGCTCAAGGTCAAGGGAGATGTTAAAAATGCAAACACAGGGGCATTCTCCCCAACAACTGGTCTAGGTGCTTCAAAGTGTCAAGGTCATGAACAACCAAAAAAAAGTTTGAGGAACTGTTTCAAATTAGAAGAGACAAGAAAGAAAAGACCACTTAAAAGCACTGTGTGACTCTAGATTATTGAAAAGGGGAAGGGGGACAATTAGGGAAATCTGTTATGGACCATGGCTTAGATAATAGTACTGCATCATACTCAGTATCCTGAATTTGATGATAATGCTGTAGTTATTTATATAAGAGAATCTCCTTGTTCTTAGGAGATAACCGCAGGTAAAGAGGCATCACATTTGTAACTTCTCGCATGATTCAGAAAAAAACAATATGCATATTTATATGTGGAAAGAGAGAAAAGATAGAGCAAATGTAGCAAAAATCAGGATAAAGGATATACATAAATCCTTTGCACTATTCTTGCAACGGTTCCGGCAAGAGTAGAATTATTTCAACAGAGAAAAGTTTTTTAAGATGCAGATTCCTGTGTCCCATCTCCCTACAGAGCCCAATTCATTGGATATTTGGGGGAGGCCAAAGAATCTGCATTTTAGCAAGCTCCCCAGGGGATTCTGGCACACAGGAAGCCTGACTAATTCCAGCTCCACAGAAAGCTGGGGCCGTCTTTCCCAGTCAGAGGGCAGGGGCACAGCCCCTATGATTTTTATCCTCCTTTCTCCACTGTTCTAGGCAACAAAGAGTCACTAATGGAGGGTTTTGTAAACCAACAGCATTGAGAGGTTCCTCCAGATTCTTCCCGAGAGCAGAGCTTGCTCTGAGGCTCTAACCCACTTATAATTACATGACTTAAATTACAATTGCTAAAGACAATCTGCTGGGGAAGGGAGATAGAAATAAACTGGGGTAAAGAAGGAGCCTGCCAAAACAGGCTAAAGGAGCACTCGGGAGGACCAGAGGGCTCCTGTGTGCGTTTCATCAGGGATGATGATGACATCACTTGGCTTTAATCCTCCTTAGTCATTTTCATTTGGGACGCTGGCAGCAGCTGCCATTTCTAACTGCATGGGAGGCACCGAGGGCTCAGCTCGGAGTTGGTGTTTAAATATGCCAGAAGACTGTCTCCCCAGGACTGGGCCGCCTCTCCAAAGCGGAGCCTTGGAAAAGGTGACTACACCCAAAAGGCAATTAGGAGGAAAACAACTCAGGTGGAAGTGCGACAGCCTAACCAGAGGCTTGCAGGCCACTTTAACCAGGTCCTGCACTATGGAATGAATCTGCACCACAATCTGGCGCGTGTGCGAGTGCGCACATGCGCACGCACACACACGCACACGCACACGCACACACACACGCACACACACAATGATGGACATGCAATGTACCAATCTCCTCCAAGGAAGGCTTTGTTGCCCCAGCTTCTGGGAGTGCTGTCCATAGAGAGCCTCCAATTATCAGCCCCTTGGGCTGAATCCCTGCCTCGCCTTGCCCAAGGCCACACCCCTTTCCTGGGGGCGCTCACGTCCAGTGATTAATTGAGGGGAGGATGAAGGCCCGGCTGTCTTGAGCCAACTCAGGAAAATTCTGAAGAGTATTTTAACTCCTGGGTTCCGTGTAGGCTTAGTCAAGGCTATTTGTGAGCCTCCATCCTAGCCTGACTTCTACCCCTGCCCACTCCCACTACCTTCTCCTCCCCTCCACAGGAGTTGATCTCAAGGACACTCCCTAACAAATCTTTCAAACACTAAACTCTACCTCAGAGTCTGCTTCTTTGGAGAACCTAGCCTGGGATACACAGAATTAAAATAATAGTTCTGCAACAACATTCATCTTTTCTATGTGTTGTGCATTCTAATATTATCTATGATATTTCACTTTTTTATGCTGGTCATGACCTGCTCAACTGATTTCATGACTCAGCCATGGTTTTGATACTGGACATCACTTGTAAAATTCTTAATCTTTTAGCAGGAAATGAAAAGAGACAGAGTTCTGAATTCTGGGAACAAACATGTGCAGAAAGCAAATGATGAGTCACTGAGTCCTGCCAATCTTAGTTGTCAATCAAGGAAGCCCACCCCTCTAAGAAAAGTAACCACCCACAGCAGAAAGGAATAAAAAACGCAAAGACTTTGTAACCAGGCCTTTTGAGCCACGCTTCTCTTGCTCAGGCACGCTTCCACTTCTGGAAGTGTACTCTCCCTTCTAATAAAGCTTTTATTTTCTACTGTATTTTGGTGTCTTGCTCAATTCTTTGTTCAAGACATCAAGAACCTGGACAACGCGCCAGGAGAGGACCCTACTCTCCGGTAACAGCTTGAAAATACTAACCTGAACCATGGCCATGAAGCATGGAGGATATCAGTGTATATTTTGGGCTGTCTTTGGCTGCAAGTAAAAGAATGCCTGACTCAACGTGGATTAAATAACAGAGGTTCAGTTTTACATAAAAATTGATATAGTAACTAGTGATTCCAGAATTTGTTCCTGACTCAACAACTTCATCAAAGACTCAGGTTCTTTCCATACTTCTCCACCATCCTCAACGTATTGGCTGTGTCTTCTCACAGCCACAAAATGGCTGCCACTGCTCCAGGTAGCATGTCCTCACACAACCACCTCCAGAGGAATTTGGTGTGGGAAGTGTCTCTTCACATATTTCTTTTAATTCAGGAAGAAAAAATTCTGCAGAGGCCCCAGGAGCAGATTTCCCCTATTTCTCAGAGGCCAGAACTGGGTCATCATTCATGTCTAAATTAATCTCTATCACCTAAGGTTCCATTAACAAAGATAAAGTGAATAAAGGTTGGTAAGCAACCAGTGAGGACTGCCACAGTCCATGTCAGGTATTGCATTTAGCCTTTATTTCCTTCTAGGGTCCAATGTCAAAGACCCTGAGGTGGGGGCAGAATCACTGACCAGCATCCCAGATCCATGACAGACATCACTAGCAGATCACAGCAATCTTTCCCACTGAGCAGGAATGTGATTTCACAATGTATCCCAATAAAATACTTCACGCACTCATTACCAATCTATTAGAACCTGAGATAAAATCTGGTTCCTGCCCTGGCCTCTAGATGGGAAGATTACAAAGGAAGCTCATATGAGGATGATTAACCAGATTTTGCTCTGTATTTTCAGAATACTCTCTGACTCATACTATCTACCCTTCCCTCTTCGCTTGGACTATTTCTTCTTTCTCTTGGCCTATCTATATTCCATTTGTCCTTGAAAAAGGTCCGACTCAAGCCCAATTCTTCCAGGAAGTCCCCCTGGATATCTCAGCCTTATATAAAATTACTCTCTGAACCCACTGATCAATCTTAATAATACTCAAGGTGGAATAACCAGACATTGTATGCCTGCTACCAGTTTATAAGAAATATGGGGACTAACATTAAATAACACATGGAATGCAATTAGCAAAAATCTAGAATGTCAGAAACTAAAGAACCTATGACCTAGTGTCATTAGCAAGTAAGTGGCATTTTTAAAAGCAAGGGAAGTTATATTTGTATCAGTTATCTGTTTGTTACAATAATGCTATGTAATAAACTACACTAGGACATAATGATTTAAAATAAGAATTATTTCTCCTGAGTGTGTGATCAGATGGGCAGTTCTTTTGGTCTGGGGCAGGCTCAGTGGACCCAGAAATCATTCAGCATCACTTCTGCTGCATCCTTTTGGCCAAAGCCAAGTCACATGATCAAGCCTAGATTCTACGGTGGGGAAAGAGACTCTATCTCTCAACAGGAAAAGCTGCTAAGTTACATTGCTTAGGCCATGGATACAGAGAACGGCCATTTACTGCCATTTACTGCGATCAATCCACCACACATTTAAAAGAGACTAAGTAACTATTAACCAGATGCAATGTGTGCCCTTGTTCAGACCTGGATTTAAACAAACCAACTGTAAGACCTCATTTTTGTCGTCACTGGAAATGAATATAGACTGAATATTAAATGATAATAAGGAACTGTTGATTTTTAAGTACGATAATGGTACTGTGAATTTTTTCAAATGCCCTTATTGTCAGAAGTACATACTAAAGTATTTGTGGTTGAAATTATATGATGCCTGGGATTTATTCTAAAATATTCCCACAAAAATGGAAATTGCAGTGTGGTGGTGGGGGGGGTGCTAATAGATGTACCAGAATGGAAAAAAAGTTGACAGCTGTTGAAGATGAGTAATGCACACATGGGAGTTATATTACTATTCTCATTACATTATGTGTATGTGTTTGAAAATTTCCATAAGAAATGTTTTAAGATTGTTCAGCTTCCTTTCACTCAGGTAGTTCATAGAGTATGGTGGGATTATCACTGATGGTTTAAGAACATTACAGAGAAAGTCTTGGTTTGGTGCTAGCCTATCTTTAATACCTATTAAGCACTCATTAATCTCTCTTTATAGCAAAATGAGAGCAGGTCTCAGGCTCCGGAGCCCTTGGCAGGAATAGGATATAACAAGAATTTCATGTCACTGCTTGATTGTCATTATATTTATTTTTCACTATTACCTTTCCTCTACCATGAGTGATGCTGCTTTTCTTTTTATAAATGGTGAGAGAAGTTCTCTTTTTAAATAAATTAAAATGATAAAGACTAAATTTTTAAGTGATTAAATCAACAATAATACAGACAATAAAAGGTTATAGCTAAAACTGTGAAGACGATTGTTTTCATGAAGGTCAGCTACCCGCTCTAGCAAACAATTCCAAATCTCGCTGGCTTTGCATAATAGTTTTGTTTTCTTTTCTATGTTACAGCCCAAAGTAGGGCACTGGTGGGGAGGGGAGTGGTGGGACTCTGCTCCACAGAGTCAACCCAGGCTCCTTCCACCTAGTGGCTCTGAAACCCTCCAGGCCTTGGGCTCCACCATTGTACCTTCTGCATTCAGCTGGCAGACTAGAGAAGTGAGAGTGAGTCTGCAGTGTCACGTGGAAAGATTTGGGGACAAGACCTGGACATGTACACTTTGCCCCACATTCTATCGGCTAGAACTTTGTCATATGGCCCCACCTAAGTGCAAGGGAGGCTGAAAGCTTAGCCTTAAGCTCAGGAAGAAGGGAGTTTGGTGAATATTTAGCATTATCTCTGTCACAGTGGCCCTTGAATGCTGAAATTTAAGAAAAACCATTCCAAAAATGAAACCCAAATGCCTCAGGGTAGCATACAGAGGCCTATGATCCTGGCTGTCTCAGTCACGGTTCAACCAGAGAACAACTATGAACACCACGGGGGAAAGAACCCATCACAGGAATCAGACTCTCTGCTATTACGGGAGCTGGTAGAGGAGTCTATTCAATGGTCTTGTCTTGCAGCAGTTAGGTCAGCTGCCAAAGAGGAAGGCTGGGCATGAAGGAGAGCAAGGACAAGCTGGAACCTGGGAGGGTGAACTTGGAGCCACAAGGACAACTGAGAGGACCAATCGGAACCTATGTCCCCAGTGCCTGGGGCCTGCACCAACCTTCAGAGCACACAAAGCTTGGCTTCAGTTTCACTTTCACCTTCCAAATCTCACACAAATTTCCCTTCCAGCCGATGCTCACCCGGAACCATACATGGAAGGTATTTCTAGAAAAGGAGTTGAAGCCTAGCTGGACATAGGACAAGCCACTTCACAGGGCTATGGAACACTCTAGCTTCCCCCCACCCCTTGCCACTGCCTAGCTCATACCTTTCACTCCACCCATGCCAAATACTGACACTTTCACAACTACATCAGACGTTTCCTCACTTTATCCATGCTCTTCCCTCTCCCTGGCATGTTCTTTCCTGTCACTGCCTTGTGCCCAAATCCTCTTTAGCCTCAAGCACTAATCAAACATCACCTCCTCCAGGAAGTCTTCCCAGTAGTCTCCAAGCAGAGATGGGAGAGTGACAGAGCTGTAAGTACAGTGGGAGGTTGTATAATATGTCAAACGATCTTTCTCCAGAAGCCTGGAAATCGTCAACAAAGTTATTAAATGCACTAAATGCTGAGTGTGACTGATTTCTTCTCCAAAATAGGGATGAGGCTGGGCTTCTCATCTGGGTTTAAATCAGGTTGGCAGTAAGAGAGCTTACACGGGCACATGAGCCCCAAGATGGGGAGACCCATGAGGAAGAGAGAAGCAAGAGGAAATAAGATATAGAAACAGGTAGAAGTTGTGGGGAGACTTAAGGCTGCCCCAGGCCTGGGATTCGGGTCTTTGCTATGTGTAACCAAATCTCTAAAGGGGCAGAAACGAGTTACAACTGGTGTGGTAGATTGGATTATCGTTCTCAGTTCTTCACTCTCTTTCCCCATACGACCTGGAAGTGTATGAGAGTGAGGCAAGCATACTTCCCTGTCATGTTGATGCTGGACTTGGACTTGGCCATGCGATTTTTTTTGGCCAATGGAATGTGACCAAAAGTGATATGCTAGTTCTGAGCCAAGGCTTTAAGAAACTTTCCATGTGTCTACTTCCCCCTTGCACTTCTGCTATTTACTATGAACATACCTGAGCAGTTGCTGATCCAGAGAGGATGAAAGACATGTAGAAGAAACCTGGAGAACATACTTGAACTCGACTGTAGCCAGGGGCCAAGCCCAGGTGATTCTAGCAGAGCTATGGTTCACCTGGAGACTAAAGAACAAGAAAATAAGGGTTGCTGTTTTCACGTAATAGCTGAACTGAGACAAAATTCACATACCATCAAATTCACCCATTTAAATAGTACAATTCAATGGTTTTTTAGCATACTCACAGTTGTGCAACCATCACTACAATCAGCTTTAGAACACTTTCATCACCCCAAAGGAAAACCACTGCCTTAGCCGTCTTCCCCATTGCCCTGTTCGTTGTTTTTGTGGCAACAGCTGACATATACACAGGTGTGGGAAATGCACCCAGTGTAAGCAAGTCCACATTTTACGTTCTCCTTGCAGATCAGAAGAAAGGTTTGCATGCACACATCCTCACAGACTCCCCTACAAACACTCACACAGTAAGTACACACGTGCTCAGACACACTTCTACAAAAGTATCGCACATCCAAACTCAGAGACTCACACTCATTTTCACTGATACAAAGATTCTTTTTTTTTCGATCAAAGATTCATATACAAATTCATGTGCACACACTCACAATTACATGCTTACAGATACGCATACCCAGAGAGCAATCTCCCAAACTCCAGTCATTCCAATGACTCATCACAATTTTTTCCACATCTGCATATCACATATGCTTTTATTTCCTTTTTTCTTGAAATGACTCGCATTTTCATTTAAATAAATTTGTTTTTAAAAGAAAGTGCTATAGATGGTCCTCATCCTTCCCATTTGCTCTTGTCCCTTCTTTTGGGCATACCTAATCCTGCCCATTACAAGCATGAGAGGGGGACTGAGAGCCACCACCTCCAGGAAGCCCCCTGACCAACAGCGTGAAATTTTTGCAGCGGCACAGGGCCCTGCACTTAGAAAGGCTTTGTGCTTCCTTTAGTGCCCTACTGTCAGCTTTTGGAAGTTCTTAATAATTTCTTAATTATAATTATAATGCATTTCATTTTACACTGGACCCCACACCTGTAGGCTCTCTGGACCACTGACTGTCCACTTCCGTGGCCTTCTTGAGGTGGCAGTTCCTCTACTGGACCATGAGCTGACCCAGGGCCAGTCACATCACACACAGCCCAGACCCTGCAGTACAGGAAGATGTGAGTTTGAGTCTCGGCTCCAAGTGACCTTGGGTTGGCCTGCTGTGACATCTGCAGGGCCAGGACAAGAGTACAAATGGAGACCCATAGGCCACATGTCTAAAAGTTTTCTTGGTATAAATCAAACTTACCAATTGTCAAGTAAAACGTGTCCTAACTTCTTATTTTAACAAATATACTTTAATTTCAACAAAGTTGAAAATAGGTATAAAGTATGGCTCTCATATGTCTGAAAATTGGCAAAATATCAAAGGTGACTGAATTAAATTATCGTTGTGTATGTCTGGATGTGGTATTGATATGCCAGTGATGTCTAAATCAATAATTTTAAAAGATATACATAATTAATAAATTACTATATATCTATTCCATAAAACTTATTTTTCTTCCTTTCATTTTAGCAAAATTGTTCATCATGTTGTTATAATCAAGACTTTTACATAATTTGTATGCTACTGACAGTGATGATCTAAAGAAATAAAAAAATGAAATCAAAGTATATAAAGTTTGAATATATTTTCATCAGAAATGTAAATTAAAGTTAATGTAGAAAATTAATGAATTAAAAGTTTGTTTTTAGAAATTATTATTCTCCTAAAATATTGTTCTATTAAAATCAAATTACCTATTAAATTAAAATCATCTTGTAAAATCAAAAGGCAAAGCACATATAAAATTAAAATAACATTTTTAAATAAATTATTTAAATAAAGCTAAAAATGTTTATTTTTTTAATTTAATTAAATTCTAATAAATATTCAAAAATAAAACTAACTATCCTAGAGTTCAATATCTAGTAGTCAAAGTAATGTATCATACTTCATGCATTTTATATTTATATCTACATATATTCAGATTTAAGGGTAATATGAATTATTTAATATTTCAAAATGATCCTCTGTTGCTTTTAATTTGCTGCCATAAATTTAGCAGTTTGAAACAAGACAGATTTACTATCTCAAAGCTTCTGTGGTCAAGAATCCAGGCATGGCTTAGCTGAACCCTCTGCTACAGAGTTGCTTATAAGGCTGCAGTCAGGAGATCAGCCAGGATTGGGGTCCCATCAGAGACTCAACCGAGAGAAGGATCTGATTCTAAGCTCATGTGGAGGTTCAGGACTCAGTTCCTTATGGGCTGGCAGACTGAGAGCCTCAGGTCTTTGCGGGCTGTTGGCTGGAGGCCACCCTGTGTCTTGACACATGGGCTTCTCCATAAGACTCAAAGGCAGCAAAGGGGAGTGTCAATAAGGAAAGTCTGCAAGCGAGACAGTAGTTACAACCTTATGTAAAGTAATCACAGATGTGAAATCCTATCATTTTTGCTGTCTTCCATTAGCTAAAAGCAAATCCCACTCACACTCAAGGGGAGAGGATTACACAGGAGTGAGAGCACCAGAAGGCAAGGATCATTGGGAGCATTTGAGAGGCTGCCCGCCACAGGTGCCATGTGCAGCTGTTACAAAGATTGCACTAATGTGTGAGTACCTCCAGAACCACAAGTTGGAACACAAAGAGAAGCAGGAGAGTTCCTTATGCATTTCTGCTATTGGTTAATCCATTTGTCTTCGCTCTTATCTAAGTACTTCCAACTCTCAAATTATCCTTGCACTAGAAGCATGTCCATCTCTCATGTTGGCAGCAGCACAACCCATGAGCCTTCACTGCATCTGGACACAAATGTTATTTTGAGGTCACAATCTAAGAGATGTGTAGAAGCTTTTTCCCTGGGGCCTGGATGATGTTAATGAGGAGAGTGGATGTTTATTTAGGGTTGCAGGGTGTGTTGTGACAGCCCTGGGTACTGGACTCCGAGTGACAGAGACTCTTGTGTGTTTTTTTAAATAAATCCTTTCTTAGGGTGTGTATATTTGTGATATTTAGGGCGGCCTCAGCATCCTCACAACATGGCAGCTGTATTTCCACAGAAAAAGTAATCCGAGAGAGAGAGCAAAATGGAAAAGCCATGCAGTCTTTTATGACCTAGTCTTGGAATTCACACACCATCATTTCTGCAATATCATTCCGGTTACGCAAGCCAGTCCTACCCAATGTGGGGTTCCTGCACAAGACGATGGTGGTAGGCAGCATTCTAAAACAGCCCCTGAGGACTTCCACTCCCGGGTGTGCATGCCCTGTAAAATCTCATCTCCTTGTGTGTGACTGGGACTTATGAATATAATGAGATGTCACCCTCATGCTTATATTACTTATATGGCAGAAGAAACTTTGCAGATATAATTAAGGTCCCTAACCAGTTGCCTCTGAGTTAATGGGAAAACACCTGGGTGGCCTGACCTATTCAAGTGAGTCCTTAAAAGAGACCAGAGATTCAAAGCAATTTCTCCCACCAGACTTAAGAAGTAAGTAACTACATTACATGTGAACTGCCTATTGTGGAGGCCACAGGGCAGGAACCTGAGAACAGCCTCTAGGAGCTGAGAGTGTTGCCCTGTCGACAGCTAGGAAGAAAACAGGACTTTCATCATACGGCCAGAAAATGAATTTTGCCAACAACTCATGAGCTTGGAAGAGGACCCCATGCCTCAGATGAGATCACAGCTTCACCAATGCCTTCATTTCAGCCTTGTGAAACCCTGACCTACAGAAACGTTGAGAATAAATGGGTTGTTGTTTAAAGCTGCTGAATTGATAGTAATTTGTTATACAGCAAAACACTCATACTAGCGTGAATATCAGGAGGCAAGAATCATTGGGGGCCCCTTAGAGACTGGCTGGCAAAACACGATATTGTTAGAATTTTAATTTTTGCCTGTCTCGTTGGTGTCCCTCTGTTCCCCATGCACAACCTTCTCTACGCTTACTCGTTCACTCACCTACCCCTCTCCTGATTCATTCATTCCACAAACGATCCCGATCCCTTACTCTGTTCACGTCCAGCGCTGGTCACTGGGGACACCGAAGTGAGGCACATGTGTTCCCTGACCTCCAAGAGCCCCAGTCTGGGGCAGAATGCGTTCTGTGGTATTCCACAGCCTCCTTAAAAATACTCCCAACATAAACCACATGTGGTTCAAACCCCACGACTTTCCAGAGACCAATTTCGGCACATTGTTCCACCCCGAACCACAAATCTAACCCCCAAAGCCTTGATGTACAGCAGATTTTGCTGGATTCCCAAGTGGAGACCAAGGATAGTACTATAAGCCAAATGTTCTTAAACTTCTATATTAAACTTCTCTCTCCTCAGGCTCTATAATTCAGGCCGTCTCTCCCACTCCTCCCCTGCTAAACATCTTTATGATTCTGGGAAGTTCTTTGTTTTCATATCCCACTCAGTAAAACAAAAAAGCCTCATGAAAAACCAAACCACAGTGGATGTGGGTGAATGAGGGGTTTGCCTCCCTGGTTCTGAGGCAGCTCCACCTGAACCCTTGTGACCTTGAATGAGGTCCCAATTTCCTGGCCTGCATTCTGGCAAAGGCCCTAAGGGGTGAAGGGTGGCTCCCTGGGGACCCCAGCCAGACTTCTAAAGTTCTTGTAGGAAGGAGTTAGGTAAACACCAAATCCAGGTAAGGCTGTCTGAGGTCTTTGGAATGAGGGCATTTGAACAGAAAGTCAAAAGCCCAATGGACAGAGCCTAGATCCAGCTTCTAAACCACTGCAGTGACCCTAGCCAGGGCCCCCCAGGGCCATTCTGGGTTTGAGGCCGAGCTGCTGGATGTTCCGGCTACCATTCTAGAAGCCAGTCCCCCACTGGGTGACATGCATTCTCATCATCTTCCTGTCTCCTGAGGAGGGGTCTGTCTTCACCAGCTCCCCACATGATCTTATCCAGTCTTGTGGCTTTAAAAACCATCCATAATGATTCATCAGTCTCCTGCCTGCCTTCTCCCCTAAGATCCAGACTCATTATCCAGTTGCTAACTGATAGGTCCTCTGGGATGTCTAATGGGCTTAGCAACTTCCTATGTCCACAATGGAGCTCCATTTCATCCTCCTGGCTCCCCAACTGCCCTCATCAAAACCTACTCTTCCCCCATCTTCTACATCTCAATAAATGGTTCCATTACCATCCACCCACTTGCTTGAACCAGAAACCAAGGAGTTCTCCTTGATCCCTCTCTTTCTCCCATCGCCTAACTATAATTCATCAGCAAATTTCTTGGTTCTCCTTTCTGTTTTTTGTCTCCAAGACTCCCACGTTGGTCCAGGTCACCACCGTCTCAGGCTCAGTGACTGCAGTAGCCTCCTCACTATGCTCCCTGCTTCTTCTCTTGCCACCCCACAGTCTATTCTCCAAAGAGCAATCTGAGAAAATGTCATTCTCCTACTTAAACCCTCCAATTCTTTATGTAGCTGGCAAGTCCCTGAGTGATCTGGCCCTAGCCTGCACCTTGAACTTCAACTCCAACCACTCTGACCTTGTATGTATTCTTCTCTAGCCATGGTGGCATCCTTTCTGCTCCCTAAACACACCAAGCTTGATCCAACCTCAGGGCCTTTGCATGTGCTGTTTCCTCTGCCTAGAATCCTTTCCTTCCTACCATCTATTTGTGTATCTGGCTCCTTCTTGCCATTCAGATCTCAGTCCAAAGGTCACCTCCTCATAGACCTTATCTCTATCTAAAGTTGGCCCACCACCCTCGATCCCCCCAGTCACTACCTAGTACCTCATCTTATATTTCCTCCGCAGTTCCTATTACTATCTAATTATCTTACTTTTGTTTGCTTGCTTGCTTGCTTATTTGTTTAGATTCTCTTCCCCACTAGAATCTCAGCTCCAAGAAGGCTGTCTGGTTCACTGCTGGATCCCTAGCCCCTAGACCAGTCCTTGACATACAGGACCTGCTCAGAAAATCTCTCAAATTTACTCATTCATTCAGTCAGCATGTATTCATTGAGTGCTTACTGTTTAATGACTCAGGGAGCTCTGGGGTATGAGGGTAAGTAACCAAGATGTCTAATGTCATGGGTTCAAATTCAGGTTTCACCATTACCCTATCCAACCCCCTGTTTCCTTATTCATAAAATGGGAACAACAATACCTATTTGGTGTGATTGTTATGAAAATTAACTTGTAAACGGCAACCAGACATCCTGGCACATAGCAGATACTCATTAAATGGGTATTTTCATCCCATGACCGAGGGTGACCCTGTCTGCCAGAAACTATGGGCACAAGCCTGGGGCTCTGACACAGCCATGGAACAGCTGGATGCCCATGTGGGAGGGAGATCAAGAAGAGATGTGGGCAGGAAGGCCCTAAGGCCAACTAGTGACCCAGTTGGCCACAGGAACAAGGGGGAAAGAATCACAAACAAGCTAGGGCAGCTTCTTTGTAATCACAGAGAGAATGGGAACTGCCAGGGGCCACGGGATATCCCCCAGAGGCCTCCCAGCTCCAGCCTCCAAGACTGGCGGTCATGTCCAGGAACGTTTCCAGATGTAAGTCCTGCCTTATCACCCAGCCCACCTAGGTGTCCACCGGCCAGGGACAGACAGAAGTCCAGCAGGGATTAAAAGACACCAGGCTTCTGAACAAGGTTTGAAAACAGTTGACCTTCCATTCAATAGAAAACTGCAGCCACTGAAAAAGAATGAGGGTGCTTTTTATGCACTGATGTGAGTGGTCTCTAAGAGATGCTGTTGAGTAAGAAAAGACAAATTTTAAAAGGATTAAATAAAAATAACATCTACACGTGTTTGTTCATGTATACCTCCACTCCCTCTGGGAAAACACGTAAGTTAGTCACTGCAGTTGTCTCTCTGGAGTGGAAACGAGTGGTTAAGGGACGGGAGGGAAGAAAGACTTTTGACTAAAATGTCCTTCACCCCTTTTGATTGTCGAATTCCTTGAATGTAATACCTATTCAAAAATAAACACTCAAAATTTGAAAAGGGAAATGCAGCTGTCACTCACCTTAGGGAACTGCTTTATCCCTCCTCTTCCACCAAAGGGAATGAGGGACTGCATACTTCTTCCAGAATGATCTATCTAAAAAAGCAAAATTGGTTCTATCAGCTGTCTTGACAACACTCCTCTCTGAATCTCTTCAGTTGACACACAGCAGAACATACTGTATAAGCTCAAAAAAAGTATTTGTTGAATGAGTAAATTAAATGCATAAATGAACCAGATCATATTTATCTCTTGATCTTTATGTATTGATAGGAAAAAATGTGTTAGGTGAAAAAAGATTGCTGCAGAATAGTAAGTTGAGAATCATCTTACTTTTGAAAAATAAAATAATTACGTATATAAAATTACATTGCATTTTAGTATATCCATATATGTATCTATATATATTAGTATATAGATAGATAGATAGATAGATAGATAGATAGATAGATATAGATGGCTATGTACATGATTATTGGTCTGTAAATAGAAAAAATTCTAAGGTCCCAAACTTGCTGATTCTATATCTTGATCTAAGTGACAATTACACAAGTATAAATTTGGGTAAAAATCCATCAATCTGTACTTAAAAATTAATCACTTTCCTATACATAGTTATATCTTAATATTTTAAAAGGAAATATATAGATATCATCCCAAATATTAGATATCCTCTCCTGGGACAGTTGGGATTATGAGTAGTTTTAATTTCCAATGTATATCTGAATATTTTACAAACACACAAATATGAACCTTTCTGAAATACATATTTCAAATTCACATTTTCAGACTCTTTCGCTTAACACACAAAGCCTTCCACTTCTTCAACGGCCTACACCCTTCATTCCAACCACATCAAATCACTTAGGTTCTTTAAATGTGCCATGCTGTTTCTTACCTCCAGGCCTTTACCTTTGTCACTTTCTCTTCCTGAGACACCCTTTCCCACTTTCTTGTCTCTTCCCACCTACCTAACTTCCTTTGGTCATGTAAGCCTCAAGTGAAATGTAACCTCCCTCAGAAGCCTTCCTTGACCTCTCCAGGGAGGGTTAAATGCTCTAGTAACAACTCAGAGCTGACTCTATCACAGCATTTGACTCTCTTGTCCACGTCACCCATCCCACCATGAGCTGCTTGAGACAGGGATTAGAGTGATGTGGCCATAAGCCACAGAACATCTGGAGCCACCAGAATCTGGAAGAGGCAAGGAAGGATCCTCCCCTAGAGCCTCTGGAGGAAGTGCAGCCCCACTCAGACGTTGAATTCAGCCTGGAGATGCTGATTTCAGCTTTCTAGCTTCCAGAAGAGTGACAGAATAAATTTTTTTGTATACACCATCAAATTTGTGGTAATTTGTTACAGCAGCCCTAGGAAACTAACAGAATTGGTACCTCCTTTCTGGAAGACAGTTTGGCAAAACTAAATCATAAAATTGGTTATGTGCATAAAAATGAGCCAGCAATTTTCCTTGGGATAAACCCTGAAGAAATGCTTGCCCACGTCCACCATAAGACAGGTACAAGAATATTCCTTGCAACACTGTTTATAATGACAAACCTGGAAAGGACATATAATCATATGTTCATCCACAGGAGAATAGATAAACGGGAATATTATAGACCAAACTTCAGCTATTTGCAAAAAGCACAAATCTCACATACCTAACATTCAGTAGAAGAAGCCAGCCACAAAGAAAATACAAAAGGGATGATTCCATTTATATAGGGTTTTAAAAAAAGGTAAAACTAAACGATACATTGTTTTGCTGCTTAAACTACAAAGAAAAGGTGGGAAGATGCTTAAAGCAAATTACAGATAGTTACTTGAGGAAAAAGAGGGTCTACATTGGGGGTAGGGGCTTAGCTTCTAGCTAAGGTGACATACATTTTATTGTCTCAATGGCACACTTTGGGGGATGAAAAGGAGGGTGCTGGTAATAATTATGGCAGAAGACAGGTACAAACCAAAACTGTCTCAGACAAACCAGAACACAGAATTTCCCTACTTCTGAGATCCGATAAGTTTCTATTTCATTGCCTGGTTGGTGTGGACAAAGGTATTTGCTTTATTAGTGCTTTTGAGACCGGGCAAAGACATCTTCTGTATATGATATATCTCATAATCACTTTTTCAACCAATAAGTGAATAAGGTGAGTTCCAGAATTTGTTCAGTTTTTAGTGGCAACTCCAGATATAGATGCAGATTCTGGCTAAATTCAGCAGAAAAGGAATTTATTACAGGGGGAACGGTCAGCTCACACAATTGCCAAGAAGGCTGGAGAAAGAGGTCTCAAAACAGGTACAGAGGGCAGACACACACTGGGCACCTCGACCAGAAACCTGCTCAGACCAGGCTGCTGAGGACACCCGGTTCCCCACACCGACCCCTGCCAGGGAGCAAGTCACCAGGCCAGCCCAGGACGCTCCCGCTGACCTCACTGCTGCTACAGTCCCTGGAACCCAGACTGTGTGCCGCTTCTACACCACCTCCAGCCTCCAAATTTCTCCTTGTCTCTGCTTGTGACTGCAAGGTTAAAATCCTAATTGGTCAAGCTGGCTGCAAGCGATGCTGAGAAAGCGAGATTCTGGCAACTTCTGCATCTTTGGAGCTCACGCTACCTGTCCCTGTGAAAGCCAGAACCGCGGGAAGTCTCAAATTCAGGATGGGCACACAAATGCTGAGCAACTGAAAAATGGAACGCCTACAATGCTTGCCGGGCGTGTCAGAGACGAAGGACAAAACACCAAAATGGCTCTGAAAGGATCTAAAGGATCTCAAAGGAGGCCAAGTTCTAGAATTCTAGAATTCTCCTCAGCAACAAGTCTCAGGTTCAAACTTAGAGTGAGGTTTGTGCAGTTAACATTCCAGTGGGTGTCAGGATTATGGTTAAGGGGAACAAGTCATATTTACTAAAAGTGAACGTATTGATTTGCTCACCTGCGGGTCCATACTTTAGTCTCTGGATGGGCTCTAGGCCAATTGTGTCCCTGATTGGACCAGCCTTGGTCACCTGATCCAAAGCAAGGCAACCTATTGGCTGGCCGGGAACCAATTAGAGTCTCTGTCTCTCTTTTCTGTAGCGGTTCCCCAACTTCCTCAGTTCGTCGCGAACCTAGTGACTCAGTCTTTTTTAACAGTGGCCTTTTAGGCCAGAAGAAATTCCTGACAGTTCTGCTTATGAATTTGTTAGGTCCAAGCAACTTAAGTCTTTCCGGCCTAACAACTTAGCAGATTTTGAAAAGGTAAATTGAAAGAAAAATATTTCGATTCATTCTTAAATAACTATACCTGCTTTCTAATGAGGGGCGTGTGCTTGTTAGGAATGCACATGTTTTCAAACCTTGGAAGCAGATTGGACAACACCTTATTTTCTTTTCCACTTTGATTTTCAAGTAGTAGTCACTTTTTTTATTACGGCAACCTTGGAAAACCCAGCTTGCGAAGATAAGACCATCGAAAGGTACATCATGTAATCTAATGCTGAAACTACCTTGAGCTAGCAGTTCACAAGGCATCTGAGAGATGTCAACTATCACTGCTTGCCTTGAAGACATGAAGTATTTCGTGGTGCCCCTGTGAGTTTGCTGCAGAGCCCTAGGCTGCCTTGATACACATTTTGAAAAGTGCTTCTCTAAAGCATAAATTAAGGCAGAGGAAGTAGTTGGTCAAATAGTGGTGGCATCAGGGAAGGTAGAGTGTTTTCATGCTGTTGAAAACATAATCTATATTTTGACTCTTCCTCTTCTCTCTGCCAATAGATTTTCTCTACCATAATCAGAGAAAATCTATTGGCAGAGAGAAGAGGAAGAGTCAAAATATAGACAAGAGGCCCCAGAAGGAGGAGAAAAGAAAGGGCAGAACTGCCTGCAATTGGATTCCCTGATCTGGTCCCAGAATCCATGCCCGACATTGAACTCCTGATCTGTTGCCCTAAACCAGCCCCTCCCACAATCATTCCTGGACTCAGGGAATGCTTCCAGTTGCTCAGGCCAAAACTTTGGATCATCCTTGACTCAAATCCCATGCCTAATTTGTTAATAAATTCTGTTATCTCTTGCTTTCAACATAGGTCCAGAATCTAACCATTTCTCCCCATCTCCATACTACGGGTTTAGCCAACATTGCCTTCACCGGGACAAGGCCATGGCCTCCTCACTGGTACCCTGCTTCTGCCTGGTCTATTCTCAGCCCAGCAGCCAGAGGGATCCTTTTAAAATGTAAGTTCTGGGCTCTGAACCCTCTGACGGCCCCAATCTCACTCAGAGTCAAAGCCAAAGCCCTTAACATGGCCATGAGGCCCTGTGGGAGTTAGCCTCAGGCACCTCTGACCATGTCACCTACTGCTCTGGCTCTCATTCACTTCATCCCAGCCACTCCAGCCTCCTTGCTGTTCTTCAAAGATACAAGGCACAGTCTTGTCTCGGGGCCTTTGCAGTGACTGTTCCCACTTCCTGGAGCATCATCCCCCAGATATCTCCATGGCTCACTCCCTCACTTCACTTAGTCTTGGCTCAAATGTCACTTTGCCAGTGTGTTTTTTATGACCACCTTTATGAAATAGAAACAGCCCTCCACCCTCCCAGCACTCTCTGGTCTCTCACCTTTGGAATAGATTACTAAGTTGAGCACCTGACATCGACTCAATGAGCTTGTGTACAAAGAAATATATCTAAAGAATTCAGTCATTTTTTTGGCAAATATTTACCAAGCACCTACTAAGTGCCAGACATTGAGCTGGGCACTGAGGGTAAAGTGGCTGCTTCAATTTAAAGCTGAGCTACTCAAATCCCCCACAATTGCTGTCCTGGACCATGTTCCCCAGATAACTATGCCCCTCCCTTTCCTCTACTTGGGAAGCATAATTTTGGAGGTGCTTAGAACTGCCTGGAAATCCTGCATTAGATTGCCTGGGTAAGTCCCCATCCCAAGTTCCTACAAATCCAGTCACCCTGCCCTGGCCTGAATATCCAGCTCCCATTCTAAATTACAGGTAGCAAGGCTGGCCAGGGAAGTGCTCTGCTCCTTCATCCCGTGGGCTGCCAGGGACATGAGCAAGAACACAGGCCAGCCCAGGGTGCAACTGGATTTCTGACTTTTATATTTTTAGACATATGGTATGTGGGCCTCCATTTGTACTCTTATCACCAGACCGTGGCAATGTTTCAGGCAGGTTCTAGATTTTGGTACAGGAATGGCAAACCGCCACCATGACTACCCGGTTCCAGGCAGTGGCAGACATCAATAATGGATCACAGCATTCCTTCTCCTTGAGATGTGGCTTCAAATCCTTTTCCCACAGCACTCTGGGAAGCCACTACTAATTGCCCATCAGCATGGGTGGTGCAAGGGGATTTCCTTTCCCTGTTCTAGCACTTTCTGTATGGCAGTCTGCTCTGTACCCCACAGCATTCGTCAAGAGGCCTCATTCTTGTCTGGAAAATTTTTTCTTCTGTTAAAAAGAAACCACTGATGCTAGATGTTTGTGGAAAGTAGATAAACACTTGACTGCTGTCTTTGATTCTCCTCAGAAATTCTGATGTTACAGGAAGAAAAGAAAAAAAAATTAATAAAATAATACCCCATTTGGGGAGCAATGTCTTACATCAAAAACATTTTTTTTAAAGCCCACTCTTTCCTCTGACGAGATTAATGTTTTGTATGAGGCCTAACAGAACACATTCTGACTCCCAGGGTTTTTTGGCAGAACAGAAACTCCTGATGGCTCTTTTTGTTTGAAGGGTTTGTTTTCTTTCTCTGTGTGGATCTCTGTTTCTTTCTGTTTCTCTCATTCTGTCTCTTTATAGTCTCTGCTCCGTATGTGTTTGTCTTTCAGTCTCAATCTCTCTGTCCCTCTCTTTCTCGGTGGCAGAGCAGCACATCTCTTTATATGAATATTTCTTGGATATTTCTCTGTGTGTCTATGTCTGTGTGTGTTTCCATCTCTGTATGTGGGCCTCTTGCTCTCAATTTTTGTCAGTGTCTTTTACGCTGCATGTTTGTGTCTGACTTTCTCTCTGTAAGTCTATCTTGTCTGTCTTTCTCTTTCCATGTTTGTGTCTCTGTCTCTGTGAATTTCTCTATCTCTGTGTTTTTCTCTCTCTCTATTTCCTTACTTGGGTCTCCTCTTTCTCTCTCTTTCTCCTTCCCTTTCTCTCTCTCTCTCTCTCTCTCTCTCTCTCTGCTTTTCTCCCTCCCCCCACTCCTTCTTCTTCCCCTTTCAATCCACCCTTTTTTTCTCCTATTTCCTCTTTTAGAGCCCTGAGATTAAGTCCAGACAGCAAGACAGTGACTATAAAGTAAAAAGTCACCCAGAGGTTTCCAGGCCTCCAGATGTGCAACAAATTTAGATAGAACAGCTGGATAATTTAATGACTTCCTTGTTTTCCCCGGAACATCGGCTGCCTGGGCGTCTCAGATAGTGTCTATTTGAGGACACACACGTGTATGCTACCCGTGTATTCCCTCATGAGACCCCGTGCACATCACCGTTCTCTCAAAGCCCCCACATGTAACCGTCAATTTAATCAGATTCAGATTTCTTTTCCTGCAACTTCCTCTTATTCCTCCTCCTAGGTAGACCACCTTAAGAACCTGGTGCTGTTTAAGCATCTCAAAGACCTTCCACCTGTGTCCTGTGATCTTCATGGTGACCTGGTGAGTCAGGTGTTTGGAAAGAGAAAATGAAGAGGAAGAGTCTAAAGGAAGCCCTGGAGAAAACTGGAAAGAAAACCCTCAAATACAGGGCACTGTGATATTCTTGGCCCCATTTTACTGATGGAAAAAAAAAAAATCTGACAGGCAAGCTCTGGCACCCAGAAGCTCAACAGAACTAGTATTGTAACCCAGACCTTGTAGCTCCCAGCATACAACTCAACTCTCAGCGTCACGAACCACCAAGCTGGAAAAGATCTTCCAGGGAGCAGGATGGTGTAGTGGACATTGCCTCAGGCCCTCACATCAGGTAGACAGCCCTGAGTTCAGATCTCTCACCTGGACCTTGGAAGCTGTGACCTTGGCCAAGCTGCTTGAGCTCTCAGAGCCTCATCTGTAGAAGGGAAATAACAGTAGCATCTACCTCAGAGGGATGTTGTGAAGACCCGATGACATAAAACATGTAAAGTTCCTGCATGACAGTCAGTACTCAAAAAACGGATGTTACTATTGTTAATATTAGTATAAAACTGAGTCCCAAGTTCACACGAACTTGTTAGCATCCAGGTCTCCCAGCCCTCACTGTGTATTTTCACCTAGAGAGCTTCCTGTGACCTTCTCTACACCAAAAAATATAAAAAACATATTTTGAGCATTTTCTATGTGCCACACACGATCGCACCTCACACACACACACACGCATTCATTTAATCTTCAAAACAACCCAGCGATGAAGGTCCCATTATCATCCTCGTTTCATAGACGAAGAAACTGAGGCCCAGAGAGTGTAAGAAAGTTTCCCAAGGTCACACAGCTAGTAGATAGCAGGGTTGAGGTGGAAATGAAGGCATCTGGCACCAAAGTCCAACTCGTAATCCCCATACTTGCCCTGTTTTCTGTTCAAATTCTTGAAGATTTACCCCAAATCATGGTTACTTTTCTCTACCTCTCTCTCTCTTTCTCCCCCTCTCTCTTGACCTTTACTTACATAAGCAACTCATGAATGTGTTCTTAGTGGAAAAAATTTGGGGGCATTACTGCTAAAACTAAAGTCTGCTTTGATGTTACCCTTTAATTTCCACCGTTAACAATTTGGTGAGAATCCTTCTAGACTTTTTCCTACTTATTTACATATACACTTAACTGCTCCTTTTCAGACCCTTCCCACTGGACTTCAAGAAAACACTAGCAAACCTGAAACCAAAGGAAGGTGATGGGGGCTGGAGATGGTCTCAATTTCTGTTTTCTAAAGATCGGTTACCAATAAATATTCTGAAGCTTCAGGCAGATAGACTCTGCCAGAGGGCCACAGATCTGGACGCATAATAATGTCTCTTTGGCTATACACAAAGTCAAAGTCAGAGAAGGATGGGTTATCTCTTATGCTGTCACACGGCAGCCACTCCCCGCATGTGGTTCTGAGCCCTTGAAACGTGGCTGGTCCAAGCTGAGATGTGCTGTCAACATAAAACACACATCAGATTTTGAAGCCTTGATGCATTCAAAAGAGAATAAAATATTTCATGAATACTTCCTTTATATTGTCTACATGTTGGAATGATACTCTTTTACATAGATTAGGTCAAAGGAAATACATTATTAAAATTATTTTCACTTGTTCTTTTGACTTTTTAATGTGGCTACTGGAAACATTTAAATTCCATATGCAGCTTGCATTCTATTTCTAATGGATATACTGTTCCAAACAGTTGTTCTAGGTATTGGTCTGTTTTTAAAGATTCACTGAGAACACTAGTAATAGTTCAGTTGTATCGAGTGCTCGTGGGCCGGGTAACACTTCCCACCTGTCATCTTATCCGTCCCCTCACAACAGCTGTATGAAGCAAACACTATTCTTATGCCGTTTCACAGAGGAGAACACCAAAGCTCAGAGAGGTGAAGTCACTGCCCAGGGTCACACGGCCAGGAAGCAGCAGAGCAGCAACCTGAACATATCACCCATGGGATTAACCCAGAGAGGTGACATAACAAGAAAACTATTCATAGAGACTCACCTTAGAGACAAGAGTGTGGTTAGAAGGAACCCTTTGAAAAGTTTGTTGGCATTGGGTAAAGGGCAGAGGCCGCAAGAGAATCTTAAGCCCATCTCATGAATAGCCTTCTAAGGAGGGGTTTTGTTTTGTTGGTTTGGGGGCCACAGGAGAAGCCAACCAGAGCACGTCCACAGCCCTTGCTCTGCCCCTACAAGGTCCAGCCCCTGCTCTAAACTAATATGGAACACACATTTGAACAGTAGTGGTTTGATTTATTAATCAATCTGGGGTACCAATAGGCTTGGTAAGGCCCTCCCTAGACATTTGTTCCCCAATATCTGTGCTCCTTTTTTTGTTAATATCAAAGGGTTAATATCTTGGGACCAGAAACCATCATGTAGGGTAAGCACTAAGGAGTTATTTCAGTGGTTAAGCAAGTGATTCTGTGATTTGGGCTTAGGGACAACCTCTCCAAGCTTCAGCCTCTGTATCTGTAAAATGTGTTGATAATGCTAAGGAGTGAGATTAAATAATAAAAAGATGATGTGAGGATAAAATTAAACACAGTTTTTAACATGCTGCCTGGCTCATTGGAAGCGCACAATATATGTTATCTATTATAATTATCATCATCATCATCATCATCATCATCATCATCATCTCTTGCTATGACTGGCCTAACTGGTCTTCTAGCTCTCCTCCTATTGAAATGTCTTTCCTCAGGTTGTCTCCACTGGAGGCTAAAAAGCTGGTTCTATTCTTCTCAGACAGGCGAGGCCCTGCAGAAGAGGCTCTTAAAGGCAAAGATGTATTAGCAAATGAAGCAGAGACCACCACAAGGTCACGCTCCACACCTTTTCTCATGACTGGGTTTGGCTTTTGTAGTGTCTTCCTTGGTGGTGGTGGTTGGGGGTGGTGGTTAAGTGCAAATGGGAGAGAAGTACACATTTGTGACCAAGAGGACAGACATGGTAGATTGTACTATTGTTCTCCATTTTGTACTCCTTCCCCCCTTCCTCTGTAAAAGGATTGTACATTGCTGCCTCCATTGCCTTGGCCAATAGGATGTGAGCGGGAGTGATGCATATCACATCAAGTGAGAACTTTAAAAGGCATCACTAGAATTTTCTCCTGTTTTCTTGCACTTCCCTTCTGCCACGAGAATAAACATGGCCCACAGGACTCAGAATAAGAAGACACATAGAGCCTAGGCCAACGGAATTACAGCTGTAGCCACTGACATTAACCAGCCAAGAAATGCACATTTGTCATTATAAACCACTGAGATTTTAGGGTTGTTTTGTGGCAAGTTCACTTACACATCTACCCCCAGCTGCTGGGAAGGGCTGAGGGCTTTGGAGGCTGACAGACCTTGGTTTGCATTCCAGCTATGCCAAATGTTTAATGCCAGGTGACCTTGAGCAAGTCACCTCTTAGAGCCCCATTTCCCTCATCTGTGAAGTGGAGATAATAGGATTAGATGAGATAATGTGTATAAAGGCCTGGGTGTTGAGAAAGGGCTCCGTTGAGAGCAGAGAGAAAAGTCTGAGGCACGGTGTCTTTTCTTAGGCAGAAAGACCTGTTCAGCTGACATTTCAGACCCCAGGACTGATCCTGGGCCTCAAACTGGGGTTGTAACTTCTCCAGGTCAGGTTCTGGCACAGTACTGCTAAATAAACTGGTAAAAACATATGTAAATTTTAGGTTGACAAGAACCCCACAATAGCCTCCAATTTAGAGCTGTATCAGCTTCCTCCACACTCCTCTTCCCAGCCTGAGGCCTCTGAAACAAACCCTCCCCCGCCAAAAAAAACCCGCAAAGACAGAAAACCCACAGCTTGAGGTGCTCTGGCTTGCACTCTAAATATTCACAACGAATGGCAAATTAGGTTGTGCTGATCTTATCAATAGATACCCTTCCTGTTAATCTGTTGGGAAAGAGAAATTGGTCTGCTCTTCAGAGTTTGTCTGCTCTTGGCTGGACCAGATGACCTTGACGTTTCTAAAAGGTTTTTATGGTGTGAAAGTAGCCCATGTAAGAAGTCTGTGCACACACAACTTCGCACCTATACACACGCATACATGCATGCATGTACAAGAACATATACACCTGCACACAAAGATTGATTTAGCCAGTTCCCTTTTCAGGTGGCTTCTAGGTTCTAAGTTGCTACTTTTGTTTGCACTTAGAAGCAAAGATATCAGCAGCCTGTGTAGACGTTAAGACTTTATGCTCTACTTAGTTTGAGCCCCCCACCCCCAGACTCAGAGACAAGGATTCTACTGCAAATTGTTTATTTGAGGGCTAATTCTAGAAAATATCAGGAAAGGAGTAGGGAAGACAGACAAGAAAGGGAAAGAAATTAATAAAAGGATCCATTTTATCAAGCAAATTACCACCGTGGGCAGCTGGGGCTCAGTTCTGCAGGGGAGCTTTGGGGACTGTGCAGAACACACCCCAGAGCTATCCCGTCTTAGAGGCCAGGGAGCTGGGGCATTCACCTTCCGACTCCCATCAATCCCTGGTTGAGGGGTGCTCCCAGGGGTCATTAGCTCCCGGGCACTTTTGATTTACCCCCACACTTGCCAAGCAAGCCCTGGTGGACAGAGCCAAGTCCAGCCACTGGCAAGTAGCATGCATAAGACTAGAGCGGGGTGAGTGAGGTGCTCACTTTCGGGCTGTGCAAGTGCAGAGTGAGAGGTTTGAACCATCAGATCGGCTTGCACAGAAAGTCGATTGCTGAAAGGGTATGGGGGAGGCACTGACAGCGTCTGCTGCAGGCTCTGCAGCCAGGCTGCCTGGGGTTGAATCCTAGCTCAGCCGCTCAAAGCTACTTACTTAACTTCCCTGTGACTCAGCTTCCACATCTGCAATCTGGAATAATTATAGTACTTACTTCATAGGTCCATTTGTGGGGATTACATGGAATGATTCACATAAAATGCTTAGAAAAGAGTTGGGCACAAAATAAGCCTCCCATAAGCATTAGCTCTGACGACATTACAGTGAATGTTACAGTGCACATGCACTGACGTTTTTTCTTGAGACTCAAAGAAGCAAGATCATCTAATCGTTGAGAGAAGGGCCTTCTGAGTCAAGCAGATGGAGGGTGTAAGTCCCTTATCTACCACTTACTGTGTGATCTTGGGCCAGTCACTTAACCTCTCTGGGGCTCAGATCCTTGATGTTTAAAATCATTGTTAAATAATGAGATGCTTTACCACAAGTTGGGGGAAACACTTCTTCCAGGAACCATCAATGTGGCTCAGATCCTCAGCAGGGGAGCCGGAGGGCCAGGCGTTCCAGGCCACAAATCCGGATCCACAGGCTTTCTAGCTGAGCCGGCAGCCCCTGTGTTGTGATCGATATTTCCTAGGAGGAAAGGCCAGGTCGTTGCAGAAACCAAGAAGGTCTCAGGGGACCACTAGTTTCTCTGCCTAGTGGCCAATCATCAATTTCTGCTGCAGGCAGAGTTCCATTGTTTTCCAGCGTGACAGCAAAAAAGCATTGACTTGGGAGTTTGACATCACAAAAATTGCTGGAATAATGCTAGGGAAGGCACAAGGGGATGTCTCATAGTATACTTATTATTATTTTTTGTGGGTTTTGCTTTTCTTTTTGTCTTTTTGAAACTATCTTAGGTTGCATATTTATTTTTAATAAACCATCTCAAGCATAAAAACATGATAGATAGTCCCCACACTGGACAACCCAAATGCCTCCCAACAAGCGAATGTATAAACATATTCTTATCTATCCATACTATGGTTACTACTTGAAATAAAAAGGAATGGACTACTCAGGCAGAGAAAGACAAATACCATATGAGTTCACTTATGCGTGGAATCTAAAAAACAGAATAAACAAAACAGAAACAGACTCATAGATACAGAAAACAGATGGGAGGGGGGCTGGAGGGCTGGGTGAAAAAGGTAAAGGGATTAAAAAGTACAAATTGGTAGTTACAAAATAGTCATAGGGATATAAAATACAGCGTAGGGAATATAGTCAAGAATATTGTAATAACTATGTATGGTGTCAGGTACTTGATTTATCGGAGGGATCACTTTGTAAGTTGTATAAATGTCTAACCACCTGACAGGTGTATGCTGTACACCTGAAACTAATATAATATTGAATGTCGACTGTAATTGAAAAATAAAAATTAAAAAAAAAAGGAATGGACTACTGACACGCACACATACACAACATGTGTAAGCCTTAAAAACAGTATGCTGAGTAGAAGAACCCAGACACAAAAAGAACTGACTCTTTATGATCTCATTTATCTAAAACTCTAGAAAAGATCAATCTAATCTGTAATGGTAGGAAGCAAATCAGTCATTGGGACTGGGGTTTGGGGGTGGAGGTAGGTTGACTACGTAAGGGGGAATTTTTGGGGTGATAGAAGTGTTCTCTATCTTATTGGGGTAATAGTTACATGGTGTATTCATTGGCTAATTAATCGAACTGTACACTTAAACGGGCATGTTTTATCACATGTGAGTTGTATGTCAATAAAGCTGATTTTAAAAACAGTAATATAACAAAACTCCCACAGAATCGCCTTCCAATTTAGAAAACAAAATATTAGAAAGAAAATCGCACCCCTTGTGTACCCTCACTAATCTCTTTCTTTCTCCTTTCCTCCTAAATATGATGTTTTATAAATGTGTCTTTGTATTTTTACATGGAAACATGTGAATGTGATGTTTCTTTCTCATGTGTCTTCCTACTTTTTTCTACATGGTATATATTCCTAAAGCAGTATTTTTCAGACTGCTCATTGCAACCCTTTAGTAGGTTGTAAAATTAAAGGGTCGCAACCAGCATTTTAAAAATAAGGACAGGATATGTTAGGATAGGACAGGATAAAAAATAATCAGAGTGTAAAAACATATATAATAATAAGCAGAGTGTATCCCATGTAGTAAGGTATAAGCATTGTTTTTGAAACTTCTGTTCAAATTTTACATCTGTGTATAAGTGTACTAGGGTTGGGGCATAAGATATCTTTCTTAGAGCACATCGTGGCCCCTCAAAAAGTTTGAAAAAAAAATTGCCCTAATTATATGACTTTGTTTTGTCGTCTTAAACTTTTATGCAGATAGTATCACACAGTTCCACTCCTTCCCCAGCCGGGGTTTGTTCACACGACATTAGCTTCCGGAGGTATCCACATTGATACATGTAGCTTAGTTTCATGTGTTTCCATCTCTGCATAAATATGCCACGAGTTATTTTTCCAACCTCTCATGATTGGATTTTTTCTTCTGCCAAATGAAACGTTAACAAAATAGCTATCTGTCACTATCACCATCATGGCACATTGGGAAGGACATTTCAATACAAGTAAAATCAGAAAACCTACTCTCAGAACCAAAGGCAGTATTTTAAATTGAATAAATCTAGCATTATAAAAATGCATTCTTTTCGGCCCTGGGGGTTAGCGTGGTTTTTCTTCCTTGTTGATTGTTAGTTGGTTTATATATTGTTATATAACTGGTAATATAATCACCTACACAAGGATCTTAGGCTAGCTACCTCTGGAGAGGGAGGTTAGTGAGTAGAATGGAGAAGCATTTCGAAGGGGGTCTCAACTACTATATAAAGTTTCGTTTCTTCTGTGGTGGCCAGGAGTTGGGAGGAAGGAGGAGTGACTGCTAATAGATGTGGAGTTTCTTTGCAAGGTGATGAAAATATTGTGGATGTAGATAAAGGGGATGTTTGCACAACACTGCGAAGGTACTAAAAACCACTGAATTATACTTTAAAATGGTTACCTTTATGTTATGTGAATTTCATCTCCATTTTAAAAAGGAGGGGAGGGCTTGTGCCTCCTGGAATTATTTGAGGATGAAATTCCACCAGAAGACATTTGCAAGGCTCCTAGCATTGTGCCTTGCTGGGAGGCACCATTATTGCTCAAAGCCTATCTCATCCAGGTGGGGTAAGGTGGGGTGGGGTTTACCAAATGCGTTTCATCTACCAAGTCAAGCCAGTGACTTGCCTAAAGCCATACAGTGAGTCACGTGTGGACTCTGCACTACAATTTGGCTTTTCCAATAAGTCTGTGAGTCCAGAACAAAGTCTCTCCATGCAGCCTCTCCTACTGGACACTAGAATGACTTTTTACTGTTTAGAAAATATTTTTCCCCACATGATTTTCTAACACCCTTGTCTTCAGAAGCTCAGCGAGGCAGAGTTGTTAGAGAACACGGCCTCTGGAGTCGGACAAATCTGGGTCAAATCTGGGCTCTGTCATTTCTTAGCTGTGTGACTTTGGGCAAGTCATCTAACCTCTCTGGGAATGAAGCCAGAAGATATATACAAAACAAGAGTTAGGTCAAAGCCTGGCACATAGTAAATTCTGAATAAATGATAGCTATTGGTACTAGTAGTCAAAGAAGCTACTCTGGCAAAGCCACTATACCATAGGCCCCAAGTGCTCCTAAGCAGTGGTTCTCAACCAAGAGTGGAGAGGGTGACTTTGATGCCACAGGGGACAGTTGGTGGTGCCTGGAGGCATTTTTGTATTTTTTAATATCATAATTGGGGACAGGGGGTGTGCTTCTGGCATCTAGTAGGTGGAGGTCAGGGATGCTGCTAAATACCCTACAGTTCACAGGATAGCCCCTCATGACAGAGAATGATCCGGCTCAAAATGTCACTAGTGCCCAGGTTGAGAGACCCTGCTCTAAAGACTGCTTCCCTTTGCCAGACTTAGTGCCCAATGACAATGCAATCCACCCTCCAGATACTCGGACAGCTTGCTGCAAAGCTAAGGAACATTTAGCAAGATGGTCATTATTCTAATGTCTCTGTTGGGTAAGTCCAGATGGAAGTATATTTGGACTCTTCTCAAAGAGAGACACACCCAAGAGGGCCGAGAATGGTTCAAGAGATTTGGGAAGGCCCATATAAACCCTCCTCCTCAGTGAAGGCTTCTGGGAACATCCCAAAGAATCTACACTCCCTGATCATGCACGAAAGGTCACAAACAAGAGACTGGCACACAGGAAGCACTGAATAAATGCTAGCTATCATCATCATCACTGTTGGTAATCATTATTACTATTACCTTCCCAAGTACATTCTCACAACAACCTTCTGAGATGGGTGATATCACCCCCATTTTGCAGATGAGGAAACTGAGGCTCAGAGCATGGATGCTACATTTTTCATCAGCCCCCTCCTTGATCTCACGGTTTCCACTCCTGCTCACCCATAGTCCCTTCTCCTCACAGACACCAAAGAGATGTTTTTAGAAGTGAAAGCAGATCTCATTTCGGAGAAGATGCCCTCTGGATAACGATGTCATGTGCTATTGTATGATCCGACATTTCTTTACGATTTAGGTCTTTTGAAAAATTAAGAGCGATGCCATGCTTGTGTACAATGCTAACATTAGAGAGAAGCTGAGTGAAAGGCTTATGGAAACTCTTTGTACTATCTTTGCAACTTCTCAGTAAATCTAAAGTGATTTCAAAATGAAAAGCTTCTTTAAACATGAATCAGATCATGTTTCCTCTGCCTGAAACCCTCCAGTGATTTCCCATTAGGCTTAGAATAAAATCTAAATGTCTTCCTATGGTCTACGGAGCCCTGAGTGAGCCGGCCTTTGCCCACTTAACCTCCTCTCCTGACACTCTCCCCCTTCATACTCCATTCCAGCCACTCTCGCCTCTTTTCCACTCCTCCAGTGCTGGAAGATTGTTTCTGCCTCAGGGCCTTTGCACTAGCTGTTTTCCTGTTGGGAATACTCTTCCTTTATGCAGTTCTTCTCATGACTTTCTCTTTCTCGGCCTTCAGATCTTGACTCGAATGTCGAATCCTGAGTCCATCTACAATGTGGTCACGTGAGCCCTTCTAATTCTCTCACAGAACTCACGACCATCTGCAGTTATCTTCTCTGACTGTTTCTCTGTTCCTGTCTGTCTCTTCCCCTGGACTGGGAGTTTCACGAGGACTGACACTCTGCTGGTTTGCTCCCTGCTATGTCCCCAGCTTCTCACACAGAATAAGGCCTCAGTAATAATTTGCCGAAAAACAAAAACAAAAACAAAAGCGTCTGCTGATAATATCACAGGACATTGAAATAAAGCTGCAGATGCTGTCAAAGGGCTTTTACCGGTATTTCTTCTTATGGTTCCCTACTTTGTACAAAACTTCCACATTCTCTGGCAAACCTCATCCATGACATTTCTTTGGATCATTTAACAATAATTCGAATGCTCATTAAATTAGGGGGAGAGGGAAGGGTTCACACACCACCTTCTAGAACAGAGTTCCAAACCGTTGGCCTAGGGCCAAGTGTAGTCCACAGATATACTTTCTCAGCCTCACACAATGTTTTAGAAGAATTTGAGTTCATGACCAACGATTAAAAAAATGGAACATTTCACATAAAAATCCATATGCCCGAGTTCTCCTAAAGACTCAGAGGATCCAGCCACATTGAGCTCCATGTTCCCACATGGCCCCAGTGGACCAGAGCTGAGAAGCGGCCCCTCAGACGAGGTGTGTGCTATCAAGTTCACCAGTCCCTATCCACCTGGCTTAATTCTTTCCTGTTATTAGCCTGTCTCCTTTAGGCACTGAGAGCTCACTCAAAGCTTACAGGGTCCTTAGAAACACTACTGGTTTTCAATTATTTGAGCTACAGCCCCCTCTTCAAGTCTTACATGGAAGCTCAATGTCTAAAACAAATAATAATAATAATAATAATAATAATAGTTAATTTTGATTAAGTGCTTATCATGTGCCATGGTTCTGCTTTGGTTGGCGCTAGGGGTTGGGGACCAGAACCCCATCGGCTTACCATCATCTTCAAGAGGCCTCTAAAAAGCTCTGTGGATCCAAGGAAGACAGTTCAAAAAGTACATTTTTATCCACTTTTCTCATTTTACAAATAGGCAAGTTAGAAAGGGGAAGGGACACTCTACCTATTAGACAGTAGCCTTTCTGGCAAATGCTTGTCTGCTGGTCCTTAGGGAGGTCACTCGTGTTGATAATGACAGAACAAGGCCAACAGGGGATCAGTTCTTTCCTCCCAGAGCTGTTTGCTCTGTCTAGGAGCCGTTCGGATCTATCCTGCGAGCTTATGCCACTCTCAGGCTCGGAGACAGCTACTTCTCTTAGACAAGTGCCAGCAAAACTGGACTCTGGAGGGGAGTAGCTCAGCAGAGAATGGTGTGTGGACAGAGGCCCTCCCCATATCCCAGTCTAGTCTGAAGTCCTCTTCCAACCCTGATGTCAGCCGATGTTCACACGACTGCTATTTTGTGTATGGAAAATTATGGCACTCTTGCTGTGGGTAGAGACACGTTTAGATCATTCCATTGGGTTCCACGTTTGTTATGTGCCTAGTGTGTGACAGGGTTATGCTAGGTGCTGGGGATTCACAGTGGGGACTTATTAAATATAAAAGGGCTTTAGTTTCTTGGTGTCCTGAATTTCAGCCCTAACTCTGTAACTTACTACCTGCGTGACCTTCAGCAAACAACCTAGCCTCTCTGTCTTGCTTTTTAAATCTGTAACATGGGTGTGATAGGAATAGTACATAATTCCTACTGTTGTCTTGGGGATTCAATGAGAAAGTTTTTGGCACATACTAAGAAAATGAATACAGTGTTTGTTTCCTTTCTCCACTGCACTTATCAGAAGCCGATATTTTTATTTGTATCTTTGTTTATTGTCTGGCTTACAAGATGACTCTCCATGAGAGAAGGGCCTTGTCTGTCTTGTTCACCCCTGCTTCTCAGCCTAGAACAATGCCTGGCACAGAACAGATGCTCCATAAATATTTGTCTGCTAAATAAATTGCTGTCTTTCATATTCCTGCTCTAATTGCCATTGCCATGATGCACCCTGCCCGGGAGGCACCCAAAGTCTCGACTCCTCCCAGGAAAGCCACCCTGACCTCCATAGCCAGCTGTTCACAACAGCCTGGGCAGCGACTCCGAATGTCATCAACTAGGCTCTGTGCCCTGGGCTGACAAACGACACTTGTGTGTTTTCTGGTGAACAGAGCTATAGCTTGCGAGTGCGCTGCTGACTGGGGAAAGTGGAATGAGCAGCTGAGCAGAGCAGGGGGAGACCTGAACCTCAAAGCCTCCAGACAGGAGCAAGAAGACTAAAAGTCCACATGCAGGACCTGCGTCCTGCAGCAGTTGGGCCCCAGGAGGATTCAGCTTCCAAGGCTGGATGCCAAGGTGGCACAATCACCTCGATGGCATTTAGGGATGGGGGAATTCGTGCACCCTATGCCTTGAAAAACAAAATGAATTTCTCAGGGGAAGGGAAAGGGTTTTGCAAACTGTAAAGAGCTGCAGGAAAAAACAGAAATGAAAAGTTCAGGATCCAAGAGAGCAGATGTATTTGCTGAGTGTGGGCTGCACTTCCAAACCCAGATCAAGATAAAGGCGACTCACAGCCCCCGGAGGTGACAAATTTGGAGGGCCTCCTGTAGAGAGATAGGACTTGGGTAGCCTGGGAAGCCAAAGAAAATGGAGCAGAGTTTCCCCGGGGTGTCTGCAGAACCTAGGACCGAACAGCAATACACACCCCTGCAAACGCGCTATTATCTTCTGGCCTCCAGCTCCAACGCGCGAAATCTGCAAATTCTTCCTTTATCTGCTGCACATGCTCGTTCACCTTCGTTCTGGCTAGAACCAGGGTAACCGTTCCAATGATTATATAACTTCCCGAGTTCAAGAAAAATAATAAAAACATAAGGATGATGAAAAAAAATATTGAGGGTGGATTAAAATTTTTTTCTGCAAATGTAAAAGTTAGAGTGCACAAAAATTATATATACAAACACCCATATTCTCACCCCTCAGAATGAATAACTTAACATTTTATCTAAGGACTTTTTTTTTATTAGTCACCAAATAAACCTTTTCCTTTCCCCCAAGTCCCAGAAAATTTGAATCCAAAATAAGTTAACCTACTTCTCTTAATTATTGTCTCTCTCCACCTCCACCCAAACTTAAAGGGTAAATTCCAGGACCGAGTTCCTTCAATGGGCTGGGCTTCTACATAGCAGGTCTGCACACATCTAGCCCCAGTGAACAGTATTGTATGGAAACCACCGACCTCGGACGCACAGCAGCATCCTTTTTCCCTTCCCCAACTCCCGCGTGCAACTTTTCAACTTACGCTCCCGCCAGGGGGCCTATTTGGCTCGGCCCATTTGGCGGAAGGATCCCGCGCGCGGTCGCAGTTACGCTCAACCGTCTCCTCCCCTTCCCGGGCTCTGGCCCCGCCCCCTCCCCGCGCCCCGGCCCCGCCCCCTCCCGCGCGCTCTATGGCCCATAAAGAAGTCCCGGCCAGGCCGCTGCACTCCCCGCGCGCATCCGTGCGCCGCCCGAGGCTAGCTAAGGAGTCGGCCGCCATTTTGTTCTTCTCGTGGTTCCAGTGGGGAGAGAAGGAGGAAGCAGGGTGCGGGGCGGTCGGGGGGGGACCCGCCGCGGCTGTTGCCACCGCCGCCACCACCGCCTCTGTGCTCGTGGCGTGGGAAAGGAGGCGTGAGTCCCGGGCGCGAGCCGCCGGCGGCGCCGCTACGGGAGGATCGGTGGTGGGAAGGCGATGGCGGATATAGATAAACTCAATATCGACAGTATCATCCAACGGCTGCTGGAAGGTGAAGGGGGCGGCGGACGGCCTGAGGGGAGGCGAGCAGCCCCGGGGGCTCGCGGTGGGGGCAGTTGGGAGGCCGGTTGGGCTTGCAGCGCTGAGGGGAATGAGCCGCGAGTTTGGCCCACGGGCTCGGGGCTGCTGCCGGAGGGATGCCGGCCGGGGTCCCGCACTTGGCCCACCCCGCGCGGTCCCTCTCCTGGCTCATTCATTGCACTAGGGCGCAGCCTTCTTCCTGGCCGTGAAATCTGAAAACTCTGCTCCCCACCCCCACGTTTCCGTTCCGTACCCCCGTTGCACCCCACAAATCAAACCCGCCTTTGGAGGAGAGACGGTGGGGGGCCCCATCCAACCTGCAGGACGACGTTTTCCGGACTGTCTGGTACTCGTCCTCTCGAAAGGCAGTTTGATGGGGATGTGGGTTCCACTTGGTTAAAGGGCTTTTTTTTTTATTCTGCTCATTTTTATTTTTCGTAGGAGTGGGATCGGGGAGTCCCATTTTTTGTTACTTACTGACCAACTTTCATCTCTCAAGGAGATGTTGGACCCATCTCCTGCGCTCCCAAATACTCTAAGTTGTCTTTTATCTTAATGAGATCTCCGCGCTCTTTTCTGAACGTGAAACCAAGGACGATGACAGTTTCGTTATATTTCCAATGTGCCAGGCTCTGTTAAGCGCTTTGCGTTATCTAATAAATTACAATCGTAATGCTAGCCAGCGCTTACTATGTGTCCGGCATTTTTTGAGCACTTTACACAGCTTTCATTTATTCTCCCAACAACCTTGCTCGGTAGGTACTGTTATGTTTTCCCGCTTTTCAGACGAAACTAAGACACAGAGGTGAAGTCATTTGACCAAGGTCACACAGTGACAGGTTTCAAAACCAAGCAGCCGGGAGACAGAATTCGTTCGACTCACCCTGTGTATGAAGGAAGGAAGTGTGCGGTGGTTAAGCGAAGGTTAAAGTAAAGCTGTTATTTTGGCTGATCTAAAACTCATGAAGTGCCTGGGAATTGATTCATATTGATATGGGAGACGGAAGAGAAGTTAGGATGTTGAAGAGAGACACTTAAATGAACTGCCCCTTTTCTCTGGTTTCCAGAGCGAGTCTACTAATGCTAACGTCTTATTCAAAACTTTGGGAGCATTCAGATCTCTTTCTTGGTTTGGGCCCTGGATAATGTAGATTTGGCTGAGTTTTAACTTTTGGCCTCTATAATCTCATAATATTGTTGAACTATAAATGCTCTGAGATGGAGTCGAGAGCATGATTAACAGTTGGACAGCTCTGGTAGAATTTGCAGATCTTTCGAATTAAGCCCTTATAATGAAACTCCTGAAAATAACTTTTCTTAATCTGTGGGGTTTTTTCCTTTCATACCTTCTTAAAAGAAAAAAAAAAAACACTGAATGGACCCCTGATAGGCTCTTGAAATGTCTCTCTAATGTGAGTGAAAACCTTGTCTTCATTCAGTACTTGTCATGTATTACAGGAACCAGACTTGTCACATTAGTACAGTTCTTGATTTATATGAGGCAGCAGTGGGTCGGGACTGGATTAAAATAGTTTGTAATAAGAAAGGAACTTTTTATTATAAATTCTGCCTACCTCTGGCTAGATTGGGGTAGGCTTTATTTCACTGAGAAAAGAAAAATTGAAATCTGTGTGGATTAGAAACAAAATTTAAGGTCACTTAAGTCTTGTTAAGTTCTGGGTTTCCCATAACTCTGAATTTACGTAACAGATTTTAATTTTAATCTGTTTTTTAAATCGTGCTGAGAAATTTGCCTTGATGAACTTGGGTCATCTAAAGTGAGATCAGTCATTGTTTCTTAATAACTTCTCTCTATGCATGTTATATTGTACTTACCCAAATTTTTTAATTTCACTTTTTCATTGAAATTGAAATAATAAATATTTTCCTTTTTCCTTCCCTCTGTCAACCACATAAAATTGGCAGAGAGACAGTGATGATCCATTGAAGATGTATATACATCCAAGTTAGATGTTGATAATAATTTTGTGGTTTTTGTAATGCCCCCTAAACCTTTTTCCTTAAACATTTTAATTAAGATTTATGTATATCTGGAAATGGAGGCAATATGACTATGGGGACCTTGTTAGAATTTTTTTCATGTTCAGAATCGTCTGATCTTTTAAGGTGGAGGACTTTACCAGCTAGTTGAGAATTAGCCAGTGATAATACTAAAAAGGCAACTCAGATGAAGTCTTATTTAAGAAAAACAGCATGTTGGTTTAGATCTTAGTCACTAACAGCTTTGCAGTTCTTTTCTATGCTTTTAGTAGTTTTTTCTTAAGTAGTTATCACTTGTGCAATCCGCCTTGGACGCTTTTATCCAAGCTCTGCCTTGTTGATGATCAAACCTTAAGATTGTTACTCCTTCATGTAACTAATGTTCAATTATTAAAATAACTGCACGGTAAAACTTGAGGGATTTAAAGAGAAAATAAGCCCTCTGATATTCCTACTTACTGTTGGAGAAAAGTGAGATTTGGTTTTACTTTGTAATCGACTGACCTCTTTCAGGAGCTAGCACTTTTATTGCGCAGTGGGGCAGTCGTAACTTATTTTCACATCCTAATTTTCAGGAAGTATCTTTGCTCTAAAGATGGCTGTTGTCGAACTGCAAGACCGTGCCAGGCTCTGCTCTGCATAATTGCTTGGCTTGCTTTAGTGATTTAAATATGGCCTCTGCTGTGGCCCTTGGAAAGCATTTACTAATTTAATCCTCTGGTGTGTGAGAGTCCATCTGAAGGTAGTGCTCAGATATTCTGAAACTAAAAATGTTTAACCCATTTGTTTAGCTTTTTGGTATACTCAGAAACCTGTTTGTATTCTAATGTTAAAAAGACAGCAGTCCCTGGTCCTGAAGATAATATTAAGGACAAACATAATCGCAAAAAAGTTCTTAAAATGTTGACCAAGGAAAACAAAAGTATCTTTTCCTAATGAGACCTCTACAATTATTTTTTTCTTTATACATCAGATAATTTGTACGATTAGAGGCTTTACTTTGGATCAGTTATAGGACATTTTGTTGATAATGACTGATATTAAAATTGTGTTTTGCTAATTCCCTAACTTAAAGAAGTCTGTGGTGAGCTCTCTGCTCTCCTCTCCCCTCCCCCGGCAGTTGTATGCCTAATCGTTTCCTACGAGGTAAGATGTAGTAAGATGCAAGATGGGAAAGCTCTATTGAGGACATGAACTGAGCTTGCGCTAGCCCTAACCCACAGAGTGGAAAGCATCGCTCTCCTTGTGCCCCCTTGCTGGTCTGTAGCAGGAGGCCAGGCTTTCCTCGGTGCTGGGCCTTGCATTATTAGTAAGTAGCCTGCCCCGTGGTGGAGGTTGGTGGGATTGTTTTATGTCTTTGAAACTGCAGTCTTATAATGACCCGCGTGACCTTTTCTGTAGAAGCATGTGCCAGTGCCAGTCAGTCTATTTGAATAGGTGAGGATTACTGATCTTGAAGCAGGGAAATGATTGGTATTATACGGACTTGACCATTTCACTTAATTTACAACTGAGGCAATTAGTAAACCTAAAGATTGAAATGTAGAGGATGTAATATTCTGATGTGAATTGCCTTGTAGATGAGGTAACTGGAAAGCCTCATTCAAGAGGAATAGAGAAAGATTCCATCTCTTTGGAGTTTTTAGAATTCTGGGACAAATTATGTTTTAGGATCAGAGTCCTATATCCAGAGCATGTTTTAGAACATGATTTCATTGGGGGCCTTGATTTATCTGAAATCTCCAATTTCTCCACTATAGGGTTTTCTGGCATTCCCCATCTAGAGGGGATCGGGTGTCACTGATATTTTAGATTTATGAAAATGGAAACTAATAAAATGTAGAGTTAGATGTCTAGTCTAATCAGTGGTATTTGTTCGACTGGAAAGTTAAACGTTTTTCAATAAATTGACTTAACTCTAGGTGTAGGTTACTCCAGATATGTATTGAGAGCGGTGGACAGTGTTTTGCAGCTATGTCGTGACCATCTGCCTGAGAAAATTGTTTCACCTTTCAATACCCAGAATATAACGCCATCAGTTAGGGGAGTCACAGGGAGGTGGGATGGAAACACTGAAGATGGTCAAAAAGTGGAAGTCTGCTGGTGACCTCAGTGAAACCAAAGGATTCGCGATAACATTTTTGTGGCTTATGTTTTTTTGTAGAAAGAACTCAGTTGTTTGTGGGAAAGTTTTAGTGTTGTAAATAGTTGCTGCCGTTTGTTTGGTTTGAGGTCTTATTTTCCTAAATTCATCAGATGTTGCCTAAATATGTCAGATATTGCGATGTTGATTCTGTCCCTGAAATGAGTATGGTGTGGCATGTTCTTAAAATTACCACTTACTTTAATAGGATTATCTTAAAACAGCAAAATCTCTGTTGGATTATTTTTAAATTAGTTGTGCCAATCTTAGGTTTTAAAACTTCATTATAATTCCGCTGGCACTTTTTCTGGTGTATGCTATTCTTTTAACGTGACCTTTCAAAACAGTTAAGGGACCTTTAATCGATGAGCAAGAAGAATACTTTTTCATTTTTTGTAATAATCCCAAAGTATTCTTCAGTTTTCTTTCATAGTTTTCATCTCTGCTTTGCTCATTGCCGGGCTGTCAGAAAAGTTACTGTTTGTTGCTTGCTGGAGAAAGCTGGCAGTGCAGATAATCCCCAATAACATCTTTTTATTATTTCAAAAATTTTATCAGTTTGTTTTCAGTAAAATTTTGTGCAAGTTTATCATGTACTCACTGATTTGCCAGATAAATAGATAAGTTGGTACTGAGCAGCTTTTGCTGAAGATAGCCATAATGCATTTTTCTGAATCTACCTTTCTAGGCAGATAAAGAAAAGCTTTTACTCAGAAGTCATATGTGAAAGTCCTAAGGTGAGACTGCAGTGCCTGGCACCTGGACTTAGGAGAAACATTCCATCTGGAGAATGGAGTTTTTATTTGTTGGAATATTTTGGATTCCATTGACAATTGTTGAAATAATTTGATATGTGCTATTTGAACCGCTGCTTAGGAAGGTATCCTGAGGTCACACCCCATGAATTTCCCACCTACAGTCTCCTATTTGTACAGGTTTCTCCCAGCATGCCCAGAACACAGAGAGAGAGAGCTTTAAGCCAAAATGAGTTATTGACTGATATTGAGCAGAGCTGTACTGTTAGTATTTTTTTGTAGCTAACAGTGATAAAATAGAGATATTTAAGCTTTTACCTTTTAACAGTATCAAAGATGTTATCTTTAAGGTGAAATTTTAGTTTTATAATCTTTCTGGAGGTATAGTTTTAGCTATAACATTTATAATAATCTCTAGCTACCCAGTTTGTCTTATTTCCAGTGTCTTCCACTAGCATGTAAGCTTCTCAAGAAAAAGAACGAGATTCTTGTCTCTCCTGTTGCCAGGCTAGCCCTAGCATCCAAACCAGGGCCAGGCTTATGGCAGGTGCCCAGCAACTATTTTGTTGGATGTCTGAAGCGTGGTAAATAAGTATCGATAGTCTTTACAGATTGCATGATTTAGTTCTTGTTTAATGCCTCCCATTTATAAGGATGCATTATGATTTTTTAGGGAGCAGTGACTGTATATTGAGGTTTCAGTAGTCTGTCCTATGAAAACTCCCTTGGTTTGGGAGCTTAATTAAGAACAAATTCTTACTTGGAGGGTGGTATGGTGGAAGCACCAGTAGACCTAGAGTCGGTCTGGGTCTGGTGTCCTTACAGGCTCTGCGACCTTGGACCAAGTCACTGAAACTTTCCCAGCCTGTGGCTTGGAGAAGTGAAAATGCCTAACTAACCTCATAGGATTGTTGAGGATTAAATGGCAGTGTAAAGCCCCTTAGCACAGTGCCCAGCAAGCACATGGGAAGTATTTGGTAAATGTTAGCTACAACTGATAGATAATTCTATTGGTAGGCATTGAAAATAGTAAAGTATAGACACTTATGCTGTTGGCTGATAGGGCTATTTTTAAGAAATATCTGCAGTGTTCTCTTGAACTGCCAAAACCCATTTTGAAGTCTTTATCTTCTGTTAGATACATTTTGAAATTTAAGAATAATCCTAAATTTTAATTTTCACCTCTAGGAAAATACTCTATAAAGCCTGATAGGAAAGTGACACTATTGCTTTATAATTTGAAAGCACAGAAAATTTGTCTTTAATCAAAAGTATATAGTCTGAAAAAAATTAAAGATTTTAAGTATGTAGTTGTGAAAGTATGTTTAATTCTAACGCCACAAGTCTAGCCAACAGTAGTTACAGATTTATCCAGACTTCTTTCATGCAACAGATTTTGAGTGCCTGCTCTGTACTGGCCAGGGGCAGGTACACTGCAGAGCAGGTGGTTTGTCCAGGGGTTTGCATTCTACCAGGGGTAGAAGTGAACCTGCAGTCATAATACAAAGTACAGTGTATGCTGGGTGGTGACTGGCTCTTGAGCATTTCAGAATGCATAAAGCGGGCTTGTGAGGGAGATGGAGAGGAGAGAGAGGGTGAGGTAATAGCTAAGCAGTCTTGAAGGGTGAGCAGGAATTTGCCTATTGATAGAAGATGGTTTTGACCGTTTCTATTTTTATAATTTTAGTCCTTGAGCTAATTGTAGGGAATTTAAAAAGCTTTGTGACTGTGTTATTGCTTTTAATGAGCACTGTTCTTCAAATATAAAATATCCTGGTTCCGGAAAAACTCTACATTAAGAAAAATTTTTAATTGTTCGTAGTATTTCTTTTTACTAATCTGTACGCTCCTACTCAGAGGACAAACAATAAGAGAACGAAAACTACTGTAAACTATGTCTAAAAGTGGTAGTGGAAGCCTCCAAAACCAGTAAAATTCGTATTAGCACCATTGATTTAATATGGTGACATTGATTCAGTATAGCATTCATATAAAAAGTATAGCCTGCGTTCTATATAGGTGTAAGTTATTGCATATTCTCCTGAAGGAGTGGGCTATTCATTCACAAACATAGGGCTCTGCTGAAAACGATCCAGAAACTTAGGAGTCCCCTCCTTTCCAAAAATAAAATTTCCTGCTGGGCAGTCTGCCTGAATTCCTGGTTGACTGGTAAAATCACTAATGATTGGGATTTTCTGGCCAGTGAATCAGAAATCATACCATATTTCCACTGGGAGTGTTTCTTGAGTTCTCCTGTATGTGTGTTTAGAGAAAAAAAAATTACTGTGGAAAAATCGTTTTTTGTTGCTTAGCTGTTGTTGTATTATATATGCATCTGTTTCATATCATCCCTCAAAATCATTACTGCACTTTGTCCTTAATTCTTGTTTCATAATATTTTGATCAGAGACTGGCTAGTCATTTAGTTCAGTTACATATTGGGATTTAAAGTAGTGATTTACTCAAGGCTATAGAACCAGTACAAAAAACTTGGGGCTCCTGGCTCCTAGCCCAGTGTTCTCTCTTAACGTTTTCTCTTCTTTGTGTGCTTCAAGAATTTGATCCTTCCCTATTGTTCTTCTTTCTTATTATTTTTCATTGAAAAAAATAATGCTCCTCTACACACTGTCTCATTTCTGCTCAGAACTTGCTTCTTCTGAAAATTCAGGGTTTCAGTGGCTATTGAGGCTGAAGGATTGCTTTACCTAGGGCAATATTTCTCAAATACAGCCCTTTTTAGTAAAAAATTTTCAGCAAACATCAGGTTTTTTACTTGTAATTTTTATTATTCTGTAATGTTACTTAGATATTTATAGAACGAAGCTAGATACAAACCACTTAAACCTATTGCTCTTATCCAGTTATTAGGCCAAATGATTTTATAATTTGAATACAAACTAAGCCTCCAAAACCAGTGACATTTAAGTTAGTAACATTGGTTTAATCTGATGGATTTTATGGTTTTGCTAAAACTGAGTCACTTTTTACTGGATTTAATGGTGGAAAGATGCAGACTTCATTCTAATTTAGTCCGGTTCTGTGTTTTTGCTTCATTTCTAATTCAGAGAATGCTTTCATAAATCTTTTGTACAAATATTAAGACTTTGACTGCAAGTTGAGGATAATCAATCCCCATATTTAACCAGACCTTGCCAGCAAGCAGGCCATTTAACTGTAAAATAAAGGTAAATTTAACAATTCAGTATTGTTTATTTTAATCTATTACAACTGGAATCAAAACAAAATTTCATTTCCTACTGCTGCCTACCAGCCCATTAAACGAACTGCTAATAAAGCCAGGGACGATCTTATGCTTCACTTTGATAGTGAGTAGAACTCGGAGGGCTCTGATGCGGGCGCTTATGTGTTTAGGATGCCTGGTGCTGTGCCATGGTTTTTTCCTCCATTTTCTCACTTTTTATCTGTTCAGATTACTAGGAAACCTTTCTTTAGCACACCACTGATATCCTTTGTCCTGTGCAGGCATGATCGTATTAAAAAATGCAGGCCCAGAAATTGCATAGCCAGATATGTACAGTGACCCTACAATGTGTTTTAATGAAATGAAAACAACACAAAATTTTTCACGGATAAATCTGAGACCCTTGAGGAGATAACACTGATGGGTAGGGGGGTGGTCTGAGCATTTCCAGTCTCACATTTTAAAACAAAGAAGCCTTAAAACCAACTCAGTAACGTGGCATCTCTAAAATCTCCTGCTGTAGAAGGGAAGACGGGAGGCAAAATGAGCTGGCTTGGTGAACAGGGCTGTAGGTGAGCACGGCTGATCATGTGGCTTAGATGCAGAGCTGAGGCCCAGAGCTGTGCCGCAGGGAGTCTGATTTCAGCAAGTAGTCAAAGGAAGGCGTCCCTAACAGTGTTTGTACCAGAGTGGATGACCCCTCGTTCAGGATACTGTAGAGAAATCTTAACCTGGTATAGAACGTGCAACTAAATAATCTCTGAAATCCTGTCTAAGATTTTAAGATTCTCATTAGGCTTTTAAAACCATGTTCTTTATAATTGTTCTGAAAATAAAGCCAGCCAAAAAGCTAGTTAAGCTATGTTTTTGCCTCCTCTTTATCTAAAATTTGTATCCTTTCAGATATTTTTAATTTTTACATTATATTTTGACTTCATTTGACTAATTGGAGTTTTTCTCCCCTACAGTGAGAGGGTCCAAGCCTGGTAAGAATGTCCAGCTACAGGAGAATGAAATCAGAGGATTGTGCTTAAAGTCCCGAGAGATCTTTCTCAGTCAGCCTATCCTACTAGAACTTGAAGCACCACTCAAAATATGTGGTGAGTTTTGGCACACTCAACAGTTACCTTTGGTTACGTGATTGATTGAGTCAAGGATATAAAGATGACCTCGTATTAGCCAGGAGAATCGTTTACTATTTATGAATAACTTGGAACTACTTAAAATTAATAAATTTAGCTTTAGAACAAACACCTCCAATGGACTTAGTTTATTTAGACATGCTTCAAATTTTCTAAAATTGTTTTGCTTAAAGGAATGTAAACATTGTAGAAGGAAAGAAATGAAACAGAATGGAGAGCTAAGAGAAAGTCAACTGTATGAATATATAGGAATTATATTTAAGCTTAAAACAAAACCGGTAATATCTAAAAATTTACCTTCCTTGATGTTGTATAGTTCTATTTCTACATGGTCGGTGTAGATAATCTGTATAAAAACCAAACCTTATGAGTAATGCTGTATTCTTCTAGCATATTTGACTACATTGGTAAAGCTCGTATGCATGCTTTTAAAGTGAAATGCTCTTTGGTATTATCTAGCAGGGAGAAATTGAAAGCCGAATACATTGGTAAGTGTAGCGTGTGTGTATCTTTGCGCTCTCAGGGCCAGGGCTCACTAGAAGTCCAGCAGTTCTGATGACACAGCCCCTGGAGACTGAGCTGTCAGAGATCTGATAAGATCAGCCGACCTGAAAGGAAAACCATGTTACTTGGCAAGAAAGCCTGCCTAGGCATTCATCCTTTCCACAAAATAAATTCGTAATGAGTTGAGTTTTGTGTGAGATTCTGCACATACACATATACTTAAAAATGTTATTAAGCTCAATTGAACTAATAAATAAGAGAAGATTGGAATTAGCATTGTCAAATTTAACTATCATTATTAGAGGACAGTGCCAGTGTGCAGTGAATGTTTAAAGAATGTCTTTCCAAAGCTTTGTTAGTGAACAAAGTATGACGACACTGACAGAATTCTTGCTTCCAGGTGATATCCATGGGCAGTACTATGATTTGCTTCGACTTTTTGAGTACGGTGGTTTCCCACCCGAAAGCAACTACCTGTTTCTTGGGGACTATGTGGACAGGGGGAAGCAGTCATTGGAGACTATCTGCCTCTTATTGGCGTACAAAATCAAATATCCCGAGAATTTTTTTCTTCTCAGAGGAAACCATGAATGTGCCAGCATCAATAGAATTTATGGATTTTACGATGAATGTAAGTACTTTCTCTGTCTAAGAAAGTGTTACTTAAATTGAGATACTTGGTCATAAACCAGACTATCACATACTTTTGTTAGGATTTTTGAGAGTTGAGATCCGTGTCATAATCTCTCAAATTTTCTGTTTCATTAACTTGTTTTTATCTTGTTTTTTTGCTTTTGGGGAAGGAAACAACCCAGCCACTGCAGCGTAAGAATGCCCTGGACTCTTCTTGTGGTGGGACGATTAGATTAGGAAGTAATGGTTTCTTTAGGATAGTTGTGAATATTCACAGATAACTTAATCCTTAGCACAACTCTGAGAACCTGTCTGAATAGGTAGTTGTGTTTTTAACAACTTTATTGAGATATAATTTCATTCTGTAAAATTCGTCTATTTTAAGTGTATAATTTGGTGATTTTTAGTAAATTTATAAGAGTTGTACGACTGTAACCATAGCCATAGGCAAGCACTAATCTACTTTCTGTCGGTATAGATTTACCTTTTCTAGACATTTCATATAAAGGGAATCTTGCAATATACAAATAATTACCTTTTGGAATTTACAATGTGGGTTTTTCCCTTCTGGCATATCTGCACCCAGGAAAAGTGGCAGTTACTATCCTAAAATGTGCTGAAAGAAAGCAAAATTGTTTAAAAATTGTTTGTATGACGTTTTACATAACTTATGATCTATTTTGGAGTTTTTAGTTGAAGGTACAAGTTAAGTTGATAATCGACAAGATTCTTAAAGCTTCGAAAGTATCAATTTTGATGGAGTTTTTTGTTGTTGCTGTTTGATAAAATGTTTTTTAAAGTTTTGACTCTTTACCTCCCCCCTCCTTTTGTGCTCATTTCTTCTGCAGGGTTGAGTTTAGGCCGGGAGGAAAGGGATGGATAAGGAATTTGAGTTATTTACTAAGACTTGCCAATGTGATGATGACAAGACTAGTAAATCATTGTCATTATCACTGTACCCTAGACTAGACAGTTGACCCTTGAACAACACTGGGTTTGAACTACATGGGTCCACTTATACTCCAATTTAAAATTTTCAGTCCACATACGTAGAGGGCTAACTTAAGTTATACTCAGATTTTCGCCTGCGTGGGGGGATGGGCGCCCCTGACCCACCTGTAGTCATAACTAGTTCTCTCAGGGTGTGGTGCCTGTCCATCTCAGTTTCACATAGATGTATTCAGCTAGCTCATTTGTTTGCTTGGCCTTGAAACTCAGCTACTCAGCTGAGGTGGGAGCAATCACCAAGGAGAAAAATCCTCTATATTCTGAACTGGCTGGGACATCTGAGTCTGGCAAGAAAGATATTTGATCTTGACAGTGAGTCTATCAAAGTTAAAATCTAGTAAAACAGTTATTACTTCTTAGGTAGTGAAATGAGAGGCAGGGAGTTTTATAACATTGCTTTTCAGATGTTACCAGCACTGCTTTTTAGAACAGGTTAAAAAAAGATTCCTTTTACACAGCTGTTAGCTCAGCAAGTACTTTGATGTTTTCATTGATGAAGTTCAAATCCAGATGATCTCTTTGTTATGACATCTATCCTGGTGTGAGGATATTAGCTATGTCATTTTCAGTTTTTGTTTAATTCAGAAAAATGATTTAGGTCAGCATTTGTTGGTGTCAATTTTGACTCTTGTTCGGTCGTCAAGACTCATTTATTGACCTTGTACTCAAGCTGTCCCCTCTCCCATCAGGCAGGTATGATTTGCCATCCAGTCTTGTGGACATAAAAATGCCCTTGGCATAGGTGGCTTTCAGTTGATGATTTACAGACTTTAAAAAGTTGATAATTATGTTAAATTTTTATCTTGGTGTAAATTTTATTGCAATGAAGTTTTACTCAACTGTAGATTTACACAGAACAATTTAAAAAGCTGCTTTAAGTGATAGCCTTATTTCCTAAGTATAACAAGCAGTCTCTGTACTATTTTTTTTCCTTCCGATCTTATGACTGCAGTCCTGGAAAGTCTGAGATACCTGCTGGATAAAATGTGTTATCCTTTTCTGAGAGCAGAGCTGTCTGATCTGTAGTAATAGGAAACTGTGCTAGGGGCTCTGGCTCAGAATCCCAGGATTTTGGAAGCCTGTAGAGTAGGGATCCCTAGCTCCCAGGCCACGGACAGGTACTGATCTGTGTGGCCTGTTAGGAACTGGGCCGCACAGCAGAAGGTAAGTGGTGGGTGCGCAAGGGGGCAAAGCTTCACCTGTATTTGCAGCTGCTCCCCAGCACTAGCATCACCGCCTCAGCTCTGCCTCAGGTCATCAGATACTGGATTCTCATAGGAGCACAGATCCCTGGTGTCAAAAATGTTGGGGACCGCTGCTATAGTGCAGTTATCCAAGCTAAACCTTTCTAGAGCCAGATGTTCCTAGTGCTCTGAAGTGGCCTTAGGAAATGGAGAGGGAGAAAGGAGAAAGCAGGGAGTCCAGGACTTAATTAAGATGCTCAGGGACAACAGGAGGAAGAATCTCCTAAATTTTGGTAGAGCTAGCAAAGGCATTTGCAGGAGAAGCTGCAGCGTGTTGCATGACTGAGGAATCAAGGTGCAGAGCAGAATTCAAGGAGGATGAGGATTGCCGGGACTGGCTAATGCAGCAGTGGGCAAAAAAAAAAAAAATCCAAGGGAGCACTGGATGGTGGTTCAGGCCTCTGTAAAAAATGGAGACAGAACCATATCACTTTGTAAGTGGAGGTTAAGACAGCTCAGCCCTGTTCTTGTGTTGTTATTATTATAACTGTTGGAAATGCAAGGTGGTAATTATGCATAGGTCCCCGAAGAAAGGTGTAGGACAGGGAATTAGGAGCCTGAAAAGAAATGCAAAACCCAGTGAACCAGGGTGAGAGTTATACCTGGTCACAGAGAAACATAAACTATTAGGAGAAAAGATAGTGGTCCCCCCAGCAAAGGGAGAAGTCAAATGTTTGTTGAATTCACATTGCATTACAAACTCTGGGCTAAATCCCCCGCCTGATTTGATTGGCTCTGAAGAGGGAGGATGTGATTCAGGAAGACTAAGGGTAAATTCTTGGTTTAGGAATAAAAACTGTGCTTTGATTTTTGGTTTTTCTAATGGGAGGGTACAGGAGACAAATGGAAACCCCAAGGTTAGAGCCATCCTCAACTAATTCAGACAGATTTGTACTTCCAAGGTTTGTGAGCAGGTTTTTAACTCAGAACATAATTTTCCTGTGGAAACAGTGCCTTAAAGGCATGCTTCTGTTTGAATCAGACTCTGGTTCCAGAATGCATAAAATCTGTGAGCTGGTGAAGGTGGGCATGACCACCCTCTATCCTCGTTTCTGTGGCGAATATTCTGAGCATCTGGGCAATGTTAGGGCATATCCCAGAGTGCCTGCAGTGAGCAGTCTGAGTGCCCCTAGTCATTGTGCCTCCTAGAGTATTTAGGGGCTGGGAGTTATCTGGCAGCGGTAGGTTATTTTGGGTGGTGTGAGCATTAACTCTCAGGCTTCCTCAGAACGAAGATGGTAATGGCACGTGTGTCAGTTGTTCAAAATTGCCTTTATAAATGGGAACTACATGTGTGTTGAGATTGGACAAAACAACAGATGCCAGAATTGGTGCCACCAAGTAATTGTTGAGGTTTAATGCTATTCTTTGATCATTATATCTGGGATTCTCATTTCAGACTTCTAAATTTTTTAATATTTCATGCGAAAATGTAAATCGTTGCTTATAGATCAGATATCTCCAAGTATTATATATATCTAATTCTCCTAAACCTTCCAGGAATTTTTAATAAAGATATAGTTTTTGTTTACTTAAAAGGTAACTTTGCTTTGGGGGAAATTGTCCTCAGAGGATGAACCTACAGAACACCAACCTCTCTTTAATGATCCTAAAATTTTCACAGGTAAAAGAAGATATAACATTAAACTATGGAAAACTTTCACAGACTGCTTTAATTGTTTACCAATAGCAGCCATCGTGGATGAGAAAATATTTTGCTGTCATGGAGGTATGTGGGCTGATTTTAGTTCCAAATGGAACTCTAAAGGGTTTTTGATCCCTTTTTAAGGGTACACTTTGACATTTGTGAGTTATCATTGGGATGACTTCTGTCAGGTAACTCTCCTTTATTGATGTATGTTGGATCATGGGTTCACTTTGGTTCAATTGGATAGAAGACTGAAGTGAGTAATTGATAGTACAGGGAATTCTAGGCTCTGTAACAGTTTGATTTGAAAATAGAGCAGGACATATTTTTAAATATAAAATGAACAGTAATTAATATGCTGTACCAGTGATCTAATGTGAATATACTTTCCCTTGGTCTGTTTTTATTCTCTCCTTTCATACATTTTTCTGACATGAATTTTAAGAGTTGTTTTATGTTTTGCTCAGTGGTTGTGCTTTGTAGGATGTAATTATAATAGTGATTGCAAAGAGGATTTCTTTTCATCTGTGGCCAGAAATCAACACAATATATTTTAATAAAGCCATTATCCCTGCCCTCCTATACTTAAACTGGTTTGATAAAGTTGGGCGTGTGATTTTAAACTTACATGAGAGCTACATCTGAGCTGGTCTGATAGATTTCATGGTCCCTGGACAACACAGGTTTCCTAGAAAGCTATGTTACACTTGAGCATCTGCAGCCCCTATACCCAGATGGTCAGTAATAAAACCTAGGCTGTACATTGTTCATTATTCTCTTCAACCGGGGAGGCCCTCAGAGGAGTGGAGGAGTAGTTTTTATGTCACTGGATTTTAATTTCATAGGGCTCTGTATGTTGAGGTAACTGTCGCCATATACTGTTTAACTATGCTGTGCCCCATAAATAGAGCATAAAACAAATTCCAGTGCTTATTCAGTTTTTTTAACCAAAGCTAAATAAGAAAACATACCCATAGATTTAATGTTAGCCTTCGTGTTAGTGTCATTGAGTCTGTAGACAAATGGAATGGTTAAAGTGCTAACATCTTTTTTAAAGTTCTGTTTTCTTCAAATTTTTCTCATTTAATAGGTTTATCACCAGATCTTCAATCTATGGAGCAGATTCGGCGAATTATGCGACCAACTGATGTACCAGATCAAGGTCTTCTTTGTGATCTTTTGTGGTCTGACCCCGATAAAGATGTCTTAGGCTGGGGTGAAAATGACAGAGGAGTGTCCTTCACATTTGGTGCAGAAGTGGTTGCAAAATTTCTCCATAAGCATGATTTGGATCTTATATGTAGAGCCCATCAGGTATTGATTTTGAATTTTACACGTACACTTAAGAGCATGTGTGTGAGCACAGATTCTCCTTTTGATTTTGGTGGGTAGGTATTTATACAAAGCGTCTCTGGAAGTTGACCTGCAGGATAATCAGGTTCAATGGGAAACTGAAGAGTGGTTTTGCTCACCTAGAATTTGCACCTGCTGATACTGAAAACATTTTCTCTTCAAGGTGGTTGAAGATGGATATGAATTTTTTGCAAAGAGGCAGTTGGTCACTCTGTTTTCTGCACCCAATTATTGTGGAGAGTTTGACAATGCAGGTGCCATGATGAGTGTGGACGAAACACTAATGTGTTCTTTTCAGGTAGAGGATGTTTTCAACATTGTTTCCTTTTATTATGTCGGGATTTATACTGATGAAAAAAATAATTGCTACTCTCTGTTTATTTATGTCCAGTAGATTAAATTTTTATTTTCCCTTAACCGTTGTTCGTCCTAAGTTCAGTAATGAGTGGGCCCCTTTCAGAGGAAAAAATTACCATAGAACCTTTCTCCCAGTGTTGAATTTAACTGTTTTTGCATTATTTAAATAGGTCAAAACAACCAATTTATTAGCTCTTTATGCTTATGGTTTCTTTGCTATAAATCTAAAACTACAATTCAGCTAAAATTAAATCACCACTTGCGTGTGAGAATAGTACTGACTGCCATGTGCCAGATGTGCTGTGATTACTCAGTTCTCCCACCACTTTTCACTAGGGTAATTCCTACAAAACCTCTGTTGATTCACTCTGACATCATTTGGCCTTCACTCAGCACAAAAGCATCATTTATACATAAAGTCTGCTTCTCAGTCTTTTTCTCATTCACTTTGATTAAACTTGTATGACTTCAAGCCAGCGCAGTCATAAATGCAAATAGAGCCACTAAAGTCACGTGACAGTCATCAGTTAAATGGATTAAAACAATTTTTTTTAAGCCAATTATCAAGGAGAACTTGCAGCTCTTAGTGAGAGTTTCTCCTAGGGGCTCGAAAAACACTGTAAGCACTTTCTCCCCTAAATGTCAGAAGGGACAACCTAAAGCTACTATGGGGTGTGACTTTAAAAAATAGTCATTTTTGCCAGAGGCAAAATAATTTGTCCAGATCATATCTGCTCATCATAGCATTTACCAAATAAACATTACCAAAATGTTTATTTGTCAGCTTAGTTCACGTTCATGCTTTGGGGGCTTTTAAAGTCGTTGAGCCAGTTTTAAAGTCAAAATGTTTCTGAAAAAAGATTTGAGTGAGATTTAAGGAATCTTAAGATTTGGGGTTGAGTATATTTCCTAAAATGCACTGTCTTTTCAATCTTTGCAGATTTTAAAGCCTGCAGAGAAAAAGAAGCCGAATGCCACAAGACCTGTAACACCTCCAAGGGGTATGATCACAAAGCAAGCAAAGAAATAGATGTCATTTTGACACTGCCTAGTTGGGACTTGTAACATATAGTATATAACCTTCATTTTTAAAACTGTAATGTGTATTGGTCAGCTTGCTCAAACAGTGTGTTTGTGGGGCCCTCCCTTCCATTTTTGACTTAATGAATGGCATTTGCTGGTTATAACAGCAAATGAAAGATACTCTACTCCCAAGAAACAATATTTTGTTTTTAATTCTCTATTCCTTTTACAAACAATTTTAATGATGGTGTTAAAGCTGTATGCCCCAGGATGGTTTATCCTGTCTGAGGGGTAAGTGTACAATTGACCTTTTTTTTTTTTAATTCAGTACAGCCCATGAATCATGTAAATGCTCGTTTTCTTTAGGATATAAAGAGAGCCCTAGGGTGCTCAATCTGTACATGTTATCGTCATAAAATGCATACTGTTGATACAGACCACTGTGAACATTTTTTTAATTTTAAGATTTTGTTTCAAAGGGATTGCTTATTTCTCTCATTGTCTTGTCATGTACAAATTGGTTTTTATTGCTATCAACATTAGAAGTAACTTTCAACCTTGCCAGCATCACTGGTGTAATGTATGTTTAATTAAAGCACACTTTCCTCTACCGAATACTTAAAACGAGAATTAAAGCCATTATTTTAAATGTTTGTGACTCTTTCCTAAAGCCAAAGTTTCTGTTGAAATACGTATTGACACACCCCTAAGAACAAAATGGCATAGTTTTATACCCATGCCGCCTTGTTGGGGATTCAAAAACAGGTTTTTGAGTTAAAATAGCAATTAGTAATATAGTGCAGTTTAAGCTATTAATGATTAAAGTTAATAACATTTTGTACAATTTCCATATAGTCTATTCATTAATCTTTTTACAGTTGCATCAGGCCTGAACCCGTCCATTCAGAAAGCTTCAAATTATAGAAACAATACTGTTCTATACGAGTGACCGATTATGCTTTCTTTGGCCTACACTCTTTATTCTGCGGTGAAATTGAGGCTTATAAGTCAAACAAAGGAACTAACTTACTATCCACCAGTTTATACAGAACTCACAGTATCTATGACTTTTTTAAAACTAAGATCTGTTAAAAAGAAATCTGTTTCAACAGATGACCGTGTATAATACCATGTGGTGAAAGTGAATTCAGACTTATTAAATGATGAACTTGTTAAATCCTCTCAGTGTCTATTTATCAGCACAATACACACAGGAGAACTGTTGATGGCATATTAAATCGATTTTAATGAATAAATGGCTCTGGAAACCACACAGTTTCAATTTGGGTTTGTCTTCCTTCAAATAGTCTGTTTTCCAAAGATGGATCGTAATGTGGATGCTCATATTCTTTGAGTTCTGACCTGGAATAACTAAGTTTCTGAGGTGGGGTGATGAGGTTGAACACTTCCCACATACTACTTGGGGAGGTGTGGGAGTTGGGGGCTGCGACATCATCTCTATTATCCTTTTGTTTGAACTCAGCTGAACTTGGTAAAATTCAGGAGCTACTGTCTTCTGACTCAATCACCAGTGTTTTCGTACAGTTCTTTGCTCTCTTCTCCCTTCCCTAATTTATGTGGAACACAGTGTTGTGTCCTATTACATTTGTCACAAATGTGTCGAATGCATATTAATTTCTCAAAGTACATTAAAAGTGTTCATAAAGCGTGTATCATTTGAAAAAGCACTTTCTTCCATCGAAAACTGGTTCCCCTCAAGGAGTTTGAAGGGGACCTGGTGAGGAGCTGCTTGCCCTGACAGTGGCGTGTGGAGAGAATTGCACAGGAGAGCTGGGTCGGCCCCCATCTGTGCTAACAAGCCGATCCTGAGGCAGAGCCGAGTCTCTGAGCTCCACATTCTGTGACAAATCCAGAGTGGTGGTATTTTACTTTTCCTGTAATTCTTCCAGATCTCTGACTACAGGCAGATGAGCTGCGATTGATTGTGTCGAAGTTTTTAAGCTACGCCCTGGACATTATCAGTTTTGTCACTTTCAAGATTTCAAAAACCTATAAAGTTGTAAAATGGGGCCACTCTACTCGGGTTATTGTAGAGTATGGAGTGGTATCTAGCTTACAATATTTTTTTTTAAAGAGCCAGCATAGCACTGGTTAAATAGAGAACAAAATCAATCTTTGGTTTTATGGTATGAGCTCTTAGAGAAGATTCAAATAATTTGAAGCTAGTGCGCGACAACAGAACTTAAGGCCTGGCCTTGTAAATCCCAGTCTGTCAACTTTGCTTTCTCATTTGTCTTTTATCATTTATTGCCATGTGCAGTTGAGGGCATTTCTGCTTTTTGTAAGCTAGTGGTTGTACTTGGTCCAAGTCCTGGCTCCTCTTCTAGCTGTGTGTTTTGAGTAGGTGACTTAAATGCTGAGCCAGTGTCTCCAGCTATAAACAAGGACAGGACCTGCCTCTCGTGAATCATTGAATGAAATAATGTGCTATGCTCAGAAGAATATTTGATTCAGAATAGTATTCAGTAAATGTTTATTATTGTCTTAAAATTAATCTCAGTTTTTTCTTGTGTTTAACTATCTCAATTGGCTGAGTTCTAAGTAACACCTGTCTTGTTTGTAACACTGTTATGACTTGATACTGAGCCATGGATAACTAAGCGTTTCTGAGCACTGAATGCATACAGAACACCTATAGATAACTTTCAGCAGATAACAAAAGAAATAACTAGGAAATGTGAAGTTGTTGCAATTAGTAAAATGTTTTAATTCTAGATTTCTTCTGATTATAAAGTATTTCAGCTCTCACGATGACAGCACCATTACAAAACATCAGGACAGGTGATAACCATTCTAAATGTAGCTAAATAAATATATAATACAGTTTAATCCTATCCATTGAAGTCACTGATGAGTGCCTGCTGGACTAGGCCTACCCGCATCTAGCTGCAGTGCACGGCACACATGTTGCACAGCATCCTTGATCTCGATGCACTTTGATTTAAATGAGATTTGAGACATGGGGACTACAAACAGATGCGGGCTGGGCCATGAGGAAGGCACAGGATTTAAACCGATAGAAGAGAAATAACCCGTTTTCCAATGTGGAACCATGATGGCAGGGAAAAGAAACCGTTTGCTGGGAAGTGAAGATGGAAGAGCAGCTGATAAACAGGCAGGGTGGGCACGACGCTACCCAGGAAGCCATGAAAGACGTTAGGTTTATTTTGGCGGTTTTCAGACCAAGCATGTGACTTGAAACACCTACCAAGGCAAGAGTCTCATTCAAATATCACGTGAATGTAGTAGGTTAAGGGGGTTAGAGCTGGGGATCTGTATGAGGACCAAGGAGCGTTTTGCCTATCTTTTTTTTGCACATGTTTGGGTTCACGGAAGATAAAAGAGCTTCAAAAAAAGTTAAAAGATTTCTGAGTTCTATAGTTCCATTTCCCACCTCTTGAAAATGACAGACCCAAAGTACATTCATCCGTGCAGACCAGCTCACAAATCTGCCCCAGGCTTTGGTTTCTTCACCTATATGATAAAGAACTAGGATACTCAGAAAGTGCCTACAATTTGACTTACGCGTAAACAGCTCTAAGATACCAAAGACTATTTCTAAGATTTGCATCAATGGCATCACAAAGAAACCAAAAACATCAGGAAAACTGGGTCCACGCCCAGGCAAAAGTCAATTCATTCATCCTTCTGGATTATGAATGTGAGCTTCAGAAGGAAAGTAAAAATGAAGATGCCCTATCAATGCCTTCAACCTCAGCCCAAGACTGAAATAGAATGAATACTTTAAATTCCTGGCATCCCTGAATTAGCGTGTGATTAATGACTATGTGAGCACAGAAATTACTATCCATCTGATCAGCACAAAAGCTTCAGTAGCTGGAACAGGCATGGCATTTGGAGTTATTTCAAAGATCTGAATAAATTCAAGTACAGGTAGGCATTTTTGTTGTCAGAATTGTCATATTTTGTCAGTTATTTGAAATATAAGTATGTTATAGGATTAAATAAAGCACTTCAGTTAATTATGAAAACTATAATCGAGCAGTTAAAGCTAAGAAAGTTAGCAATCATTAAACAGGGAAGTGGATTGTTACTAGCTAAGTTCAGGAAGAATGTTATACTCCAAGCTAATAAAAATATAAGACATGTAAAACATTGGAAATTGGACGTGGTTCCATAGTGTAGCAGTTAGCATGTCTGCTTTACACGCAGAAGGTCCTGGGTTCATGCCCCAGTGGAGCCATGGTCCATGGTCTACAGCCATGCCACCCTGAACAAGCCCGATGTCTGATCTTGGAAGCTAAGCAGGGTCGTGCCTGCTAGTACTTGAATGGGAGACCACCTAGGAAGACCAGATGCTATAGGCATAAATAATAATAATAAGATACGTATATTGGAAGTTAATCAGTGTGGTTAACAGTCTCAAATGCCTTCAAAAACATGCAGAAAGTATCTTGGGACACTGCATAATGGAGGGATTATTTAAAAATAACTTATGTCATCGACCACGCTTTTTTAAGTCTAGGAATTGAGAAAGACGTCATTATTTTACTAGTAGCTGCAACACGCAGTTTAGTGGTAGGGCCAGCCAAAAGGAAACGATGTCTCACCAGCCTTAGGTAAAAGCATCTACTTCGTATGACAAATATGCAGATACTAACCACAGAAGCAATAAAGTGGCTGTCGGTACTAAGAAAATACTGTTTTTGCCCCAACTTGGAAATTCTGAAAATTTTAATAGTTAAATCATAAGACTTTGATTTTCTGCATAGATTTCAAATTCATTCTTATGTCCCAAACAACCTGTTCTCTGATAGTAATAGTAGCTGTGACTAAATGCTGAGTTGTAATATTCAGCCAAGATGTATATTTGGCACAACTAAAGATGAACCTCTGAGGAGCCTTTTAAAAATGCATGTTCCAGTCTATAGCCATGCTACCCTGAACAAGGCCGATCTCGTCTGATCTCGGAAGCTAAGCAGGGTCGGGCCTGGTTAGTACTTGGATGGGAGACCACCTAGGAAGACCAGGTGCTGTAGGCTTAAAAAATAAAAATAATAAGGGATTGTAAGATGACAAGGTCCTTGCAATCTGTGAGGTCAACCAAGGGTTGCCTCGCCTAAAAAAAAATTAAAACAAATTAAAATGCATGTTCCTTTTTCCTTCTAGCCACGCGGTTAGCACAGTAAACACCGTGCCTCCCAGAGAGTACTGGCCCACACACCAGTTATTTAGGGCTGGCGAACAGGAGAGCAGTAACCAGTCATCATGTTCCTGGACAGACTGGCTGCTTGATCTTTCCAGCAAAACCCTGGCAAGTTAGGTAGGTGTGGCGGGAGAGGGGCTGGGAGAAAGGATGCTTGTTGGCAGGAGCTCATATGCCATCTGCTGGCGATTTGCTCGGTCACCACACGAGCCTTTAGAGAAGTCAAATTTGTACCCATGAGTTACCAAAATAAAATCACTTTTCTCTAAGTTTTGATGACCCACCTCCAAACACCAGTATATTCCTACTTGTGTTTAGTGCTAACCCTTTCGGTTAAGGGATAGCTGGAGTTGAGTATAACATTGTACACTCAGTCCCCCCCGTCAGGAGGCTGTACAATGTAAATGATAAAATGCATGGCTCCAGTGTGGATCAAGGTTGGCTGGATTTTGCTCGCCGGCATGGCTTAGATTGGTTTCAGGGCTGCCCGCATGTTTTTCTGACTGTTCTGGGCCACTGGATGTTTCTGACACCCAACGAGGAAAGAAAACCAGCAATCCACAAAGATTTGCTGCAATGCAAATTTCTTATTGGATGCGTGTTTTGGTCACCACAAATGGTGCATTTTTATTAGATTACTTTTTAAATCCATGATCTTGCACAAGTCAATACCATTTCATTCAAAACTTCAACCTCTGCTTTTTCGTTTATGTAATTGGAGTTGAGAAAGTTCGTCTGCATTCTCTTCCCAACTCCAGAAAGCTAGGATCCCTCTAAGACAAACGCTGTTCAAATTTTTTGACAGGTGGTAGCCTTCAAACAAAATCATATGAAAGGTATCGTGTAAAATGAATAAAATCAGAACAGCTCTGTTAGAAGCAGAGGCTGGGAACTGCCTGTCCCCCATCAGCTTTAGTCCCCACAGATTGAAACCACTGCTTTTAGAAAATATTGGCTGCGGTCTACCTGCAGGCCTGTGTTTGTGGACCAGCACTGGTAAGGTGTCAATCCACCTTTCTATTATTACAGCCTTCTGAAACTTTGTGATGCCTCGTCTAAGATCTAACTAAGAAATTCGGTCCAAATACTCTCCAGGTAGAAAGTCAAACATCTAACCACTTTCAGAGTTATTTAACCGGCTTTCCTGTCTTGGCATTATGTCATGGGACACAGCAGATCAGGAAAGCATTCTGCTTTCTGCATCCTTAGGAGACTAGGGATTTTCATCTAGGAGCACTTTTTTTTTTTTTTGATTGTGTGTGTGTGTGTGGATATAGTTAATTAAATGTATTTCAATGCGTGTATATATCAAGATATGTTACCATTTTGCGTGTTGTATATTTTATATGGTGTACATTTTTAGTATATTTTTTGGTGATATATCTTAATACAAAAAATATGTATAAAACACTCACATACCCACCACCTGGGTTAAGAAATAGAATATTAAGCCCCTGTGTGTGCCTCCCAACTACATACTCCCTTCAGAGTTAACCATTTTCTTGAATTTGAGATTAATCATTTCCTTGCTTTGTGTGTCCTTAAACAATACATGGTTCAATTTTGCCAATTTTGGAACTATATATACATATATATATATATATATATACATACATATATATATATATAAAACTGTGTTTTTCTGGGGTTTCAGCATTTATTTTTTAAGAGATTTATCCATGTCAACATGCTCAATTCCTATTTTATGATTTTTGGGGGGTGCAGTGGGGCATTCCCCTTCTTTCTTGCCTTTTTTCCTCACCTTGGGTAGGTCCAGCTTTACCCCCTCCCCCAGCACCCCCAGAGAGTCGTCAGAACTAAAGCGGAAGGTCTCTAAGGTTTGTAGAAGGCTTTAAGGCAAAAGCCATCTTGATGCTCGCCTGCCTCCCAAAGTTCAAGGTTACCATTTCCACTTCGTTTAGGGATCAGTCTGCTAAATCCCTTGCATGCCAGCCCCGTAGTTTATTTTTTAAAAACATCGTTTTTATGCTTTGTTTGGCCATTTAGTTGTTTTAATCAGAGGGCTTTTAGGGTCTTTCTCCATATTTTATTCTCTCCAAGTCTCTTAACTCATTTATAGTTGATCTAATTAAGTCGAAGCGTTTGGCCGTGTTCTCATTGTCGTTTTATGAATTCAAATATACCAGCGCTTCAACCCAGACACTTTATATTCAGGTGTCTATCAGATTTCTCTTTACCACTTTCACCCTTTGATCCCGGATCCCAATTCACATGGGAATTATTTCTTACTTTAAATTGTTTGCAGTTACCACCTGCAAATCCTTTTAAGATCAGAATTTGATGTAGAAAATAGTCTACTGGGCGGGTGTGTTACTGCTATTTTAAAGACCACTGTTAAGTTGCTGTGCAATTTCCTTGTCTAAGAATTTATTATACCATGTGGATTCCACACCAGTAAGCGAAGCTGCTTCAGTGGAAAGAAAGAACGCCAGGACCGACAGAGGCCACGGGATTCCACGGTTCAGCCTCTGAGGCTGTTGATCTGGGTCTGTGAGGTCCTGAAACTCAGGGCAATATGTTAACCGTGAGTGCATATGTGAATCTGTCTCAGGAAAGGACAGATAGCTTCATCTGGTTTGCATAGGTGGAGTGGGTAAGTGATGGTTTAAAATGAGTGAGTGGGCCTGGGTCCTACCTCAGACTTCATTTGGCCTGAAGGTGGCCATTCTCATAATTACTACTTTAATTCTAGAGAGAGGGTTTCTAAAATACAAAGATAAATTCCCAGGCCTAGAATTTAATTCTCTTTTTTTCCTTTCTTTGCGTGTGTGTGTGTGTGTGTGTGTGTGTGTGTGTGCTGGCGTGTATGGCACATGTGTGGTATTTATGCACTCTCGTTAGCAATTATCTCATGGTTTCTTTGCCAAGAGTAACCGAGACCCCATTGGTAATGACTTCAGTATTTATGTTGTGCACATCTGTGTTCGTTTTGATGAATAAACAGCAGAATTATACATCTTCCAGCCATAAGAGAAGTTTCTCAGTTGTTAATAGTTTCTCAACAATATAGGTGGGCGAGATTCAATTTAAGCTTTTTAATTCATTCCTTCAGAAGTCATTTGTTACAAAGAAGTAGGAAAACTAACTCAAAATTATAAGGTTTTCTGCAATCTATGCTGCTCAAGCTAGTTCTTACACAAAAAGAGGTGCCCTTTTCTGTAATGAGTTTGTGGATATGGGTGGCCTCGAGCTGGTTACACTAGCCCTCGAGTCTGCGGAAGCCCACACAGGCAGCAGCTTGCAGCTCTTCCTCTCCTGAGGGCCGTGAGGGCATTGGCTATAGCATGGGCTGTGTAGTCTGGGGCCTGGGTGGGAATCTTGACTGCCACTTCTGATTGTGCGGCCTTCCACCGGTCACCTAACCTCTGTGCCTTGGCGTTGTCCTTGGATAAAACATACGGTAACATCTACGTCATGGTTGCGGTAAAGTAACCATAAAGTAAGATTATGTAAGATAATACATGGAAAGAACTGACACCCGGACCTGTAATAGCTGTGCAGTAATTATGAGGCATTATTATTGTTGTTGCTTGACTTTCTCCTGCCACCAAATCCAGATAGCATTAAAAGTAAAACAGTTAAAGTAAAAAAAAAAAAAATACTCCATCCCCTCCTCCCCCCACCACCATCATGTACCAAAAATAGAATTAGTCTGCAAAAAGCACTGTTTTCGAAATTCTTTTCTACAAAGATCCACAAGCTTTCTACAATTAACACCAAACTAACCGGGAAACTAAAGGAAGTTATTTCACTCACAGTCCCAAGAAATCTGTTACAAATTAATTTTTTAAGCATTTTTCACCTTTTAATTTTATTGTTTGAATAGTCGTAATACATATCGATCATTTTCTAAAACTCCAAAGTGTTAAAGTGAATCTTCCCCCCGACCTCCAAAATGAAGCTGTTCCCATTTTTTTCATATATTTCAGGGATATGCCATGCATACATCAGCATACAGGAATATATCTTTTTTTTTTTTTTTAACACAGATGGTATTGAAACATTGTTTTCATTACTTACTGTATATTGTGGACTTGGACTTCCCGTGTTAGTACATTGTAGAGTTACCTCATTCTTTCCTTTCAACTCAGCCCGATTCTAATTTTTCAAAAGCTCATTAAAAGAACATTCTTCCTCCCTTTGTTGAAAACAGAGAAGTGTGAAGCCAGGAGTACAATAGAAAAAGGGTGGAGAGAGAAAACCCTATCATGATCCAACACAGGGACCTGTTTTAGGCAGGCAGAGCTGACAGTATTTACCTGGAAACATTTGTTCTTTGTAACAAGCCAGCTTCCCAGCCCTGGTCTCTCAAGGGCAGGTTGAATTGTGCCGGCTGAGTCCGGGCCAAAAGGGGGAAGTGAGCTCTGTGATGGTGCCAGAAGGAAGCAGCAGAGAAAGCGAACCCCAAATCCAGCGAGGGTGGGGCACAGGACTGTGAGGAGCCTGCGGGCCTGCCCGGCACGGCTGTGCACCTAGCGACAGGTCTGCAGCCTCCACCCTTGCGTTCAAGTCATCTTGGGGGACTCGTCTGCGTTTTTTAATCATTTCTATGTTGTAGGTAATGGTCATGCATGTGGTTCAAATTTTTTTTTCTGAAAGTAAAAATGGATAGACAGTGAAAGTTCTAAGCTTCAGCTTCCTACCCAAAGACAACGAGCCCCCAGTTCCGCGTATGATAAGGCTACGTTGATCCTTCTTACACACTGATTTTTCCACACTCCTACGTCTCAATTTAGGTAAGTATAGTAACCTATACCCAATTATAAATCTTGGAGATCATCCTGTATTATGTGTGCATTTCACTGCCTTTTTCTTTTTAAGAACAGCACAATATCCCTTTGTGTAGTTTTACCATAATTTTTTTAACCAGCCCCTTCCGGATGGACTTGTAGGTTGTTTGCTACTATAAATAATGCCGGAATAAATATGCGGGCCCATCCTGAGGCGTACGTGTGTTCAATTCAAGTGCTATCTGTTGGGTAAATTCCATGAAGTCAAATTGTTAAAGGAGGAATAATTTTTTTATTCTGAAAAAAATTTCAAATATACACACAATTAGAAGAGTTCTGGACCCCCACGTGGTTGTCACTCTGCCTCAGTTGTCATCAACTTGGAGCCAAATTCTGTCATCTCTATTTCACTCCCCCAATATGACCATGGGATTATATCTGTAAACGTTTCAGTTTGTCCCTCTAAAAGACAATTTTTAAAAACATAACTATGATACCATCATCGCACCTAATGTTCAGCCAGTGTTCACATACACTGAAACCCATGAGTTCATAATGATACCAAAGCGTTAGGGATCACATCCCGTCCATCCTCTGTCATTCCTTTTTCATTTGTTACCTGGAAGATGTCTCTACAGGAAAACTTCCCTTTGCCTGCTACTCGATTGCCCTGGGCTGTAACGTGTACAGGAGCGTGCTTGGCTCTTTCCTTATATTTACCAGTTTTCAGAATAAATGTGTTCCCTAGCATCCTCTCAAAGGTGACCAGCGAGTTAGGATTTTGTTTTGTTTGGCTCTGTTTTAGTATCGTTGTGAACTCATAATATAGCTGAAGTGTTTCGATCTGTGGCAATTCATATTCTCCTTGATGTTCACACTTTGCCATCTTTAGCCAGTCAGAGCCTCTTCAAGTTGCCCGTGTCGTTTTGACATGACTCGACTAGTCAGTTTCCTTGCCTTCTGCTCCAACAAGAGGTTCCAGGTTCATTCTGAACGTTTCTCAAAGAGCCATGATTCCCTTCTGTGGGAAATGGCGTTTAAGTCTAGGTCTTGGGGTGGGTGCTCATTGCCACTGAGTGATTAATTTCTAGGCCTTTTCAGTGAATAAAGCTAGGAAATACATATTTGTAAGAGAAAATAAATAATTAGTTCATGCTAATATTTCCAATCCAAATTTAGGATTACATGATTTTTTACTTTGATTTTCCATTTGTATTCTCTTTTACAGTGAAAATCTTAGTTCCTAGCAATAGTAGCATAATTATTTGCTTCATCCTATTATGTGTAATAGTTTCAGAATAATAATATAATTAGCAATGTGACTACTACATTTTTTTAAACAGTTCTTTGTGTCCTTAGAGTCCTTTTTAGCCCAGCCGGATACACAAATTACTGTGTTTTAAAGCCACATGAGAGAGTTCCTCTCAGTGGGATTATGCCAAAACAAAGAGGCTCATTAGTTTCATCTTGCTTTTTAAATTTATACTTATTTAATTTCACTTATGTACTTCCGTATAAAATATTTATACAGTCCCAAAGTCAAATATACAAAGCAAGGTATATTCAGAGAAGTCTAGCTTCTCCCTCTGCCCTCACCTCGCCTTGTCTGTTCATCTTCCTAAGAGTGTGTGTGTGTGTGTGTGTATTAGTGTAAGTGTGTGTGTATTAATGTAAGTAAATACATCTGTATGTTCCCAGACCACCCCCGCCTTCTTGGAGAATGGAAGTATATCAGACACACTTGGCTCACACCCTGCACCTTTCCTTAACCGTCTGTCTTAGAGACCACACCATAGTAGTATTTGAGTCCCTCTTACCCCTTTTCCAGCTTCATGGTCCTCTAGGGTGGGGATGTTCCATAGTTTATCCGGCCAGTTCTCCATCAGCGGACACTGGGGCCATCCTAGCACGTGCTCACAGCAGGGCTGTGATAACGTGCATGTCTTTCCATGTTGCTGGCCCCGTATCTTTGGGGTAAGTTCTTAGAAGAGGCACCTCTGGGTCAGAGGGTGAATATGTATGCATTTTTTTATAGTTCGATATATTAACTTGCCCATCCGCCTCCCAACAACATTGTCTGAAGGTAGACCGGTTTGTTTGACATGCTCGTTTGCAAGGCACTGGCACCCAATTCAGTGTCCCTGTGTGTTACAGATGTCCTTGGCTTGAGCCTTGGGCCCCTAATTAGTAACTGTGCTCACAGGAGGTACACTTGGGGGCCACACAGACCAGGTACAGACAAGGAAGGGGTAGGAGGGCTGTGTGGAGTTAGAATCAGAAACCCAAGGCCATTTCAATGACAAGTCCTTCTCTGTCTCAATTTCTTCTGTTCACTTCTAGATCATTTATTTGTACAAGAAATCATTCATGGACTAATCGCAGCCACTCTGCCCCAGGCCCTGGGAAGGCAGGGGTCCTGCCCTCACGGAACCCACAGTCTGGTTGGTGGGAGAGACAGGCATGAAACCAAGAAGGAAACTGTGTGGAGAGTGAACAAGAAGATGGCCTGGGGATGGCCAGGTCTGGAGCGATGGGGAGGCTTTTCTGGGGAGTTGCAACAGAGACCTGAGCACAAGAGGGTGCCAGCCGGACCCAGAGGACCGGCACAGCGTTTCTGCAGAGGGAACAGGTGTGCCAGCCCTGCGTGAGGAGCCTGGTGTGTGAGGGGAGATCAAGGCCAGAGCGGCAGGGGCAAGGTAAAGAGGGGTGAAGGCGAGGCGTGGGTGCGGGGGGACTGGACCAGGCTTTAGGGCCTCTTGGGCCACAGTTAGCATCTTAATCTGAAGAGCAAGGGGAGGGCCAGTGAAAGTTCCTGAGCTTCGTGATGCAAGAAAAGCTACCTGGACATTTTTATAGTATGCTGTATGATTTGGGGGATGTCTGTGATATTTCTTAATGAAGAGATGAGATTTTGTAAAAATCACCCTCAGTCGAAGTGGAGAGACTGTCACAAACAAAGGGCAGTGGTGACATGGCTCGGGATGGTCGTAGTGAAGATGGGAAAAGGGACAGACCCCAGCAGCACCGGGAGGGAGAGGTGTGGAGCCTCCACTGAGCCATCAGGAGTGGGGTTAAGGAGGGATCAAGACTCCATGTCTAGCGTGAAAGTCTACATGCCGAACGAGCAAAAGGTTCTATTTTCAATCTAAAGACAACAGGCATATTGCAAGGTGAAGATATTGGGTGATTATGAAACCATCAGTCAATGGAAGGGCTCCATTTCTTGTTATTGAAAATCTAGAGAGACTCGTTTTCACATCCAAGCTGGTGGCAGGACCTGGAGTGGATCCCAGGTCACCTAGTTCAGCCACTGGTTCTCAGACTGGGTGCCAAGAGAACCCCCTGGGATGCTTGACAAAGATGCAGAGTCCTGGGCCTTGCCTCCAGAGATTCCAATTTGGAAGTTAGGGCCCAGGAATGGGGATTTTCATCAAGTTCTATATCAGAGTGATGCAGACACTGGGGGTTCGTGGACCACACTCGTGAAAACACTGCTCTAGGCCCTACTACTTTCATAAAACACAAAGATAATCCCCGACACCTGCCCTCCCCACTCCCGCCCCCGCCAGTGGAGATAAAAAGAAGCCCGACATCTTTTCCTCTTAGTTGGCACTCTTAGGTGCCAGGGACAGGAATGCCAATCAAACAGCTCTGGCAAAAAGGGAATTTACTGGCTTATGAACCTGTCATGTCCAGGTTAGCTCTGGGCACAGCTGGATGCAGGGCCTCAGGTGAGATGTCAAGGTGTGGCCTCTGTTTTTCCTCCTCTGCTCTCCTCCTGTGCTGGCCTAACTCAGGCAGGCTTTCTCTGCGTGATGCCCCACGGGTCCAGGGTCACCCATTCTTGCGAATAGCAGTCCCGGCAGAGGGCTTCTCAGCTGAGAGTTCTGATCGGAGTCCCCCAGGGAGCCTCACTGGCCTGGCTAGATCAGCCTCTCTCAAACCACCTGGATTTTAGGGGACGGCCAACATTACCAGAAGAAAGGGGAAAAGATGCTGAGCAGGAAAACACACAAGGTGTTTTTCCACCACACTCTCTTAGGGAGAAATAGCCCCAAATACAACAGGCCGTCTCATAGGTAGTGAGCTCCCCACTACAGAGCATAGTCAAGCCGTGGCCAGGGAGCACTTCTAAGATGCTACCCCAGGAAAAGTTTTCTTACACATGATTCTCATTCCTCTAGAACTCGGCTCTTACGATGTCCATTCCCCTTTACCTAACCCAGGAGACCCAGCTTAAATGCCACTCCCCCCAGCCCAGGAACCCTCCTCCCTGCAGCTGCCCTGTCTGTGGCTTTGCTTTTCTCTGTGTGGCTGTCACTACAGCTCCTGCAGACAGAGTGGGTTCAAGTCCTGCCCTGCCACTCTACGGCTGGGTGACCTTGGACAAGTGACTTCACTTCTCTGAGCCTTGTTTTTCTTATCGGTATAACTGGCAGTTGCCCAAAGACAAACTTCTGCCCATCTTCAATAATCACAGACTTTCTAGCTCAGTACATTTCCCATGCTCCCTTGCAGCTAGGTATCCTGGCACTATGGGTTGCCCCTGGGATAGGATAGGAGCAGCAGCATCGTGAGGCCACTGTGACGAGACAGCTGGCACCCATGTATTGTCCCTTTCTTGTTCGTCCCCTCCTCGGTCCTCCAGCCTGAAACGCAGACACTGCCATCTTTGACCACAAGGAGGAAGCCCTAGAAACGGCAGAGCAGTGAGTGGGGAGAGGCTTGGTGGGACCGAGGCACCTTGCCAGCCCTGGACTTTGCACCTCTCTAGCCTTGGGCATGAGAAATAACTTCTGGCTTGTTTAAGCCAATTACATTTGAGGTTTTCCAGTCCTAACCCATCCGACTTCCTGCCCCCCGGGTTGTTGTGGGGCTGCGTGTGACTCGCCCAGGGCGGTGCCGGGCGTGCCGTGGGTGCTCACTCGTGCGGGGGATATTGTTCTCACTGTCTGTCTGGTTGTGCCTCATATCTGAGTGGGTGGTTTACCACTCTGCCCCCTGCACAAAGGGCTTGCTCCTTAACAGCGGGGACCTCGTCTTCTCTCTCTCCCTCAGCTCTGGCCTGCCCTCCTTGGACGCAAATGACAGAAGCCAGCTCAGGCTGACAGAAGCAAACAGGACAAGCACCAACAGCCCACCCTGACATGAGCGGATGCCAGCCACAGGCCCTCTCTCTGTCTCTCTCCCAGTGGCTCCATTTAGGTCACGTGCCCCCCTCTCAAGCTGGATGAGGGGAGACTTGATGAACAGTGCCACCGGACCAGACCCGGCATGTGCGAGTTAGTTCCCCAAATGAGAAGTGGATGCCGTTACTAAGAGAAAACGAAATGGGTGCTGAGCTGCAGCCAACACCCAACAAATGCCCAGGGGTGGACGGGGGCCGGATGTTCCTGGCAGTCGGTAACCCTGACTCAAAGAATAGTGAAATGTATCACCTCTCAAAACCAGAGGGCTGCACGTGGCCTCTGGGGAGAGTGGGTCGGTGACTCGGCAGCATCGCTGGGGCCAGGTGCTGTCCACCCCTCGCTCACAGTGCTGGCACTGTGTCCAGACTTTGACAGGAGGAAGGAGAGAGGCAGTCTCCTCCTGTAGTGCTTCCCAGAGGCTCCCGCAGACTTGCCCAGGGTCTCGCTGGCCAGAGCTTCGGGTCACAGGCCCTGTCCTAGGACACAATGGCGGGAAGGAATGGAATCGCCAAGATTGGCTTAGACGGAGCTCCTGGGTGGAGAGAAGTTGGGGCGCTAGTCCCAGTCTGCTTCTGGACTGATGTGGGACCCATCTGGTGGGACCCAGCGGGCCAGTGGGGCTGACCCACATAGTAGAGTAGTTCCTGTAAGTCACCAGCAGGTGGAACAAGGTGATGCTGCTAAATCTTTCAGCGTGAGGTTCTGATCTCCAAAATGAAAGTCAGAAAATATTTCCAGTGTCTTCTGCCCACCTCTTCCCAAGGTTAATTTTCATCCACTTCAGTAGGCAGGAAAGATTCCAGAAAACTGGAGAACTTGACCCACAAACATTAGCACCATTGCTCCTGCCACAGGTGGGGAAGGAGTCCATTGAGAATCCTGTATTTGGAGCACGGTTCATGTTCCAGCTCTGCCTCTTGCCAGCTGTGCGGCCTTGTAAGGAACTTGGGAGTCTCAGTCTTCTCTGTGAAGCGGGCACGGTGCTTGGTGTACGGTAAACGCTGAATGAGCGGGAGTTCTTACACTTCAGGTACCATGCTAGGCCCGCGGGGACTCTGGTGTGGGCCGATTGTCCCCTTTCTCTGCTACCTTCATGAGGGTCATTCTTCTCCGAGTGGTTTCAGTGTCTTTTCTCCACTTCCCTCCCTCTCTGCCTCTTCGGCCCACCCCTTTCAGCACTCAACACCATTCCCTCCCCCACCTTACCTTCCTCAACAAACTCTCCTCTTGGTTCCCAGGACCCCCCACGCCCTTTGTCTTTCCTTCCACTTCCTGGTCACTCTCTGTCTCCCTCGTAGCCCCTTCCTCACCTGCTCGACCTCAGTCCCGGGTCCCTTTGTCTACACTCCGGGAGGGGCTCCTCAGCCTGGCCCAGGGTCTTCAGCATCAGCTATGCACTGAAGATCCCCTAAAAAATAAAAATCCCTATTTTTCTCTACACTCAATACTTTTGTTTCAACAAATGTGTGGATTTTCCACACCAAGCAGTTCTGACGCTAACTGCCTGGAGTTAGCACAGGTCCACAGGTTAAGGGGCTCAGTCCCACAAGACTTCCCCGGCCACTTCAGAAGCCAGTTGCAAGTCCAGGTTGTCACTTGTGCTTCTGACTGACCAGAGATAAATCAGAGGTCCCCATGACCCTCTCCTCAGATTCAGTAATTTTTCCAAATGGCTCACAGAACTCAGGGAAATGGTTTACTTACAATTAAAGGTTTATTATAAAAAGGACATACACTGAAAAAAAAGAAAGAAAAATAAATAAATAAAATGACACAACTCAGGAACAGCCAAATGGAAGAGATGCACAGGGCAAGGCACTGGAGGGGTGGGGCACCCAGCTCCCACTCCCTCTCCAGGCATGCCACCCTCCCAGCACCTCCACGTGTTCACCAACCCAGAAGTTCTTCAAACTCCCTACTTTGGGAATTTTTATGGAGGCATCATTATGCTCTCTGGAGAATGGACAGGTGGGACTGGAAATTCCAAGCTTCTAATCATGACTTGGTCTTCCTGGAGACCAGCCCCAACCCAGGAGCCCACCAAGAGTCACCTCATTAGGACAGAAGATGCCCCAGGAAATTCCAAAGGATCGAGGAGCTCTGTGTCAGGAACCTGGACCAAAGACCGAATATTAGAACAGAAGATGCTCCTAGTGTTATTACTTAGAAAATTACAAGAGCTTGAGGAGCTCTGGCCAAGAGACCAAAATATTTCTTGTACCACAAAATTATACCCCACACCTTCCTGCCGAGTCCTAGACTCAAATCCTACTGCCCACACGACACCACCACTTAAACAAGTCCAACCGAACATTATTAAAACCTCCACCTGTCCCCCTCCCAGACTTCTTCACCTCGGTGACGGCCCCCAGGTGCTCCAGCCTCTTTCTTACCTCCCACATCCAATCCGTCCACGGTTCTCACGTGCTCACTCTGTCTCCCAAACGGATCCCAAACCCAGGACCTCCGTTCCTTCCCTACTCCCCACATCCTCGTCCATCGTCATCTCTCCCCTGCACTCCCGTTTTTCCCTTCCCTACAACCCAGCCCCCACCGAGCAACCAAAGTTATATCTTTGGAAAATCAAACTATGTCACAGGATGAAAGGACAAACAAAACGTGGTCTGTCCATGCAGCGGTGTATTCAGTTATGACAGGAATGATTCGACGCTACGACGTGGATGAACCTCGAAAATATGCTGAGTGAAATAGGCCAGTCCCAAAAGGCCACATGTTGTCTACTCCCATTTACATGAAATTCCCAGAAGAGGCAAATCGGTGGAGACAGAAAGCAGATGAGTGGGTGCTTAGGGCAGGAATGGGGAGTACCTGAGATGATGGAAAAGTTCTTTAACTGAGTATTGGTAAAGGTTGCACATCAGTATGAATATACTAAATGTCACCGATTGTACACTGTATGATGGTTAAAATGATAACATGTGCATTTTACCATACCCGCCGCCCCCGCCAAAGAAAACGATGACCCTTCCCTTGCTTCAAATTCCCAAGCCCCGTGCTTTTGCACGAACTCCAGCCCCTCCCGTTGGCCTCTGCCTTGCTCTCTGGCCTTACTTCTCACCACTCTCTTCCCTTCCTATCACGTCTCTGTAATGCTGGCCTCCTTTTGGTTTCTCACCAGGCCAAGGCTTCTCCCATCTCAGGCCCTTTACACATACTGTTCTCTCCGTTTAGAAGGTTTTCTCCTTTTTATGGTCGGCTCTACATCAGCTTTTAGTAATAAGTGTCGCAGAAGCCTTCCCTGACCACCCTACCTTGGTAGGGCCTCATCTCTACCCACACCACCGTTCTCTGCCGTAACCTCCTGGTCATTTCTTTCATAATACCATCATTGGGTCTTTTTGTAGAGAGGAAGTTCGATGAGAGGCGGTGAGACCTGTCTGTCCCATTCATCTCTGTGTCCTCAGTGCCAACTCATAGCTGGCACTCAGAAATTATTTGCTAAGTCAATGAAAGATCAGCCAGCTAGCAAGGGAAGAGATGGAGGCAGGATCTAAAAGCAAGTGTCGCTGATGCCACCTCCTATGTGTTTTCTACTCTTCCGCGTGATTCTGAACCACGGAGCAGAAGTTTGAGCTGAGTATCAGAGAAGGGGGAGGGGTCAGAGTTAGCTGTGACCTTTGAATGAGCTACATTATCATACAGAGGTACACGACAGCCTTGTGCAGATGACCTTGTGTGGCTGTCACTTCCGTAGATGACTCTTACATGCTGGGAAAGGAGCCTCTGGACTCAGACGGCAGACGCAACTCTGGGAAATTCAAACAGCCCTGGCTGAGATCTACTTCTCTCTTCTCCTTTCCATCTTTGCACGTTCTCCTAGAGCCAGACCTGGCTTTCCCCCTAGGAAGGGAAGTGGTCAACTGCAACAGCTGAAAACACTGCCCTGGAGGAAGCAAAATCAGCAGAGGCAGCCCTATCTCTTCCCACTGGGCAAAGCCGGAATTAGCCACTGCCCTAGCCTGGTGCCAGCTGTTCTAGGCACAAGTAGGCCCAGACCCAAGGGCCACACTTAGAGCTTCCCCGGAATGCTCCATGACATTCAAAGGCGGGACATCCAGAAAGCTCCTAGAACAAGGACTGACACATACTGAAACAAGCTGGGCTTGCTCCTTGATAAGAAATGTGACCAATGTGGGTGGGGGTTAGGGGGAGGGTCCCTTGTGCAAGAGAACCATGCGAGTATTGCCCAAACCAGAGAGCAAGTCCTTCCTCTACAGCAGGAGTTCCTAATCCGTCTTGTAACATGGGTCCTCTTATCAGAATGTTTCAAATGCTTGAACTAGAATGCATCATATTACAAAGGACACCAGCTATCTTGAAATGCAGCTATTATTTTTTAAATCGTAGTGAAGTAATAGGTGAAATTCTTTGCGAGCATATAAAACTAAGAACTAAGAGCTGGTTCAGTAACTACGTCACATTGAAGTAGTGGTGAGTATAAGTTATATTTTGAGATATTTACAAATACCATATTGTGACCTGAAAACACTTATGACTTTGACTGATGACGAAGTCATGGGTACTGCTAATACAGCTGTGGTTTGTTGCCTACATTCATAACTGAAAAAAAAAAAATGCTAAATTTCAGTTAATGGTTAATGGAGATAAAGAGGTAATTGTTTTCCCATCCAAGTTTATGGACCTCTTGGATTCTTTCTTTTGCAGGGGACCCTGCCCTGAGGATTGCTGGCCTCAGCTCCCCAACCTCCCTGGGAGCTCACTGAGAACAAGGGCTGCTCCTCCATCTCATATTTAGTTACCAGAAAGGGCCTACCACACAGTAGGTATCCAATACTACACTGTTGAGTCTCTTGGATTTTCTAGGTAGACAATTACATTATTTGCAAATGACAGTTTTTCTCTTTTCAATCTTTGTACCCATCCTTTCTTGCCTTATTGCATTGGCTGGGATCTTCAGTTCAGTGTTGAAGAGAAGCCCCAAGGGGGGGGGGCACCCTTATCTATTATGCTGAATATTCATTTATTAATCTACGCTATTGCATAATTATATCATGGAATATAAACCACCTACTATGTGCCCAACTCTATGCTGGGGATAAAGATGTATCTTTTCTTGTCCACTGAGAAGACTGAGTAATAGAAGGATTTCAGTAAAGACAGTGATATTGAGAACTTTACTAAATCTCTAGACTTGCTGACCTGCTCCCTCAGGATCCTGATCCTTAAAAGGTATGGAAATAGGTTCCTGCTGGTGGCTCCAGTCTTCAGGCCACAGGCAAGGTTGGAAGCTGCAGGCTTTCCCAGGCCCACTGCCATGTGGGGCAAAGAGGCAGCACACGGGAGGAGAAAGGAATGGTGCCTCTAGCAGGCTTCAGCCAGAGGCTCAAGCCAGCGGCAGGGTTTGAACCTTGCCTTAGAAGGACCTGTCGAGGCCAGCACCTGTCTGTACGAAGCTTATAACTGCAGGCGAGACAGTTGTTCAAACCAACAGAAAGAGGCCTGCAGCTTCCAGGTGGGCAGATAGGTGAGGGGATGTCTGATACCTGTTCCCGCCCCCTTTTCTCTCCTCATCCGTGAGGGAGCGAACGCAGAGGAAGACTGGAAGGACCAGTCCACCCGACCTCTCCACTTGTCCAGCTGGACCTAGAGGGGGAGGGGAGTTTTTAGTTAAACACAAGGTTGAAGTTTAAAATGGACCAGACCATGCCTTCAGGACTGGAATGGGACTATTGTAATCATAAAATGTGGCTGAGAAGTCAGATCAAACCAAGATGTTTTAAGAAAGCCTGCTGCCCAGCAGGAGGTGGAAGGCAGGATGGAGAAGAGGGACTCAGTAGAAGCTAATGGAAACAATAGCCCTGTGGTGTGCCAACTACTGGCTTCCCAAAGATACCCACATCCTAACCCCCAAAACTTGTAAATATGATACCTTACCTGGCAAAAGGGACTTGAGATGTGATGAAATCAAGGATCTGGAGATGGGGAGGTTATCCTGAATGACCAGGTGGGCCCCATGAAATCACAGGGGTCCTTTTAAGAGGAAAAGAGAAGAGTCAGAACTAGAGAAGATGTGATGATGATCCAGAGGTCAGAGTGATGCAGCCAGGAGCCGAGGAAGGCAGGCAACCTTTGGAAGCTGGAAAGGCAAGGAATGGATCCATCCCCCCCACAGCTCCCCATCCCCACCCCAGAGCCTGCAGAAGGAACAGAGCCCTGCCAGCACCTTGATTTTTGCCTTGCAAGACCCATCCGGACTTCTGACCTCCAGAGATGTGTTGTTTCAAAGGTTGTTTTAAGTCACTAGGTTTGTGGTGACTTTGTTACAGCTGCCATAAACGAATTCAACTCCAGGGAATTGAGGCTCCTCCCAATCCCAGCTAAACCAGAAGCAGGGAGGTGTGCAGAAGATAGACGGCTTCTGGCCTAGGAAGTTTGGGACAAATGGCCTTTGGGGGAAGACCGAGACTAATGGAACCACTGATTCCAGTGTGAGCAGCAAAGCGGCAGAAATAAGGCATGAATAAAGTGCTGGCGAAGCCTGGGCAAAGAAGGCGCACAAGGGAGGGACTTCACAGCTGGGCCCGGCAGGTGAGGAGTCGTTGGCCTGAGCAAGGGCTGCGGGCAGGAAGGCTCCGCGCGCCTGTCAATACCGGCCCTGGAGCAGGGCACCCCCTTTTCACTTCTAGCCTCAGCCCCCATCCAGGGACATCCTGACAGCTTCGAGGTTGGTCGCTCCCCCTTAGAACATTCTGCCCCGCCACACCCGCATGCCAGATACTGTGCAGGGAGCAAGCAAGGCCCCCCCTAAAGCAAGCCAAGAGTTGGGGGGGGGGGGCGCCAGAAGCCAGGTCCTGCTTCCCAAGTGTGTGTGTGGTGGAGAAGGGGATGGACCTATCCCCCCCCCCCCCCGCCTCCGTCCTGCTGGCCTTTGTCCATCTGCGGGACAGCGGGAGGCCCCGGCCAGGCTCGAGTCTGCGGAGCCAGAGGGGGGCTGGGTGGGGGAAGCTGGAGATCAAGAGGGTGGGTCGATAGACAGGCAAGAACGAGGACCCTGGGACCGAGACACAGGCTGGAGCCAGAGGCCACGGCGGGACGGAGTGAGTGGGCGGCCGGGGGCGGGGACGGGGAGGAGGGGACGGGGCGGGGACGGGGGCGGGGACAGGGCGGAGGGGCCAGAGGGGCGGCCCGGGTGGCCCCGGCCCCAGCCGCGCTCGCAGTTGCAGCGGCGGCCGCGGGCTGGCGGGGCGCGGGGTGAGTGCTCCCGGGCGGGGGCGTGCCCCCTCTCGGCGTGCGGCCCCTCGGCCCGCGTCCTCCGAGGGGAGCAGGCCTCCCGCCATCCTGCTGGGACCCCGCGGGATCCCAGCCCGCCCCAGCTGCCCTCGGTTCCAGCGTTTCCCAGCGCGGGCCCACGCGGGCGGGCAGATTCCCCCGGGGACCCCTGCCTTGCCCAGGGGGTGCTGGAGTCCATCAGAGGGGCAGAACGGGAAACGACATGCACGGGACCCGGGAGCGAAGCCCCTCTCGGCCTCAGTCATCTCCCATTGGAAATGGGGGTATTGCTAAGAACTACCTTTTCGTCCGGAGTCTGGGCCAGGTGCCTTGACTTAAGCTCACGCCAGGCAGCAGCAGCAGCAGCACGTGAGGGTGAGGTAGGTACCAACCATCCTTGTCTTCCTCTTACAGGTGAAGAGACCAAGACTCAGAGAGGCCACGCCATTTGCTTGCCTTGGGTCACGCAGCCAAAGGACTGAGAGCCAGAACTTACACACCCAGGTGGGTGCGAAGCCCTGAGTTCCTTTATTCCCCATCCCTGCCCCGCCCCCAGACTCTAGGGAGAGAAGTGGGGGTTGGGGGGTGGGAGGGATAAAGCCAATGCCAGGTATCCTAGGAGGAGGCTGAAATGAGCCAGCCACCCTGAAGGAAGGACACCCAGGGCAGCAAATCCTTCTCCTGGGTAACAGGTGGGAGGAATCTGAATGGTGGGTTGCAGTCAGGTTAAACTCCAGGAGTGGGGGGAGCAGTGCAGCCCCCTCCGGGAACTCCCAGGCCTTATCTCAGCACCTCCGCTGGGTCCCGGGGGCGCTTCTGGGCTTAGCCATGAGACTTTACCTCTCTGTACCTCTTATCTGTCCCATGGCATTAAGCGTGGCACCCACCTTATGGGATTGCTGAGATTAAATGAGATGACTGGTGTGAAGGCCTAGCCTAGTGCCGGGCCCCATCTGTGCCCAGCTCCATCCCCGCCCCTCTGAAGCACTTCTCTGTCCTGGACACCTTTAACCTCGAGTCAGTCAGAGCTGTCTGATATCTGCAGTGTTTCCGGGCAGCCCCGCCAAGCAGCTGGAGCTTCTTGAGTAAGACCAAGGCTGGGGGTGGCAACTTCTTCCCTCTCTGACCCCCTCGAGGAAAGGCTGGTAAGAGCAGGGTTTTGAAAATCTTCGAGCTGCAGCTTGCACAATTCCAGAACCTCTCTGCATCCCCCAAGCCCTCCCCCGCCACTGCTTTAGCAAGAAGGAGGAAGCCCAGGTATCCTTGCCCCCAGCCTGCTCTTCTCCATAAGCCCCCCAGGCTGCTCTTCTCCTCATCCCACATCAAGGCCCACCCCCACATCAAAGCCCCACTGCACGTTCTACCCTCAGCATATTCTGTATCTGGCTGCTCCTCTGCGCTCCCACCTCGACCCCCAGACCCTCAGCATTGACGGGGCCTACTTAATTCCCGACTGTCCTCTCCCACCACCATCCTCTTACCCTGCTACCCAGTGTAGCCACAGCTCTCTCCTTGGCCATGCCCGAGTTCTCTGCTCTCAGGGCCTCTGCACGTGCTCTTCCTCTTGGGAATGTCCTTCCCTGCCATCTTCGTGTAACTTAACATCCTTGCAATTCAGGGACCACCCTATAAGGCTCAGAAGTCTGCCCTGACCACCCCACTGCCAGAGCCACACGCGCTTGCACCCCGTTGCATTACCGTTTCTCCATCTTCCCTTGCTTAGACCTGGATGATGATTCCTTGCTCATGTTTTTCCCTTGGTTCCTCGTTGGTCTCACCGGCTAAAATGTCAGCCTACCAGGGCCCTGATCTTTTTCTTGCCTCTTCCCTTCAGATTCCCTAGAACCCAGGACTCTGCCTGGCACACGGTAAAAGGTCTGATAATTTTGTACAGTTGCAAGCAGAGTGTACAACCCTCAGAGTTCTCCTCATTGCCTCACGGCATTCTTTCTGCATAGACCTCCGAGTTGCCATTCCTCCTAACCACCCACTGCCTTCCTCAGCTTTTCTTTAAATCAGGGCTTGGATGCTGTTTCCAGCTTCTAGCCGTAATACCAGCTTAGCTTTAAACATTTTTTTGTGCAAATTGCACATGTTTGTTTGTTTGTTTGTTTCTGCTACCGAGTGATCTCTTTTGACATATATAGTTCCCAAACTGTTGAAGTCAAGGGTGTGATCATTCTGAAGGCACATGCCACTTACTACCAGGTGGCTGTTTAGAAAACTTATCCCTGGCAATGTGTGCAAGTCTTTCTACAGCCCCACAAGCATTGGGTGTTCTCATTTTTATTTGTTTTGTCTCTTTTAATGGAGAAGTCATGTTAGGTTTAAATTTTCTGTTGCTTGAATTACTGAAGCTGGGTATTTTTCTAGGTAGGTACTAGTTCTGTTTCCTGTCTTATGAAAGAAGGAAATGTCCACGGCACCTTAATTCTCCCCTTCACCTTCACGTGTGGCGATGGTTCCACTTGAGCCCCCCTCGTGAGATCAGGGTGACATGCCCCAGGGGCTGGAACAGGAACACGCGGAACCAACCTCCGCTGGTTGCAGAAACTGCTCTGCCAGTCAACCAGCAAGAAACTCTTTGAAAGTCCCTTGGCATGGTGCTGTGGGGAGAGAAAGAACTGCTTTTTTTTTTTTTTTTTTTGAAGTGTGGTGGTGAATTTTTTTTTTAAATGGTAATTTTTTTAAAAAATCATAGAAGTGACACCCAGCGTGCCAGGTTCTTTATTGGAACATTGGGGCAGCAAAGATTGGGAAACAACCTGTGAGTTGGTCACTGGTGGGACTAGGCACACGCCTCCGGTGGGGGGCGGAATCCTGTGCTGTCAGTCACTCCTAACAGTGCACTTGATCTAGACAGACTGACATGGGACGACCTCTGAGATACTGTGTTAACCTCCTGTGGCTGCTGTAACAAATGACCATAAATCTGATAGCTTAAGACAACACATTATCTTACAGTTCTGAGGATCAGATGTGCAAAATCAGCCTTAGGGAGCCCAGATCAAGGTGTCAGCAGGGCTGCATTGCTTCTGAAGCTCTAGGGGATAATCTGTCTCTTTGCCTTTTCCAGCTTCTAGAGGCCACCAACATTCTTTGGCTCATGACCCCTTCTCTCCATCTTCAAAGCCAGGAGCATAAAATCTTCACATCTCTCTCTGACTCCAGTCTCTGCTTTCATAGTCGCATCTCCCTCTACATCTGATTCTCCTGCTCTGTTTGTAAAGACCCTTCTGATTCATTGGGCCCACCTAGATAATCCATCTCCGGATCCTTTAATCACATCTGCAAAATCCCTAGGGATTAGGATTAGGATGTGTGCATCCCCAGGGGACCATTATTCAGCCTACCACACCCTAAAGGGAAATAAGCAAGGTTCAGAGTAGCGTGGGCTCCTGTTTGTTTAAGGAAAAAAAAAAAAGAAAGAGAATAATAAATATGTACGTGCTTACAAAGGCACAGAATGCTCCGGAAGGCTAAGTAGGAAACTGGTAAGGGTAACCACTTCTGGGAAGAATGGGTAGAAAGGAAGCTTACTTGTCACAGTATATCTTTTTGTATTATTTAAATTTTTACTACATGTATATGTCACCTACATTAAAAATAATTTTGAAAAAGTAACACATAGTCATTGTAAAAGTTCAGACCTAAAAGCTAAGAGAGGAGAAATAACCACCCTACTCCCAAAATCACTCCCTTTTCCTCCAGCAGAAACCACTGTGAAGAGTCTGGCTATATCCTTGCAGACTTTTAAAAAATGCATTTGTAACCTTTTCACATAGATGGGATCATGCTCTACACGTTGTGATTTAATGAGGTGGGGGGCCTTGCTGTATTCACTTCCTTCCTCATCCACATATGAAGCTTTAATGGCACTGCTCTCTCACTGCTCAGATAGACCTTCACTGACTTAACAAGACCCCTGTTGGTGGATGTTTAGATTCTTCACTGCTTTCCAGAGCAATCTCAGCGCTGTAATCTATGGATTTTTTTAACTAGAGTGAAATTTATGTAACTTAAGACTAACTTTGGTAAAGTAAACAATTCAGTGGTGTTTAATGCATCGACAGTGTTATGCAGCCACCACCTCTGTCTAGTTCCAGAGCATGTTCATCACCCCAAAAAGAAACCCCCATACCCATTAAGCAGTGACTCCCCATTGCCTCTCCCCCACACCAACACCCCGCCCTTGGCAACCACCAATCTGCTTTCTGTCTACAGATTTGCATATTTCGGATAATACATATCAAGAGAATTGTGTCATATGTGATATTTTGTTTTTGGCTTCTTTCACTTAGCATAATATTTTAGAGGTTTCATTGATATAGCACATGTCAGTACTTCATTTCTTCTTATTAATTAAAATTTTATTGAGGTCTCACTAATTGACATATAAGATTATATTAGTTTAAGGTGTATAACAATGACATTTGTATATATTACAAAAGTATTTCATTTATTTTTATGGCTGGATAACATTCCCTGTGTGACTATGACATCTTATTTTATCCATCTATATGGTAGTGGACACTTGGGTTGTTCCAACCATTTGAATTCTGGGTACATGTATTTGATTGACTGCCTGTTTCTAATTCTTTTGGGAATCCCCAAGATGTACATCCTTCTACATACACTTTGAGCTTTATTGTTTACTATTTTCAGACATGTAAGTTTTTAAAAAAAATTGTAAGAAAGTGTTGCAAAACACATACTAAGGCAAACAATAGCAGTATGATAGATCTGGACAAATGTTTTCTCATTTTCCAGATCTGGAGTCAACAGGAAAATGGCCACCTGGAATGAAAAGGTAAGTGGACTCTGGGACCTCCCAGCCTTGAGAAGATAATTCTGTTTGGCGTTTCTAACAGGATAGAGGGGAAACACCTATGAGTTCCAATGGTTTTTAACCAGAGAGAGGCAAATGGAAACAGCTCACACTTTCCTTCATTTATATAGTTCACTATTAAATCAGGCGAACCAAAAAAGCAAGCGGAAATGCTTGGTGCTAGTTGTACTGTGGTGAATTCCTACACCTCTGGCTAATTCCTACACCTAGAGAGGGACTAGGTCAGCCTACACAGCCATTCAGGAAAAGAATTTTGACACTGTTATCAGGAATCATGAAAATGTTTATGATCAAACTTGTTCATCTCACTTACAGGAAAGGAAATAACCAGTAAAAAGGAAAAAGCATAATTGACAGCACCATATTTTTTAGTGCATAAGACACCATTGAGTGTAGACACACTGTTACTTTATGTACTATGAAGAAGAAAAAACAGTGCCGCCATTTACCGAGATAAAATGTGACACAGCGCTGAAACTAGTCAAATGTAAAACACATGCAGATTTCGGAAATGTTAAAATGATAAAATGTGATCTTAAAATTAATAAAAGTGCTAAAAATGAGGAACAATCGGAAAATGCAATTGTGAGAGTATTGACTCTTTGGTAAGTTTCTTGGCCAAACGGTCTAAGTCTGATGCGTATAACTTAGTGGGAAAAATAGGATCCATAATTGTCTGCACTCTGATTATAACTGTAAAAGACATGGATTAGGCAGAGAGGTAGGCGGATGATGATAAGTTTGGTGTGTTGGGGTTATTATGAATTTATTTCCTTTTGTACATGTTTTTGCAATATCAATCCTGAAAGAATTTTGCGTAGGGTGAAGTTCTGCTCATTGCAATAAATGACAGCAGGTAAAGCTGGAGAGGAGGTCCAGGTGAGTGTGAGGGGGAGTGTGGAGGGCACAGACCCAGCAGAGGAAGCAGAGGGTTGGAATGCAGAGCCGAGGATCTGCCTGGGGACTTCCTGGTGCAGGGAGCCTATGTCATCACAGAGAGGCCCATCTTGAGGGGCTGGTCCAGCGGCATTGCGGGGGACCTGGGGAAGACTGGGCCAGGACCACTTATAGCAAATAAGTCTGTTACTGATTCAAAGACCGAGTTCCTTTTAGAAATTTACCCTTAGGGAGTAAATTGTGTTTTTAAAACACTGTTTTAGTAGAATTGCTTTTAGGAGCTTTGTGATTGTTCAGCTCCCCAGCTGTTTGAGAGAAAAACAGCTGTGTCACAGGAGAAACCGGTGGGGGTTTTAGCCGTGGTTCAGACCTGATTTGCTGTAACCAGCTCTGCTGAGAGGGGCTGAGCGGGCTGGGGACACCTGCCCTCCTCAGAGCGCCCCTCTGCCCCTGCGCCTTCCTACCCTCGGAGCCTCAGCTTTCCTCTTCTGCAAAACGAGAGCAATAGCCTCTGATAGAGTCGTGAGGATGAAACAAAATGAGCTCGGAAAGCACTTGGCTGGAGGCTCGACTGCAGCCAACCCTTCAGCACAGGGCTGTGGGCGCAATCATGAGGATAAGCTGGCTTTGCAGCCCATCAGCTGACCTGGTCCCCATCTCAGATGATTTTGTGTCACCAGCCGCATCTGGGGAACCTAGGAGCCAGGAGTGCTTAGAAAGCCTCATAGCCCTTTGGCTCATTTCACACGAGGCCTCTGGAGGCCCCGGGTTTATTTGTGGTGCTGGTTCTCGACCTGGGCCGCTCATGGGAGATCCTGACACCCCAGGCCACCCCCAGACCAACTGAATCAAACTCAGGGCCTAGGACCCAGGCATCGGGGTTCTTTAGAGTTTCTAGGTGGTTTCTGTGTGCAGCCAGGGTGACAGCCACTATACAAGAAAGAGGGGTGCCCTGAACTCTGTTTATTCTAGCCTTTCCACTGCTGAAGCATCACTAAGACATTGGGGGACAAGGGGTGTCTTGATGACTCATTCACACTGGGGACAGGTTTTAATTTCTAGCTGGATAACTGCGTTTTTTTCTGTGCTTTCGTTTTCTTTCGATGCTTTTGTAAACAAAAGGAGGGGGCTCTGGGCCAGGCAGCCTGGGTAGGATTTTGAGCTCTGGCTGTGTGACCTGGGGCATGTTGCTTGGCCTCTCTGTTCCCGGTTTCCTCACCTGTAAATGGAGATTCAGGCCCCTACTTCATGGAGTTTCTGCAGTATGTTATAAAGGGGGCCTTGCACAGAGCTCAGAAGTGGCAGGTGCTCTACTTACAATCACTACAGTTTGCACTACTATAGATACCACTTCCCACATCATCTGCACCCAGCCTCATGGTCATTTTGGGTTGGCAGACTCTTATCAAGACAGGAGGGATTCTGACCCTGCAGATAAAGGAGACGCTGGAGTGCTTGGCTCTGGGGGGTACCTGGGCCGCCAGTTGGGCCCCTCAGCCCATAAGCAGCCCCCATACCCCAAGCTAGTCAGCTATCACCACGGTGGCTGGTTTTGTGAACCTCAAACTTCCTCCTCACCCTAGAGAAGGAAAAACTGTTACACTTATTTAAGGACTTCCCTGATTTTAAAAATAGGCATTCCTCAGAACACAAATCCCCAGGGGCTAGGGTGGGGCGTGGTGCTGGGGTCCCTGAGCTTATTGCTGGGAGTCTTCCAGCCAGGGATGCTGTCAACCCTCCAGGCATGCTTAGTGGGAAACTACAGTCAGCCGGATACAGGATAGGGCACGAGCAGGAGCCCACCTGGTCTCTGTCCTGATGGGGGCGACAGACTCCAGCAGTGGCACACCCAGGTGGACCTGACTCCACAGGGGAGTAGTGTAGGGCCTCGAGTGACAGCGAGGGGGCGGGGCTGGGGTGAAGGGGCGGGGGAGGTAACTGCTCACCCTGCACCGGGGATACTTGAGGGAGATCTCATGAAGGGGGAAAGAAAAGAAGGTAAATGACAAGGTGGAAAAGGGGTGGGAATTTTAGGCAGAGAAAAGTGTGCAAAGGCCCTGTGGTTAAAGGAACCTGTCAAGTACAGGGGGCCGAGTGGAGACAGTCTGGCCAGAGCAGAGGGTGGCGAATGGTGAGGTCAGATAGGCAGAGGACACAGCATGCAGAATAGGCGTGGGCCTCTGCAAGGCACTTAGGTCTTTATTTTTAAGAGCGGCAGGAAGCCGAAGAAGAGCTTTAAGTAAGGGAGTGTGTCAGAGGTCCCCAAGATCACCCCCAGATTCAGTGATTCGCTAGGAAGGCACATAGGACTCAGCATGCAGTTTGACTCATGGCTAAGATTTATTACAGCAAAAAGACACAAATTAAAATCAGCAAAGGGAAAAGGTACATGAGGTGACATCCAGAGGAAGCCAGGCTCCAGCTTCCAGAGCCTTCTCCCAGTGGAGTCACACAGGACACACTTAATTCCTCCAGCAGTAGGTTGTGACAATGCGTGTGAAATGTTGGCAACTAGGAGAACTTGTTAGAGACTCAGTGCCCAAGGTTTTCACTGGGGGCTGGGCACACAGGCACCTTCTGCCCAGTGCTTATAAGAATTCCAGACTCATGGAAGGAGAGCAGGTGTTTACCATAAAACGCTTTGTTTATACAGACAGTATAAGCACAGCGAGCTGTTCTCCATCAGGGCACGGAGGGAACCCTCTCCAAATCCCAAGTTTCCGGGTACCAGCCAAGAGCCATGCAGGCCTTCCTAAGGACAGCAGCCTCAGGCTTTTTCTGCACGGGGAGTGACATGGTTATGTCTCAAGAAGTGCTGTCTAGCTGCCTCTGAGAATGCAAGAGTGACGAGGAGAGCAGCAAGGAGCTGGGATGTCTTCTTTGTGAGAGGATGAGGCAGGGCCAGGGTGGTGGCAGAGGATGGGAGAAGTAGACATCGATTCCAGGGTCGTTTAGATGCTAAAATGCACTGGGCTTAGGGACGAGTGGGCCGCGGGGGAGAGAGGGAAGGCAGGGATTGGAGGCCACTTCTGATCTTGCCTGGGTGTGTCTTAGGACCCCCTGAACCAGAAGACAAGAGACCCAGGTGCACGTCCATGAACTGTGCACTGACTAGTGGCGGTTGCCATGTTACAGAGCCTCAGTTTCCCCATCTGCTAAGCAGGAGGAGATTGCATCTCAGAACCTTGATTCCACCTCTTACAATATCATTATTCTTTCTGCTTTAAAAATCCAGCTTTTCTGCTATATTTCCCCCTAATTAGCCGGTAGACTTGAATTCATATATTGACTTTACCACTTATGGTTTTTTGTTTGTTTGTTTCTTTAAAAAAATTCTACATAAACAGATTCTCAGTATAAGAAATTAAAACAGCAAACTAGACTAGTATATATCAGGTTGAATCACATGAAATTGTCCATTTCTACCAGTTTTGACCTACAAAAACAGTAATTTTTTAGTCTTTTATTTCAGTAAAGTTTTCTTGAGTTATATCTTAAACTATTCTGTTCCTTTGGTTTCCCTATTCAGAGATTCCAGTTATGTATGTATTGGGTATGTATGCGTATATATATTCATTCTCCTTCCTTCCCTTCCCCCAAATACTTCATTCACCCCTCAATTCTCTGCAGGATGGATCTGCCTCCAAAAATGACTATTTCTTGTGGTAAAACCCAATAGAAAAACATTTTGAAACTTTCTCGTCACCCTCCAAGTCCACTCCCTTCCCAGAGATAACCATTTGGTTTGGGTCGTTGATTTTTACCTGCTTTTAACCAAAGTGGAATTATACGGTATATTCCAGTCTGAAACATGCCGGTTTTTACTTACCTGTAGATCAAGGACACCTTTCTATGCGAGTGCCTGTGGGTACACGGGCTGACTGCATTCTTACCTTCTACGTGTAGTATTCTGCATCGTGGGTCTGCCATCGTGTATTTAACGATGGCCTCTGAGGTCATTTCCAGGTTTGGGCTGTTGTAGCAGGACTGCAGCGAGCATCCGTGTGCTCGTGTGAGTCACCTTGCCAGGTCATATGATTTGGGACACTTTAAATTTTGATAGAAACTGGTTTAAGGCTTATCTCCTTCTTCACTCCCATGCCTGGCACATTAGAGAGACTCATATTTTCAAAAGATGAAAGAAACTACCCGATTGCTCACCTAAAAAGGGCATACCCATTTACATGTCCTCCAGGTGGCCTACAGCAGTGTCTCCTTCCCTATACCTCTGTCCACCTGCCACACCGTGTAACTTTGGACAATTGGTCTCTCCTCCTGTGCCTCAGTTTTCCCTTCTGCAGAATGGAAAGACTGCCTACTTCTCAGGACTGTTATAAGCCTCAAGGGAGAGCCAGTGGGAGTGGGGGTGGCCTGTAAGCTGTGAGCAAAAAGCAGCAGCTGCTACCCAGATCGGCTATAGAAGAAGGCTTCATTCAGGTGGTTTTGTGACCTCAGAAAGAGCTCGCTTACTCCAGGGGATCATAAGCCGACTTGGGCACATGGCCTCTGTATTAATTTCCTGGAGCTGTCATGACAAATGACCACAAACTGGGAATCTTAAAACAACAGAAATGTATTCTCTCAGTCCTGGGGGCTAGGAGTCCAAAATCAAGGTGTCGGCAGGGTTGGCTCCTCCTGGAGTTCCCGAGGGAAGGTCTGTGCTTCCCTGTCTCCCAGCTTCGGGCGGTTGCCGACAGTCCTTGGTGTGCCTTGGCTTGTAGATGCGTCACTGCAGTCACCGTCTCCACCTCCTCAGGGGATTGTCTGTGTGTCTTCTCCTCTTATAAGGACACCGGGTCGTTGGATTGGGCTCAGCCTAAATCCAGGATGATTTCATCTCAAGATCTTTAACTAATTCCATCTGCAAAGATCCATATTCCAAGTAAGATCATGTTCTGAGGTTCCAGGTGGACATGAATTTTGGGACAGCCACAGTGCAACCCATTACACCCTCCTAGCGGGCAGCTGTCCAGTCAGCAGCTGCCTGGCTTCTTCTCGGCCATGAGTTCTAACGCGTGGGCTCCGAGTCACACGGCATAGGTGTCAGATCTCGGCTCTGTCATTTTCCAAGTGCATGTCTGTGAACATGTCACCTCCCTCACCAAGACCCAAAATGATGACCTCAACCTCAGAGGGTTGTTAGGAATTTAAATGAAATAGCGCATTTAAAGAACTTAGTGGTGTGTTAATATAACAACTAATGTAATAATCAGTAACAATAGATATCACGGCTGTTGTGGCTTGTTAGCGTTTGGAAGTGGAGGTGTTGATTAATGACCACATCGGATCCCAAAAATAAGTTCTTGGGGGAGGGGGGAAATGGGGACTTAAGGGACATTGGGCCCTGGGAATTGGGAATTGGCTGAATTGGCTGACTTTCTTAAAAAGTGCCATTTTCTGTGATTGCCTGATGACCATGAAATAGGGACTTCCCCCTCCTACAGACGGCAGCCTCGGAGCCTGTAAAAATAGGCATTCGTGAGGCCAATTTTTTTCTTCATCTCTTCTAAGTCTGTTTTTCTCATTTTCCCCTCTTTCTCCCAGCTAGTAATTTTACCCGTCACGTGTTAAAGAGAAGTAGGCAATTCATTTCTCTTTGAGGGGGTCGCTCCTGCCGGTTTTCGTTAATTCAGTCATTAGCTATTCCTTGAGCCTCTCTCTGTGACCGAGGGAGGGAGAGTGTCCGCCCTCCCCGTTCAAAGTGCTCACTAGTAAGTGGCCCTCGCCCAGCGGGCGGCGGTTAAAGAAGGCCTCCCAGGGGAGATCAAATCTAGACGTCTGTGAAGCCTGAAAGAACGAGGGTGAGACAGGCAGAGGGGATTCCAGACAGTGGGGACAGCGTGCAAAGTCCTAGAAGCAAGAGAAAGTGCAGTTTGTTCTAGAACCGGGAGGCATTCTGTACGGTGGAGAATGGTGGAGGCAGGGAGGAGACGGGGGACCCCTCTGGCTTGGTCCCGAAGGCGGGGGTTGGGGAACTGGAGGTTATGAGGTGGTGGGGGGTAGGTGGCAGCAGGGACACAGCGAGGTTGGCACTGGAGAAAGGTGACGCTGGCCACTGCGGTGGGTGGGGAGAGAATGGGAGGCAGGAGGCCGAGGGAGGAGGCTGGTGTGGGCTTCCCAGGGGAAGGAAGGGGTCAGATGGAGAAGGAGGAGGAGCGTGAGCAGTGTGTGGGAGGTCACACTGACGAGCCCAAGGGAGAGAGGAGCCGAGGGTGGGCATTGGCTCTTGGCTTGGGCAGCAAGGTAGATGTGACGCCCTGCCCTAGGGAATGAATGGAAGACGGTGGGTATGGCGGGGAACAGATAAGAAATGCATTCGGTCTGCGTCACAGCACACCGGCGACCTGGCGGAATACCAGACATCCAGGTGGAGACAGACCCTGATTTGAACATGAGCAGCACTGAGAACACAAGTGCGTTGAGACCACCAAAGGCGGCGAGTCACCCTGCACCGGGACAGGGTCAGGTCTAGGGGACTTCAGTTGGTGTGGGGACAGGGACAGCGTAAAGGACTCTGAGAAGGGCAGCCAGAGATAGAAAAATCAAGAGACGAGACTGCGAAAAAGAACTGAGTCAGCCGTGTGAGAGGATGCAGTACCGTCACCGAGTGGGAACCACAGGGGTGGTCTTTGATATGGAAAGGTGACCCCAGAGAGAGTAGCGTCAGGATAGAGTGGGTCAGCAAGGGTTAATGCAAGAGGGATAGAGATGGGGGCCTGTTCAGTGCCAGAGACTCTGCTGGTCTAGATGCTCGGGGTTGCAAGTGACAGAAACAACCCAACGAAGACTAGACTTAAGCCACATATTGGTTCATGTGATTGAAAAGTCTGGGGGTTGCAGAGGCCAGCTGCGGGCAGGGAAGCAGAGACGTGAGGTATCCACGGATAGAGATGAAGTTGGAGGAGTGGAGATGAGAGTTTTTGTTGTTGAAGAATGGTGAGAATAGCCGTCACTTGTGGAGGAGCTGCTCCGGGCCAGGCACTGAGGTTGAACCCTGTGCGACTCGCCGAGTCAGTCCTTCTGTTGTTTCTAGCAGGGCGGGTGGGATGTGAGGCTGCGAGGCCCACGTTTCCGTGATCAGCTATGTCTTTGCCCTTTTCTGGAACGTTTCTGCTTCTGGAATGAAAGGTTTTTGACTTAAAACCAGAGTTGTTTTCTGCTCTGCTGGGTGCCGTAAATATTTTCATCCCAAATTACTCAAACCTGCTTCTTGACTAGTCACAAGGTTTCAGAAAGAAAAATTTCCTCTCCTGTAAAATATAAATGTGGTTTTTGCAAAACACCCTGAGGCTCTCACCATACTGAGAACTAGAACAGGAGGTTTCCATCTGCCAATGAGGTATTTTAGGTTGAAATTATGGCCAGTAGCCACCTGGAGGCTTGGCACTAGGCCAGCCCGGGGACCTGGGCAAAGGGGAAGGGTCTTACCTCAGATAAGCTGCAGCCCCTCGTGGGAGACAGGGTACTAGTGCCCTCAGCCAACAGGTGCTTGATGGGCTTCTGCTCTAGGTCAGGTGCCACATGTGACTCAGGGGACAAAGACCCTGCCTTCGTGGAGTTTAAATGCTGATGCAGAGAGATAAGTAATAAATAAACAGCTGCACCAAAATGTTTTCTAGTTAGAAATTGTGATGAGGCCTCTTTTAGGAAAAGTAGAGTATAAAGAGAGGTTATAAAATTGAGAAGGATACCGGATTTCGTTAACCAATGTCACCATAAAAAAAGAAAAAAGAAAAAAAAATTGAGACGGGGTCCGATTTAGATTTTAGGGGTCAAGGAGGGCCTCTCTGAGGAAGGGGCATTTCAGCCGAGGCTTCAAGCATGAGTGAGAGTGACCCAAGGCCAGAGCGGGGAGAGGAGCATTCCGGGTTAAGGGGAGAGGCTGTGTGAGGCTCAGAGGGGGGAGTGTGGCACACTTGGGGACAGAGGGCAGCCAGCACAGCTGGAGCATGGGGAGCAGGTCAGGTTGTGGGGAGGGAAATAAGGCCAAACCCCACCGGGTCACAGACATCCTGTGAAGGATCTCAAATGTTTATTCAAAGAGCAAAAGGCAGGGAAGGGGCATGATTAGATGCTGTGGTCAGAGGTGAGGGCTTATGAAACCCACTCAGGCTTCTGGGTACAGAATGTGCTAGAATTGGGTCAAAGGAGAGATCTGTAAGGAGGCCATCACAGTCTTCTGGGTGACAGGATGAAGGCTTGGACCAGGGTGGTGGTAGAGGCGAAAGTGAATGGCGTGGGGAGAAAAGAGCCAGACAGGCCCCAGGATCACGGGTGGGGAAAGAACCGGAAGGTTCCCTCGCGGGAGGTTATGCAGTCAGTGCATAAGCTCTCCTTAGGCCCCTTAGCATCTGAAGAAGTATCAAATCAGGGGGCTCCCAAGGTACTTGAACAACATGGAAGACGGGGCAGGGGAGGCAGCCTGGAGTTCAAACCACGGATGCCTGATGTAGCATTTTGGGGCACTACCACCTCCACACGCACCACCTGTAACCTCACCCCACAGTCTCCGGACCCTTTAACGAGAAAATGTTGGAGTTCAGGGGAGGCTTATGAAAGAGGTGGTATTCTTTGATTAATTTGGAGCTTGAAAATGTTCAGGGCACCTCAGAACAGAAGAAAGCACAGAAGAAAGAACTGGGCCCAAGAACTTGAGTCCTAGTCCTAAGTGTACTGTGACCTTGAAGAAATCACAGCTGCCCAGCCCTGAAATGCTCTCACCTTGAAAGAGCGGGGCAGTCAGGCTAGGTAATTTATTTGGACGCTAACCTTTCCTGAGCTCAGGAAATCTATGATGAAAACGATCTGAGCATGCATCCAAAGGCATATTAATGGAGAAAGATTGTTTCATTTTACTTTGAAAACGTAAAAATATAAAAATAAAAATATCATATGCTCAGGTAAATATCATCCTGAGTTGACAGCTATTAACATTTTGTCATATTTTCCTCAAATCTTTTTTGTAATTTAAAAAAATGTTTTTCAGAAGGAGGCCGAGCTTTTTTTGACTTCCTCCATTTTCAGCCCTTATCCTGTCCTGAGATAGCCACTGTCCTGAGGTTGCTATCTCCTTCCGGTTCGTTCTTTTGTATGTTTGTCCTCGTGGTGTTCATTGAGCTTCTTGGATCTACATGTTTATATTTTTCCTTCGAATTTAGAGATTGTTTTCAGCCATTATTTCTCCAAGTATATATATGGCCTAATCTCTCTCATCTCCTTTGGTGCTCCAGGTACCTATATGTTAGACCACTTAATATTGTCTCGAAGGCTCCATTGTTTTTTTTTCCCCTAGCCTTATTCTATCCATCCTTCCACTAGATATTTTCTATTACTGTGTCTTTAAGTTCAACGATTTTTCTTTCTTATAGCATCTAATCAGCTTTTTCATTTTATGTATGTATATTTAAGTTTTAAAGTATCCATTCGTATCTCTTATTTTTTTTTGTTTTTAAATTTTATTTTATTATTAGTTTCAAGTATATAGTACATGGGTTAGACGCTTATATAGTTTATAAAACGATCCCCCTAATTGCTGTTTCTCTCCTCTGGCTCTCCACATAGCCATTACATTAATGCCGACTGCATTCCCTGTGCCATGCTCCCATCTCCGTGACCATCTATCGACTACTAATTTGTACTTCTTTAACCCTTAACTCCTTTCTCCCAGCCTCCCGATACTCTTTCCCCTCTGGCCGTCACTGGATTATTCTCTATAGTTGTGAGTCTGTTTTTGATTAGTTTGTTCTTTTTGTTCCTTAGATTCCGTATATAAGTGAAATTATATGGTATTTATCTTTCTCTGTCTGACTTATTTCACTCAGCATAATAACCTCTAGGTCCATCCATGTCATTGCAAATGGTAGGATTTCATTTTTTTAATGGCTGAGTAATATTCCATTGTATATATGAACCATTACTTCTTTATCTAATCACCTGTTGATGGACATTTAGGTTGCATTCGTATCTCTTTTATAGTTTCCATTTCTCTATTGAGATTCTCTATTCTTTATTAAGTTCGTGTTTTCCTTGAAACCCTTGAACATGTTTATATAACTATTTTCAAGTCATTTTCAGGTCTTTGTTGGCCAATTCCATTATCTCTGTCCATTTCGAGCTAAGAAGCTAATTTGTTTAACTGGTTATGACCGCATTTTCTGCTTATTTTTTTGTCTAGTAATTTTTTATTATATGCTGGACATTATGAATGTTATGTCATTGATTGTATTTTGCTCTCTTCCCTAATGGAATATTGAGTTTTGTTCCAACAGACACTTGATTTACTTGGGGATCAGCTTGATCTTTTCCAGGCTTAGCTGGGATGGGCTTAACCTAGCCCTAACTGTAGGGCTAGATTAGTTTTACTGATAAGCATGGCTTTTCTAGAATTCCTGCTGAATGCTCGGTGTTCAGTGAGATCTCTCACTGTGGCTGTTTGGAATTCACAGATCTCCCCACTCAGCCCTGTGTAGTCTATGCTAGTTATTCAGCTCACAGTTCTCCAAGAGTCTTTTTTTCCCCCTCAAACTTGTAATTTGTCCTGCCTCGTGAAGTCTTGCTCTGCACATGTGAAGTTTAAGACTCAGCCGAACTCCAAATTTGGAGCTCCTTCTTTGCACAGATTCCTTTTCTCTGCCATGCACATTCCTGAGGGAGGCTCAGTAGCCCTGAACTCTATAATCTGTGCCTCCACAGTCCAGAAAGTACCTCTAGGCAGAAAGCCAAGGCAGTTGTGGTGCTCATCCCATATGTTTCTTTTCTCTCGGGATCACAGTAACTTTCACAGATTTTATCCAGTTTTATAGCTATTTATACCAGTTACTCTGTCATGGTCAGTAGCAGAAATCCCAGTCTTTTGTATGTTTACACTCCCATTTTTACACAATCCAAGAGCAGTACATAGTAATATTTTGCATGTATTTTTAAATTTTTACTTTGTTTCCAAAGACTATCGATACACTAGAGCAATGTGAAAATAATAATGAAAGTGAGATATTTTGTGGCAAACTTTGGGGGGGGGTGAGGTTTGGACTGTAATCCATGAATTATCTCGGGGTAAATGCTGCAGCCCCAAGCACTACCGGCGAGTGTTCTTGGGGCGAATGGGAAATGGGTTAAGTGGTATTACATTGTTAATGCTCTTCCATATCTTCCTTTTATACTCAAAATAATTTTAAAGATTTGTCCACATTGCTGTATTCATTTAGTCACTTAAATATTTGAGTGTTTTGTGTGCAAGGCACTGGGTGGACAGTTGCACAAGATGGAAAAAGTCCTACTCTCATGGAGCTTAGAGTCTAGCTGGGGAGGCAGATAATAAACATATAAACAAGTACATATATAACGTCAGCAGCAATAAGTGCAATAAAGAAAAATGAAGCCAGGTAAGGGGAATGCAGTGTGACTGGGGGAGGGTGACCGGACAAGGTCTCAGAAGAGGTGATATTTGAGCAGAGGCCTGACCTGAGAGAAGGTGCGAGTAAGCCAGGAGGAAGAGAATTCCAACAGGCACTGGATTTACTTGGGATCAGGAAGAGGAGCTAGGGGTGCTGAAACATTTGAGGGTTTCAAGGAAGGACATGACGTTATCGCATTTATGTTTAATAAGTTCTTTCTGCTTGCCGTATGGAGCGTGGATACAGGGAGGAGGCGGGGAGGCTGCTGCAGTAATCCAGGCAAGAGAGGGCAGGGGAGGAATGGTTTGAACCAGATAATAGCAATGTAGACGGGAGTACTGGCCTTACTGGGAATGTAATTTAAAGGTAGAGCCAACAAAATTTACTGTTAGGCAGGTGTTTGAGAGTGAGAGAAAGGAGGATCAAGAATGATGCCAGAGTCACTGGCCTAAGGAAACAGACAAATGAAATGCCATAAACTGAAAAAGAGAAGGTTTGAGTGATGAATGAATAATCCTGCTTTGGACATGCTTGGGTGTAAGGTAGCTATTAGATAACTAAGGGTGATGTCCTATAAATCAGAGGTCCCCAACCCCTGAGCCGCAGACCGGTACCGGTCCATGGCCTGTTAGGAACCAGGCCACACAGCCGTAGGTGAAGGGTGGGCGAGCCAGCGAAGCTTCATCTGTGTTTGCAGCCGCTCCCCAACACTAGCATCACCGCCTCAGCTCCACCTCAGATCATCAGGCGTTAGATTCTCATAGGAGCACCGGTCCCTGCTGCCACAAAGGTTGGGGACTGCTGCTGTAAACAATTGGGTACCATATCTGGAGTTCAGGGGAGAGACTGGGATTTGGAATAGTATTTACATATCATGCTGCTGAATGAGACCCCCTAAGAACTTAGTACGGAGAAAAGAGGGAGTCATTGGCCCGAGCCCTGAGAATGCCAATACTTAAATTCAAGGTCTTCGTCTTAAGACATCCAGCAAGCCAGACTGGCAAGAAGGAACCATTGAGGCAGGAGGAAAATCAGGAGAGTGTGGACTCCCAGAAGCCAATGAGAGAAATGTTTGAAGAAAGGAGCGATCTACTGTGTTCAGTGCTACAGAGCGAGTACCAGTGTTGTCCTCCGTGATGCAAAGAGACACAGTTCCTTCTTTTTAACTGCTGTATAGTATTCCATCACATGAATAGAGGAGATTCATCTCCCACTACTTAGGTGAACATTTACAGTGAACATTCTTGAACATGTCACTGATTCAAGCACACGTGGGCGAATTTTTCTTTGGTGCCTATCCGGGGACAGAATCACTAATCACTAAGAAAGATATGGACAACTTCATCTTAACAAAACAATACCATATTGCATTCCAAAAAAATAGTGGTGCCAGTGTGTGTTTGTATCTTCAGTGTTCAAGAGACCCCATTGCTTCACACCATCACCAATATTTGCCATTGCAGACTTTCAAATTCTTGACCAATCTAAAGAGTGAAAGGTGTGTGGTTGTTACCTCCATTTGCATTTTCCTGAGGACTAGTGAAGTCGAGTGTCTTGGCCATTTGGGTTTCCTCTTAAGGGACCTGCCTATTAATATCCATTACCTAGTTTCCCATGGAGTTATCTTTTGGGGGTAAGATTTCTTTATATATTCTGGATACTAAATCTTTGTCTATTAGGTACATTGCAGATACTTATTCCCAATCTGCAGTGTGTCTTTGTGGGCGGGGGGGTGTGTGTTTGTGTGTGTATGTGTGTATGATATAAAAGCTTTTAGTTTTGATGAGTTGAGTCTATATCTTTAGTGTTTTGTGTCTTATTTAAGCAATCTTTCCCTATCTTGAGACCATAAAGACACTTGCCTGTATTTTGTTCTAAGACTTGGAGAGTTTTATAAGAATACATTTATGTATGTTAATGTTAATGCATCTGAAATTTATTCTGTGTGTGGTGTGAGGGAGGAGTCTTTTATTTACTTTATTTATTTATTTTTTTAATTGAGAAAGATAGATGTCCTAACCTCTCCAGCCTTTTCCCACTGGTCTGGACTGCCACCAACATGACATCCAGGTTCCCAGAGGAACCGGGGTCTGCTTTGGGCTCTCCTTTCCTATTCCATTGATCATATTGCCTTTTCTTGTACCCATACCTGAAAGATTTCATTATTGAACTCCATAAAACAATTATTACCTGGGGAAAGTGGGGAGAATTATTTGGTTTTTTTGCTTTGAAGTCATCAGTCTTTAAACAATTGACCATGGGGTATCTAAAACAGTGCTGGCTGAACTTAGGAAAAATCTGTTTGCTGCTCACCTTTCAAGGACTGAGCTGTGATGTGAAGGGGGGCAGGCCTTCGCTTTTCTGTGAAACTGTGGGTACTTTTACTTTTGGCTTACCCCTCCCCACCGACTCTCACCTCCGGTTTTTCAGATGGCGATGCTTATGAACCATAGGTCCGCTCTTCTGGGCTTTACACGTGGGCCTGTGGTGGGTATTTTGTGACTGAGCTGCAGTACCAATTCCGTCGGTTACTACCAACCAGACTACAGCGATAGGCCTGATGGGGTCTGGCGTTTCCTGTTGCCTCACCGGCACTAAGAACCTAGATTCCAAAAATAAAAGCACCAGAAACCACCGTGACCTCACAGTCTCTGCTCGCACGGTGCTCTGAGCGCTGGGGCTGCTTCACCCCTGCGGCCCTCTCCAGCTGCGGCCCTGCTCCCTGCCAGAGAGACGTGGGGGTCTGCATGGTCTGGATGGGCTCCGAGGGCCACCCTGCCTGAGTGCTCACTGTGCCCTTCCTTCAGGCAGTCACCCGCAGGGCCAAGGTGGCTCCCGCTGAGAGGATGAGCAAGTTCTTGAAGCACTTCACCGTCGTTGGGGATGACTACCATGCCTGGAACGTCAACTACGAGAAATGGGAGAACGAGGAAGAGGAGGAGGAGGAGGAGGAGCAGCCACCAGCAACACCGGCCTCGGGCGAGGAGGGCAGAGCTGCCAACCCAACTGCAGCCCCTGTCTCCACGCCGAAGCGGCCCCTCGACTTCAGGAGCACGCTGAGGAAGCTCTTCAGCTCCCACAGGTTTCAGGTAGGTGGGCAGCGGCCCCGGGTGCCCATGGTGGGGGCGGGCAGAGCCCTCAGCTGAAAGTCACGAGGCCAGGGTGGGGCGGCTCTCTGCCACTGCCTCATTCACTGTGCAGGTGTCCCCAGAGTACGACCATGTGCCAGGTACCCATACAGCAGCGGGTACACTGGGCGGGTCCCATGTCGTCAGAGATTAAATAAATCATCATCGAAAAGTCAAAGGTCCATCAGCTGATAAAGGATAAGCAAAATGGGGTCTATCCACACTCAGCCCTAAACGGGAATGGAGCCCTGACACACACCACAATGTGGATGAACCTTGAAAGCACGATGCTGAGTGACAGAAGCCAGTCACCAAAAATCATATATTGCGTGATTCTGTTTGTATGTAACGTCCAAAATAGGTAAACCCTAGAGACAGAAAGCAGATTGGCGGTTATCATAAGCTGGAGGGAAGGAAGAAGGGGCAGTGACTGCTGATGGATACAGGGCCCCCATTTGGGATGAGAAAAATGTTCTGGAACCACATAGTGGTGAAAGTTAGTTACACAACCTTGAGAATATGTTTAATGTCACTGAACTTTACGCTCTTTGAAATCATAAATTTTATGTTGTGCAAATTTCACCACACATGCACTCACAAACTAAACTGTAAACATTGAAGGCAGAAGAAACACTCCTGCATTCACTCAGCAAACATGACATGCCTGCCCTGAGTTGAACAAGGCCAACAGGGTCCCGTGCCTCACAGATTCATTGCCGTGGGGGCCTCAGTCTCTTTTGTGGACTGATGCCACAAACATCCGCCTGGCTTAATGTGCCTGTGACCTCCAGGTGTGGTTGTGGGGAGAACTTCAAATAACAAAGAGACCAGAACTTTTTATGGCATTCAAGACCTGCCCTGACGTCTTCTGATTTTGAAGGGCAAAGGCAGGTTGAGTCTGGCCAGCTTTCTGAAGCCCACCCCCAGCCCTGAGGTGGGCAAGCAGGTGTCCACAAGCGTGTCTGCATCCCAGGAGAATGCAGGAGGCCCAGGGACATTAGGGAAGCACGTAGCCCCTTGTCATCCCGGCTCTCAAATGAAGCCATTTTGGGGACCCAGCTGCAGGTGTCCTCTGAAACCAAAATAACCCAATTCCTACCAAGACCCAATGTCCCTTCTGAAGCAGGGAGAAGCAGTCCCTGTCACTCCCATCACTGACTTTGTTCCAGGGTAACATAGAAAAAAAAAAAAATTATTTTGGTCTTTTTCTCTTTTATGTGGCTTAGAGAAAAAATGCAGGCCAAACAACCCGGCCCGCCTTCCAGTTCACTTCTCTCTGTGGCTGTGACAGCAAAGGAAACGTGATATTAAGTTGTTGGGGTTGAAATCCCAAACCCTCAATTTCAGGAGCAGAAAGAAGGAGCCAGCCTCCTCCCAGCTGCAAGGGGAGCCCTGGATGCTCCCCCACCCCTGCCACTACAAAGTTCCCCCTGAGCTGGGGCCCCCCAGAGATACTCATACTGGGGAAAAAGAAGACTGACTGTTGCAAAATAAGTAGAGATGTTTATTCATTCACTCAACAGTCGTTTTTTAGCACCTACTATGTGCCAGGGGTACAGCGGCGAGCATGACGAACACACACCTGCCCTCACTCACGGAGAAGCCATGCTCAGTGGAGAGGCAGGTGTTCCAGAAATCACCCAGACAGATGCTGGTGATAAGTGGAGAGAAGCTCCCTTCAGGGGAACAGGAGGGGCTCAGAGATTTTGGGGTTGAGGGGAGACCTGATCTAGGATTGGGAGGCAGAAGATGTGTGGCGGAGGGAGTGACATTTCATCTAACAGGGCAGGAGTGAGCTCTGTGGATGGGGGAGGGGCAGGGCTTTGGGGCAGGAGGCCATGTTTGCAAAGGGCCTGCGAGGGCAAGAGTCTGCAGTGTTGGAGGAATTGAGAAGGGTCCACGTGGCCTGTGGATAGTGAGAAGAGAGGAGGCACTAGGAGGGCATTGCCCATGGGCAGTGGACAGCCATCGGGGGTTCTAAATGTGGATGAGAGGGGCTAACGTGACCAGATTTGTTGAGGGTCTCAGAGTAGAAGCCAGGAGGCCACATCGGAGCGAGGGATGCCAGTTCAGGGGTTTGATCTGTGCCAGTGGAATCAGCACACGAGAAGATTCTGCAGTCCCTCTCCTGGATGTATTCTCCACCTGTTCCCATCGTTTGAGGTGGCCAAAGTGACATGATATATGGTTAACTGCTGTTGCTTCTCACATGGGGTGGCACAGCCAAGGGAGAGTATACGGGGTGTGTCGGGCCTCTGTGGAAACCACGGATGGACAGGGGACGATAGCTGTGAAGAGCTTCACTTTTGTTACCGGCTCACGGTGGCTGGGCCCTGTGCTCAGCGCCTTCCACACGTCATCTCATGCGATGCTCCCATCATCGCTCTGGGGTGGAAAGTATGACCAACCTCATTTTCCCCAGGAGGACACTGAAGCTTAGAGTTAACGCTGAGGCTCGGCGGTATCGAGAGATGTCCCTGAGGTCCAGGCTCTTGGGGGAGGTGGCCCAGGACTGGCCGCCCGTAGCCGCCCACACTCTGCACCACTGCATTCTGCTGCAGGCACGGCCATCGCTGCCAGGCGAAGACTTGAAATTAACCAGCCTCCCTGAAGTCACAGAATTTGCGTGACTCCCCTCAGAAATAGAGCTAACTGCTTGTGAACTGGTAAATTCAGGGCCTTGGGGGTTAGTTTAGAGAGGCCGGGGTGGGGACCCAGGCATTGTAGTTTTGTGACCTTGGGTCTATCTGTCTCTTTAGAGATGAGATACATATAACATGAAGTTAACCACTTTAATTCGTTCAGTGGCATTTATTTAGCTTATTCACAATGTTTGCCACTGTCACCACTATCTAATTCCAGAATGTTTTCATCACCCTAAAAGGAGGTTTGGTACCCATTAAATAGTAACCCCCCTAGGCCCTGACAACCACTGATCTACTTTCTGTCTCTATAGATTTACCTGTTATGGACATTTCATATAAATGAAATTGTACAATATATATGGTCTTTGGTGACCAGCCTCTTTCACTTAGAATAATGTTTTCTTGGTTCGTCCGTGTTATAGTATGCATCAGGACTTCATTTCTTTTAATGGCTGAATATTCTGTTGGTTTTTAATATCTCTGTGTCTTGGTTTTAGATCAGATTCCTTTAGCTCTAAAATAAAACCAAAGAAGGAAGGAAGGAAGGAAGGAAGGAAGGAAGGAAGGAAGGAAGTGAAGGAAGGAAGGAAGAAGGAAGGAAGGAAGGAAGGAAGGAAGGAAAGGAAGGAAGGAAGGAAAGATGGAAGGAAAGATGGAAGGAAGGGAGGGAGGGAGGAAGGAAGGAAGGAAGGAAGGACCCACCCACCCACCAGAGGCTTGCCTCTTTATTAAGCTACTGAATTTGGATATGTGCAAAAACTTCATTACCAAGCAATTTGCCATGCAATTTTCACAATAAACCATGTCATCAAATACTTTAATTACTGAAATAATTAGCTACAGTTTGAAATGGTCAAAAGATTTGTTAGTCTTTTTTAAATTTTATTTTTAAAACGTTTTCATTTATATTAGCGTCAGGTTTACAGTACGTTGGTTAGGCATTTATATGGTTTATGAAATGACCTGCCGCCCCTCAGCGATCGCTCTCTACATCACCCCTCTGGCTCTGCACAGGCCATGACAATACTATTGACTATGTCCCCTGTGCTGTGTACTCTATGTCCCTGTGACTATTTTGTAACTTAATAGTTCTTTCTTATATAGGCCCGAACTTGTTGAATTTCATCCTGAAACTGCAGACACTGCCAAGATAACGGCAGATTAACTTTCAGAGCCCAAATTTGTCTACCTGAGCGTGTCAGAGGCAGGCCCCAGGGAAGCAAGGGATGGTCCAAGATTTCTAAAGGAAGAGAGGGATTAGCAGTGTCCTCTGGGGTTCCTCCCATTGCCGCCGTTTCCGCCACCACCGCGTCATCCCCAGGGTCTCCCTGAACTCCGTCACCTCCATCCTTCCCATTAGCGCCCTCGCCAAAGTCGTCACCACCTCAAGACGTTGCCATGATCACCACCATCACTGAGGTCGCCTGCTCACTCCGGCCTGGTCGCCACTGCCCTCCTCGGCCGGCAGGTCATGAGATTGATTGCCTTTCCCATAGCCCTTCCCAGTCCCCCTCGCCTCTCCCGGCCCCCTCCTCACTCCACCCCGTGTTGGGGCTGCTGTCCCACAGCTCTGGTTGGAAGCTGTTTTATGTGCATAGCGGATATCGCTTTAACCGGGCCGGCTGAGGAAGGCAGTGCCTGGAGGTCCTTCCACCACTCAGATCTCTGAGGCTGGGTGTTCTTAATTATTTATTGAGCATCTGTTCTGGGCTTACCCTGGCGAGAACAGTTCTCAGAACTGGAAAAACGTAAACGTGTCAAAACTTTTTGATTACTTATATATTTTTTGCCATCTAGGAATTAGCAATTTGGTTTGAGAGATGCTGGGAAGCCGTGAGCAAGTAAGAGAAAGATAAGCGGTGACCGAGGGTCAGTGAGCTGTACAGAGCAGCTCTAGGACGGGCACTGCCTGGGGGCGGACAGGCCGGGAAGGCGGCAGAAGGAGGGGCTTCTGTGAGAGGAGCTGGCCCCCAGCAGGCCCCCTGCAGGACGCTCGGGCTGTGGGCAGCAGCTTCCCAGCCTTGGCATTTTCCCCCAGTGGTTTCGCCCAGATGTTTCCAAACCAGCTGTTCCAGGTGGAAGGAGGGTCCCCACTTATGTCTCATGGTTTCCTGCTCCTCCCTCGGCCCGCAGGTTATCATCATTTGCCTGGTCATTCTGGATGCCCTCCTGGTGCTGGCCGAGCTGATTCTGGACCTGAGGATCATCCAGCCTGACAAGAACAACTATGCACCCAGGGTAAGGTGTCAGCAGCCCTATAATTCGGTTCACTTCCGTTAGCCACACTGACAGAGGGCAGAGTGGTGCAGACAGCACTCGCCTTGGAGTCGCCAGGCCTTATTAGTAGTTTGACTGACTGGATACTTTTAGCCAAAGAGCAGAGAAAATGCCTTCCTTTCCAAATTATGGATAAGCATTTACTACAAGCAGGAGACGTTCTCAGTTCCCCCGATGGCTTGACTCTTGAGTTAACCCAGACCACTGGGCTGGAGCGTGGGATTCTAGAGGACAGTGCTACTTTCCCATCCCCGAGAGGCAGACACGCTCTGTCTCCTCCTGAAGATGTTCCTATGTGGTCCCTAGCATGGAGCCACTTGGGGGATGTGCCCACAAATTCACAGTTCCCGCCTGAGTCCGCCCCAGACATTTCCCCAAGGGGCGGTGGACTCACCAAAAACGCACCGTATGTGGCCCCTGTCATCAGGAACATGGGAGAAGGCCAGGGCCTGAAAAGTGTCTCCCTACACACTTTTTCTAAAAACAAAATTCAACCGATAATGCAAAAATGTCTTTTCAAGTGATAGAAGGGATGGAAAAAAATATTAAACATCCTTCTTACTACTCGAGGTCCCTTTCCTCCCATTGATGAACTTCTTTTCTCTGTTTTTTAACAGAATCAGTAACATACCTGCTATATTCACTGTCTTGTGCGTTTCTTTTTCTTCAACTTTTTATTAAGAAAAGAAGGCAATTATACATTTTGCTATATTTGCTTTATCTAGACATATCCACGAACACACCCATGTATTTTTGTCCGACCATTTGAAAGTAAGTTAGACATCACAACACTTCACCCCTAAATACTTTGAACAAGGTCTTTCTCCCACAGAACCGTAATAGCATTATCACATCTCAAAAATTATCAATTACTCCTTAATGTCTAATAACCAGTTTGTATTCAAATTTCCTCATTCATTCCAAGAATGTCTGTTATAGTGCTTTTTTCCCAAACGAGGATCCAGACATTCGATGTTATATTTAGTTATATTTTCTCACCTTTTTTTTTTTTTTTCTCATGACATTGACTGTCCAGCCAATCGTCTTATACAGTGTCCCGCATTCTGGATTTGTCAGACTGTTTCCTCAGAAGTCCTTTAAGTTGTCCCTTTATTCTCTGTATTTTCCTGTAACTAGAGATTAGTCCAGAGTCTTGTACAGTTAGTTCTTCGCTGGTGAGCTGTTGTCTTTATATTGTGGCGCATGGGGCCAGGGGTCGACTGTTATTGATACCCTGTAAGATCACTTGATTAAGGTCGTGAATGCTGGGCTGCTCTGCTGTCCAGGGACACTTTTCCCTTTGCAGTTACAAATAATCTGCCCAGGGACACTTCAGCACCCTGCAAGAATCTTCTTCCCCAGTTAGCATCCACAGGCTGGGCAGTGAGTACACAGAGGGATGCAAACCAATGATTTCTCTCTTTCCTTCTACATCTAGTAGTTGATATTCTTTTGTAAAGTAGAGCTTTCCTTTTTTTTTTCCTGTGTGTGCACATATCACTTGCTATGGACTCAGGGATTTTGCGTGTGTGTGTGTGTGTGTGTCTGTTTGTCTTTGTGTGTGTATTCAGAGTATTACGATCATAGTCATTCTTTTCGATGTTCAAATTGTCCCAAATTTTGTCACCGTGAGCCTCTTGGAATGGACTGCTGTGTCTGGCATGACTCCCTAGTCTTTGAGCATTTCCTTGCTTGCAGGCCCGAGATGACATCCCAGCTCACTTTGTTAGTGAAGACCAGCATTTATAAATCAAGACCTGGGAACTCTTCACTTACGGTCTACCTTGGTGATCATTTCTAATCAATACACATGGATCAGCCTGGGTCTTTTCTACAATTGCATAGTGCTGCATATGGAGGTTCTGTGATGCATTTGCCAAGTGCCCTCTAACAGATAGTTCTATCGTTCTGCAAACGATGCTGCAGTAAATAGCCTCACAACAGGCCTTTGTCTACGTGTGAACTTAGCCGTAGGATAAATTCCTAGCAATGGCATCGCTGTGCCAATAGGTGTGGTGGATGTTTTCAATGCTGCCACCACACAGTTGCCCATGGAAGAGCAGAGCCCTGTCTGTGGCGTTCCCAGCTATACTGCCAGCCAGAGAACAGCGCGTGGTGCTGGCAGGAGTTCGATTGGTCAGTGTATGAAATCTCTCTCTGGGGACCAAGCAGGGGCACTTGAAGCCAGCTGGTCTGTGTGACCTGCCCCAACCTGTGACCAGCCTGGATCTGCTCTCACTGTGCCTCCTTGTCTCCTTCAGCTATTCCACTACATAAGCATTGCCATCTTGACCTTCTTTATGATGGAAGTTTCCTTTAAAATATATGCCTTCCGTTTGGAGTTCTTACACCACAAGTTTGAAATCCTGGATGCCATCGTCGTGGTAGTTTCTTTCATCCTTGACATTGTCCTCCTGTTCCGTGAGCACGAGTTTGAGGCTCTCGGCCTGCTGATTCTGCTCCGGCTGTGGAGAGTGGCCCGGATCATCAATGGTAGGTCCCCTGCGCTCGCGGATTCCCGAGCAGAGACGGAGGGTGGGCGGAGCCGGGAGTGGGCGGAGCCGAGAGTGGGCGGAGCCGAGAGTGGGCGGAGCCGAGAGTGGGTACAGAGGCTGCTGTGGTGCTTTCCATTACGATTCCTGTCTCCTCCTCCCCGCAGTCTCAAGAAAGTGAAGTGGTCTGATTTGGTGTCCCAGCGCCACCTCTGTGGCTACGAATTGACACCGAGCCATGTCCTCTGAGAGGAACTACCCTTCTCCTTTCGGTCCTGTTTCTACGATCACTAGATGTTTGTGGAAAGGGTTAGACTCACCCCTGATTGGTCCCTCCAGCTTGGCTCCCGGAGCAACTTTTGTTTTCACTTTGGTGTTTCCTATCAAACCCTATCTCACTTTGGGAGGGGCACACCAGAAGGGGTGTAGGGAAGCTGAAATGCTGTGCGTTAGGTCCTGACCCCTTTGAGAAAGTCACAGCACGCGTTTGCATGATGAAGACTCTGAGAACTGCCATAGTTTTCCAAACTGACCGATTTGACACTTTCTGGGGAAATAACACCTAGTCGCGTGCTATAGACTGTGGCCCTGGAGAACACACTTGGGACAATCCTGCTTTACCACATTTCAGGTAGAAATCCTATTCCTGGCGCACACCCTGTTCGGGAGCACGCCCTGTTGGTGTGGGGAGCCTCTGTCTCAGGGAAGCCAGGACGACTGTGACTTTAGGTGACAGTGATCACCAGCTAGTTAACTGTTCAACTGTCAGTGTAGTCAGAGTTGCTCAAACGCCTGCCCATGGACCTGCTATGTCAGAATCACCTTCAATGAACACTTTTTAAAAATAATGGAGACTGATGCAGAGGCCTGGGGTGGAGACCAGGCAGGGTGTCTGTCTTTGAGGTACTGCCAGGTGATTTCAGTGTCCAGCTAGACCAGGGCCCAGCACGATACGCCGTGGGTCTGTTGGGAGTGAGCGAGCAGCAGCGCGGCCCGTTTGCAGCAGGCCGTGCCCTGACAGAGTTCCTTTCTTTGGTGGCACAGCGGGTTCTGTCACAGCCTACTGGCTGGGGCGAGACCGCACAGGTGGAGGGCCATGCCATGTCTGCTCACGTGTGAGGCTATCTGAACAGCTTTGCCTGTGGGCACTGTGGGTTTTAGGGGTGAGTTCAGATCTAGTGATTAAAAGAAAGCCCATGAAGTGAAGAACATCCACTTGGGTTCTGTCAAAGGAAATAAAAGCTTTTCAGATACTATCGAAGATGCTTATGCTAATTGATAATTTCATTAATCGAATAGAAAAATACTCTGTACAGAGTTTATGCACAACTGAGGTAGATAAACCACAACTGATTATAAAGGACTCATGAGCCACAGTTACTGCCATTACTCTTGTCACACCTTGGTGAGATTCGCTTTTGCAGATAAAACCAAAACCATCTGGAACTTGTTCATTTACTTTGTCTAAATGGTAGCGGAGCATAGGACTGGCTAACGCTCATTATCACATTGCTGTCATATTTAGCGGCATGGCCTGAAAGGTCTGAAAAAGTAACACCGGGTTAAACTGGACCCAGTGTGACAACCAAGAACGCCGGGACCAGGGCCTGTTGCTCCCGGGCCTCACAGGCACATGTGTGGGTTAACGGGCCCAGATACTGTCACTCTTCCTTGGAAAGGGGCATAGCATCCCCCCGTTGTGGCAGTCTTTTGAGACAGTATCCCCACTGTGGTGTGGACATTTGGGAGCCATCAGATGACCCCGCTGTTAGCCAAGATTTAGGTTATCGCCTGACAACTAACATGGCCACCACTGTAGGAAAGTGGCAATCCCAGCACCAAACTCGAGTATTTCCAGCCTTGTACTTTTGTGGGTTTTGTGTACACTGCTAAGCAGCGGTGCCATCATGAATGAGCTGTGTTAAGGAGCTTGATGCTCAACTGGTCAGTGATTATTTCTACGGATTTTCCAGCCCATGGGAACTAAAGAGAAATATTGCACAACTAGGTACTGAGTAGCTCAGAAATGAAAAATTTGACCCTCTTAGTTCTGATACCTTTATTGATAACCGTTTTTTACTTGTCTGTCACCATCTTCCAAACTGTATACATTTATAATAGACTTTTTTTTTAAGTGGTTATACTGGAAACCAGAATCATTGAGACCCTCAATTATTTTTCAGGGATAATTATCTCAGTTAAGACACGATCAGAACGGCAACTGTTAAGATTAAAACAGATTAATATACAATTGGCCGCCAAGATCCAACATCTTGAATTCAGCTGCTCTGAGAAGGTAAGAAAACTCTTCTGGGAAAATGCTGGCTGTTTGCAGTCTCCCGCCTTCAGCATGGTGCTTCTCACCGCCAGGCCTCTGCTTGTGAGCTGCTCTTAGCCTGCAGCGCTCTGCCCCTGGGCTGTCTCCCCGGTCCTTTTGGAGTCGGCTTAGGCAGCGCCTCCTTCCCGGAACTATGCCACGCACCCATCCTTGTCACTGCTATTGTCCCTGGGACCCCGTCTGACAGTAGCAATCTCCTTCAGTGGACTGAATCCACAAGAAGTGTAGCCTTCCTTCAGCGCCGTGTCCCTGTGCCTGGGGCCCACTGAATGATTGTCACATCCCTGGTGAGGCTCAGAAAGTAAACCCAGTTATTTGTCTGCTTTTGTAATAACAGGAACAAGAAATCGAGAGACTTAACAAGCTACTGAGACAGCACGGACTTCTTGGGGAGGTGAACTAGAGGGTACCCGCTCTGCTGCAAAGAGAAGACCCTGCCTCCTCGTGGGCTTGTGCCCCTGATGAGAGACTCCCGGGGCCGTTTGCAGGACGGATGTGGCCTGATGCCTGTGCCCGCCTCCCACCCAGCCTGGATTCTGGGGACATGGTCTGTCAGAAGCTCTATTTCTTCGCTGGTGTGACCGAGAGCCTCCCATCCCGTTCCCACCTGCACTGTCTAACAAATGTATCATAAGCTATGTTTTCTCATGTTGAACACTTTAATTCTTGCTTGAAAATGAACAAAGCCGGACAATTACTAGTTGTATATAAATTTTAATCTCATCAAATGTACAGTTTTCATACTTCACAGGGATCTTGAAGAACCAGTGCATGCTTTCATATGAGCACTGTGAAAGACCAAAAAAAAAAAAGCTACCTTAGCTACCCGCCCATTCTAGAAAGGCCTTATATATGTCCAGGATGTTCTAAACAGCTTCTCTTATTGCGAGTTCTCCCGGGGAGGCTGTTCTCAAGTACCCAGCCCCCTCCTCTGCATCATCCAGCTGCATCATCCAGCTTCTAGCTGGCTCCACCTGACACCATTTTTCTCAATTACTGTACAATTAATGTATAAAATAAACTCTCTCCTTCCTGCGGGCCCTCCTACTATATTCTTCCCAGCTTCAGCTGCTTGGAACTGCTCTGTGGCAGCCCACACCAGCCCACCAGCTGGAGAGCGAGCTAGCAAGAGTGCCTGGTACAGAAATGTCATTGGACCCAAGATTCCACTGTAATTAACATGACATTTGGGGGAAGATCCCCTCCTGAGGCCTTGTACTCTACTTGCATAATTTTATACAATACTTTCCTATTTTTGTACTCATTTCAGTGGGACCTGAAAAGGAAAGAAAACAGAAAACAATGATTATCTTTAAAATAACTCACATTAAAGCAAGGGACAAGTAAACTGGACAAGCCTGCAGCACCCATGCTACTTCACAGTCTGCTCTCTACCGTCTTCCCAAAGATGCGGTGTGGTTTCCACCTATGACCTACGTGCTGGGAGCTTTGGAAATGACCAAGACCAGACGGTGCCCCATTCTAGAGCCAGACCAAGCAAGATAAAACTTCTGGAAGGAGATAAATGAGTGGAGAGGAGAGGCGTGCTGGTTTGGGCGCAACCGCAAGGGTCAGAAACGGAATAAAATGGGCCGCTTCCAAGGGATCCCGGGCCCCGCCCCCACTCTGTTCTGGAGGTGTGGCGCCGTTTCCTTAACTAGCGACTTACGTCAAACAAACGGGAAGAAGAAATTAAAGGGCAGCTTGGCATTGATGGTTGGCCGAGCTCTGAAGCCTGCCTCTGCAGGTGCAGACACATCCACAAAAGTAACCGCAGTGAAAATAGAAATCGTCCTTTCATTTCCTGAGTTGGTCTGAAACAAAAAGTCAGTGATGCGAGCCTTGCCGTCCAGCGTGCTACCAGCGTAACAGAGATGGGGCACCTTTCATTCTCTTCCTCACCCGACCACTGTCAGTAGTTTCTACCCAGGTTGTCCTAACACATCGATGTCAATCAGAATTCAATTTTCACAATAATTTTAAAGATCAAATCTAAACAAGAATGCTACTGTGAATAAAACCACTGTCCGTGCAGTTTTTTTTCTCTAAGATAATGACTGCTAAACTGTTTAAGAATCCAAATTGTTTAAATTTTAATTATAATCTTTTTCAAAGTAATAAATTTCACTATCACCCTTGAGTTTTATCTGGACTTGTATCTTAACCTTTGCCTTTATTATTTTTTTTTAAATAAGAGTTTATTTGAGCCAAACTGACGGAACATGCTGGGGTATAAAATCTCAAATGCTCCCTTAACCTATATCTTGAAACTAAAGTTAGGCCTACCTCAGGAAATGAGGATGAAATTAGATTTGCAGTTACGTTGACTATTTTAGCCTGTGGGTTCAGTAAAGATCCGTATTTAGTCCACTTCACTTCTATAACTAAAGCCACTGGGAGCTGGCAAGAATCCTGCAAAACAAAGTGCTATTAATCCACTTGAATATTACACAACCTCAAGTCAAATTTAACCTGCAGTTCAGAGTTTTAATTATAAAATGTTTCATATATTACAAAATGTTCTGAACGAGAGAACAGAAGTTCAGATGAAAACTGCTTAGAGAAAGCACATTTTAAAGTATTCAACGCTCCAAAAATATTTTAGCACCTAAAACACATTTTTCTATCCATTTCTAAAGAGGCCAGCATTACCCTGGGAGTTGTAATCCCAATACTCAATTGTGGAAACTTCAGGGCCTTACCCGCTCTAACTTCACCTACATGTTTACATCTAACTCAGAGATACATTAGGAGAGAAACTGGCATTGGGTGGAGAGGAGAAAGGATGGTATTATTAATAGAAATGAAACCTGACTGCATATCATGTTAAAATGCACTGAGAGGACATGTGCCTTCTTTTCGTTTATCTGAGTTCATTTGTCAATCAAGATGTTGCACTGGGGTTCGCAGGCAGAGCCTGTAAGCTGTCAAAGATGTTACCAACTCTCCGTGTGAACCGAGAGCACAGGTGCCAGGAGCTGCCCAGTCCAGGTGGGACGCTGTCTGGTCAGCCCCCAGAGAAAAGTGGGTGAGCGGGCCTTGCCACCTTCCTTTTACCCTCCTTTAGATCTCTAGTTGGCAAATGTGACAGCTGTCGAAGCTGCATGAGGGGCAGAGGGGATTCCATTGTATTCTACTTTTGTGTATGTTTGAAAATGTGCCACGATAACAAGTTTTTAAAAATACATCTTTTCAAGGCATAAAAAGCTAACAGGCCTCCTAATTCTGATGCCTGCCCAAAAGGCACTGGTGGAATTGCTTAGCTTCAAACTGCCTTTTAAGAAATTTGCAAGCTGAAAGATCCTTGAGACTATCCTGTTATTAGGAGATACGACACGCAGCTGTTATAACCGAGCTTAGCAGGTCCTCTCAGGCCTCCACTGACCCGGTTTCCTGGAAGGTTGGTACAAAACCAGCTCCGGGCCCTCTGAGCTCCCTGGATCAGCAAGGACCCTGGCAAAGCTAACGTCCGCACTGCTGCCCCTCCCAACCTGTTTTCCCTTCTGAGGGGAAGTAATAACTGGATGTCTTCACCCACCTCTGAGGAGCTAGAAGTAATTTGCCTGGTTCACTGAGGCAGCGGAGCTGAGCCAAGACTTAGCAGCTGAACAGCAGGGACTGAGAAATCACAGGTCTCTGCTGGGGGCTTGGTGGGGAGGGCGGGATCAGAGCTAGTGAGCTAGTCCTCGCCCCCATTGTCACCATGCTATAAATATGCTAAGCAGATAATGAGAGGCCTGAAGAAACTGTGACAAGAAAAAGCTGGGCAATTAAAGGATAAAATGGAGAGCACACCTCCGGTGACGGTGACGGGGGCTGGCCCACACTCTTGACTGCTGAGACAAAAGAAAAAGGTGGGCAGAAGAATCACATGTGATCAGGAAACTATTTGCAGGATGTCAACTTCCATTAAACTCTTGGGAACTCTGGAACTGAAAGCTCTCACGAGTGGGCCACTTTTATAGACCAGGGAACAATGGATGAGACAGCTATGGGGGTGGGAGGGTGTCTCAATCACTCTGAGACAGTCCTCGCCCTCATCTCGTGTGCCGCCTAGAGGCCTCGTGTTAACACCAACAGTGAGAGTGGGAATGGTCAGGACGGTGATCGGTGGTGGTTCCCATTTATGGAGTGACCACTAGGCACCGTGAGTGTTACCCCATTAGCTCAACAAGCCCAGGTCAGTAATGGGAAACAGATGAGGAAACAGGCTCAAACCCATAAAATCAATGGCTAAAGACGACAGTGTTAACAAGGGGCAAAATCAGTATTCAAGACCCAGGTCCAGCAGATGACAAAGCCCAAGCTCCCCTCCAGCTCCCCACCGAGAGAGGAGCGTGGAGGCAGGAGGGACCCTAGCACATGGCCTTCACCTTCTCCCTTTACCTTCACGTGGGATGCCTGGGTGACGAAGTGGACAGGCACCCAGTCTAGCACATCCTGGGCCCGGGAATTTCCAAAAGGGGCCACAAAATCTGGGAAGCCCTGGCCCCTCAGCAGGCTCTTCATCTTCTCCGCGACAAGCAGACACGTGGTCGCTCTAGTCAGCCTTTGGGGAAGGAAAAGGAGGTCAGTGGAATGAGGCTGCTGTTCCCACCCGCAGTGATCACAGGCCTCGACAGCACGTGTGCTCTCTCCAGCTTCTTTATTTTCTCACTCTCCAAAAGGTGGATTGTTTGAAAGAAGCCAAAATGTCTCTAACTTTGAGAATCTTGGTTGGCCAGGCAGATGAATCCAAAACGATGTTTCCCAACCTGTGTTCCATCGGGAGGCTCTGTACAAGGAGGGTTCCGTGGCCCAACGTGTGGGGAACATTGCACACCCACGTCCCTCCTGAAGCATACTGGCAGAGTAAAGGCTCTGAGAAGTCCTACAGTAAAGGCTCTGAGAAGTCCTGCAGTAAGGAATTGTGTTTTTAACTTAATTTGGTGTTTCCCAAACATACTGACCATAGACCCACCCCTACTGATGTCTTGTGCAAATATATTCTACAGAACCCCCTTTGAGAATTGCTGGTCTAAAGTGATCAGAATATTTATTTGGTCTAACCAAAATAATGATATAATTGTCCTGGGGAGATGCAGGGGTGGGAAGTGAGTGGGTGGTGGGGTACAGGGTGAAAGGAAAAAGAGCCGAATCTTCATTTTCCACAGTGGAAACCCAAGAAATCATTCATAAAGACAAAATACCAAGAAGTTGCATCATATGCAGGTAATTTAAAGATCTGAGGGTAAATTTAAAAATCAGCTACAAGAGTTAAGTGATTGCCTCTGGGTTGGGGCACGTGAGGGTAAGAACTGCTGTTTTTATAACAAGCAACGCAGAGTTAGTTGACATTTTACATTATGTACATGTTTGATAATAAGAAAGTAAATTAAAAACAGATTGCATTTAAGAGTCTTCTCACTGGGTTATACTGTGCACAGCACACAAAAATTCAGAAACATGGGAAGGACTCTCAGGGAAAATATTTCTGCTGTGAGCTCAAGTGCTATGCAACCTCAAAAACAACACACACAAACCCTTGAGATTTTTACTCTGCCATATTTGATTTTTAAAATGATTGTAACAGCTTCCCTTTGAATCGTGACAAATAGTTTATGGTTCTGAGAATTAAAATTAGAGAACAAAAATTGACATCATTATAAGGTATTGTCATTATTGCTATTATCCATTAATAAGCTACATTGTGGCTTTCATAGGTGTCGGCTGATGCAGAGGTTTGATTGCAATGGATGGGGTAGAAATGTTTTATTTTCTGGTCAACATAAACAAGTTCTAATAGAAACAACTTAACTTCCTTACCGTAATTTACAGCCAGATTGCATATTGTAACCAAATAATACTGGGGTCCGGATGCCCTCTATTGCTAAGCAATCTTGCTCAGCTGTGCTACGAAGAACAGTAAGTTGTCCGTATCGATTCATGGTCTGAATGATCCCCGACATACACAGAAAGTTAGGGACGATCACCCAGTAAGAAAGCAGTCTCATTCTCAGGAGACGGTGGCACATGTGTGAACTGAGACATGGATAAGACCCAAATATCCCTACTCTGGGCCTTTTGACAGCTATTTCCCAGGAGAGGGTAAGAAACGGTTCTATTTTCCCTGATTAATAGATCCTCAGAAGAAAAATCCTCAGAAACTGGCCCTTTGAAATTAATTCCAAGTTTTCAAAGGCATTAAATCTGAGTCCCTAAAGTGTGAAATGCAATACATCTGTCTGTCAGCTCTTCTGTGTTAAGAGTTTCATCATAGCACACTGACCTCTTCCTGGGCCATGCTGCTGCACCCCTCACCGCCGGTCTCCACCCGGCCCCTCTGCTGTGCAGCCAGAACCCCCGCACCAGAGCCACGCAGGGGCAGCTCTGGCTGAGACCAGTCTCTCCCGCCCACAGGACCCTCCGCGGTGGAGAAAGAGAAGTACGGCTCCCACATGTGGACGGAGAATCGACCTTCTCCACAGAACCAAAAAGGATACCCCGTGGGAGGCCGAAATCCGGCAGCCAGTGGCAGCCCCACCACGTAACCGGGGTTTCCACTGAGAGGAACCGGCTTCGTGCTTTGCTGAAAGACAATACAGAAATGCCCCAAACAATTCTCATTTTAATGAGGAAGTGGCGTGGGTGATGGGGGGGGGCGGAGTGAAATGCTTTTCATGATGAAATCTGGGATTACCAAACAATGAAAGAAAATGTTCCCCCCTACTCAGAACTATAAATGTATCTCAGAGTGTAGGAGCACGTCGTGCTGTCAGGAACAAGCGCACATGCAAGGGAACCTGGGTCCCAGATGGAAAAGGACACACGGCCCCTAACAAACACCACATGCTATGCGCCAGCTCTATGTGCAGTACGGGGGTTAGATGTGGGGATACTTCTCAGTTGAGATGTTTGCCCACTAACAAGCTAGGATTTCTTTTTATTTGGCAATTAGGTACTGGTACAAAACTGACCAACCTTACCTGAATGAAATGAATTTCAAACGTCTGCTGAAGCGGAACCACTGCATTGCTAATTGTCCCCAGAAGGACAGACAGATGAGCTTTTGTTATTTCACCGGCATCTGTATATGTCAGGCTGTACTTCACCTAAAAACGAAATAATACTCCAAATATACCTGTTCTCATTACGTTTCTGTAGCTATATTAATAACCCCGATGAAATATGCATAGGAGGGAATCCTTCCCCATTTCTCCGCTTCCTGCGGCTCTTCTCGCCCGTCCGGCCGGGTCGCGGGGGGGTCTGTTATCCCAGCATCACCGCGGCTGACAGCCAGGCTCACCCGGGCCTCTCCGGACCCAGTTAGGTAAGACCCAAACCATCTGGTCTGGGCAGAATCAAATCAATCTATCTCTGCAGAGGAAATATGTTAAAACAACAGCGACAACAAATTTTGATGTATTCTTATAAGTCACTAGGTTTGTGAAAAAAAATCACACATGATTACTGCAGAGACAAAGAAGCATCCTCTGATGGGATAGCGTAAAGGCAGGCAGGAGGCCAAGTCAAGAAAAGCAGTACCACAGTGTGGGCCAGAACCCCCTTTAGAGGGAGTCCAGTTAACCCCCCAGGACGATGAAACCTGAGTCTGCCACAAATATCGAGCTTTCAAGGCCAAATTGGGCACCTACCTCTAGAACGACCTTAGTGCAGATTTTAACAGCCCCAGCCTCGACAAGAGCCTGCTTCAATGTGTCCGTGTCTTCCAGTCGTGTTAGAGTTTTATTGATAGACTGAATGACAATGGACTGAACAGTGATAGGGACCTGCAAAGTAAAGTCCTGGATTACTAAAGACACTCTGCAAGAGGCGAACAGGTTAAAACAAACAAAACTCTTGAAACAAACCTCCACTGATACACTGCCAAGTAGGGAAAAGCATGGTATAGAACAACAGGCATACTATAATTCCACATTTGCAAAAAGACAGCTATTTCTATGTAAATGCGTATGTACATTTACATAGAAAATACTGGATACAACCAAAACTTTAAAAGTGGTTACCTCTGAAAACATATGTTCACACAAAAACTTGTACGTGAATGTTCAAAGCAGCATTCACAATAGCCCAAATGAAAAACCACCCAAATGTCCATCAACTGATGAATGGATAAATGAAAGGTGGTACCTCCATACGAAAGAACATTACTCATCCATAAAAAGGAATAAAGTACTGATAAACGCTACAATACGACATAGATGAATCTTGAAAACATTATGCTAAGTGACAGAAGCCAAACACAAAAGGTCACATATCATATGATTCCATTTACAGAAAATGTCCAGAACAAGCGAATCTACAGAGACAGAAAGTATTATATCAGTGGTTGCCAAGGGCTAGGGGACAGTGCTGCAGAAGAGTGAAGAGTGACTGTTAATGAGCACAGGCTCTTTTTTCAGATAAAAATGTTCTGGAATTAAATAATGGTGATGGTTCACAGACCCACGGGAGTCCACAAAAAAACACTGAATTGTATGCTTTAAAATGGTGAGTTTTATGGTATGTGAATTAGCTCTTACACACACACGCGCGTGTACACACACGTACACAACTCTATCCCACCATCAAACACGTATAAACTCTCATCTCCAAAACACAGGTCTTACTGATAAACACACTTGCTCTGTACACACACACATTCTCCACATAGTCCCACGGTGCAGCCTCCTAAAGCCCCGCACCCTCTCTGAATATACACTCGACCCAATTTATACACAACTTCTCCACACACTTACATTTTACACACACACAGAGTGATGTGATCATGGGTAAGAGCAAAGATAAGAATTTTAAGCAGAATCAGGAAGCCCTGGGCCATTAAAGGACATTTTTCATTTATGGCCATCACCAGCAGAGTGACAAAGCAGCAAGCAATTCTTTAAATGGCTTGAACCCCTAGTTGGGCCTCTTCATACTATACAACAAACCTGACAATTGTTCTAAATGTCAACTCTTAGAAATCACTGTTTAAGGAGGAACCTAACTTGTATCTAGCTGTTTATATTGTTTTGAACTTTGGCCTCAATCATATGTCATGTTGTTTATAATTCAAAATTATTAAGTATTTAAGTTGTTATTTTTATAGATAATTAAGTAGATTTTACATGTCTGCAACCATGACCAAGAAGTCCTGCAATTGTGCTTATAAGTCAAGCCTCTCATGTAAGAACATGACGTGGCTCAGAAGCAAAGATGTCACATGTGACAAAGTGGCAGAAGGACAACACCAATCACCACAAGGCCCTCTGCACAACAAGTCACACCAATGGGTTTCAGAGTTACGTCAGGTCTCACGCTAGGAGTGAATTAGCTCTTAAGCGTAAGTCATCAAGACAACTCTGGATCCCTTTATCTGAACATGCGGATCCCTCGTTCAGCAATGACACTGGGTTCCACAAAAGGGCTCACTATTCCATACCAGCCTCTGATGCCGCCGTTCCCGTGGTGTGCAGGTGTGGCTGGCAGAAACCGAAGGGTCCCGTTTAGACAAGTTTTGGAAAGAGCGATGGAAAGTGGCAAGAGCTGCACTCGTCTATCAACACCCACTGCAACGGTCAGCAGAAAGAAAATGGGAGAGTTGTTCTGGTTTCCTGACTGTCCTATGTGACCATATCCCATCCCCAAACTACCCACTGGCAAAGAATTAAAGCATCCTTAACAGTGAAACTATAAGGCCACAAATTAATTTTTCACCGATGGTTCCACAGATATTGACAATGATTCCAGGCAATTATAACGGGCTTCACTTAATGGGGAGACTGGATCCAACTTTTGTATTCCTGATCCTCTAACAGGCCTTAGAAATTGCTTTTTAAAAAAATTTAACCAAATCTCTGATATTAGATGACACGCTTGTGTTTCAGAGCACAAGCTTTAATGTCACGCAGATCCGAGTTGAAAGCCCCAGCCCACCACTTCCAACTGCCTAGCCATAAGATGCAATGAGAACGTGCTTGAAGCTTGTTAATCAAGGCATGACACACAGCTAGTCCAATGTCATGGCTAAGAATAAGGTATGTGGGGCCAGAGAGCCTGGATTCCTGACCTAGCTCTGCTACTTCCCTGCTGGATAGCCTCAGGCAAGCAACTCATCTATGATTCATGCAGCAGAGTGACAGTAACAGGACCTTCTCCTAGGACTGCCGAGATTACTGAAGGATGGCTGGCATGGACAGCACATGGACGCTGCATGGCACCCAGTCTGTGCCTTTCTGTAACATCCCATTATTTCTCATAATAGTCTTCTACTTGATTGAACCAATCCACTAGTCATTCATTCATTTAACACATAACCCACTGGGTGTCCAGAACATACCAGGCGCCGCCCTAGTACCAAGAATATAGCATGGACAGGGCCGCTGCTCCCACAGATGGTTCAAACTTTGAACGGTAAAATCAAAGCACTTTCTAGTGGGTGGAGGTATTTGAGAGCTACTCTATAATACGAATTTCTGACTGGGTTCCTGGGAGCTGTAGGATTCCTCAGAGGGACCGAAGAGGGCAGAAATGGGGAGGCTGGGCAAGTGGAAAGCACCTGGCCCCCACCCCTGCTGCAATCAGGGGCTTCAGAGTCAAACCATGTACACGTCAGGGAGAGTTCTGCTTCAGATCTCATTTGAAGAAACCCTGTAACTAAATTAAGTTGGAAAACACCTTCGCATGTGAGGAAATCCAGGCCCACACACAGTAGTGTGAAGTTGAAAGCCAAATGACTATTTCCTTCAAATATCTACCTCCAACACATTTGTGTCCAGAGACTTAATGAAATCAATTACAGTAGGCATCGCTGTCCCGCGTGCTCCCTGTGTGCCAGACGCTGCACAGAGCACCTCGTGAGTTTCGAGGCTGACCATCTGCTTGACAGCTGGGGAGACTGAGATGCGTGTTATACAAGAAAGCAATGGCAAAGCTAAGTTTTCGGACAAGGCCAATCCCACAGTTCTTTGGGAGGTGATGACAGGCCATCGCCTGTACTCACAGGCAGGCATAGGGCGTAGACCCAAGAATAAGAGGGAGCCATGTTCCTTATCATGACATATCCACAGGAAGACGTGGGCCCCCTCACCACGGCCTGACACAGCCCCTGAGCTGCGGGCAATAAAGCCTTGACAGCCCACCCACAACTCAACCCCTAAGGCTTCACTGAGAGCACCCACATGCCACACAAGTGTGTATATTCACTGGGTAAAATGTCTTGCCTTCCACACTGGACAGACGGCACCCGGGAGTGGGCCAGCAATCCTGACAAGGACCCGGGAAGGTTTCGGGGTACCCTGAAAGCACAGAAGGCGATCACGCCAATTTGTGATTACAAAAGGGTCATCTATTAAGGAGTTTCCTTGCTTCATTTCTGCTTGCTTTTTGACATGTTTTTGTTTGGGGCAGTAAGGCTCCCTTCTAATCATACGTGTATTCACTGCAAAGGGCTTGAAAATAAGATCGTGTATTATAAACGAACTTTCCATTAAGAAATAATCTTACCTCTGTTACTGAATTAGGCACCTAGACAAAAAGAAACAATAAATTTTGTTAAAAAGTACAACAAAAAGAAGCATTTTTATTGCTTTTTCAGACCGTATGTTAGGGGGCATATTCATCTTGTTGAAGACTTCACAAAGAGGAAAGTAGTTTTCTAAATCGAGACCTGCCATCTACACATTTTTGTGTCTCTGCCATAACCGAAGGGGCCACTCTATATTTTCCTCCTAGATCTACCTCCTTCAGATCAGAAGCTGCCCCGCTTCAGTGTGCTTGTTGGGAACTTCCCATATGGTCATCAGTGACACGGCACCGTGGGGAAGACAAGGCTGCTATCCTCCCAGTCACTCTCCTTGCATCTGTGTTCTCTGGGACACCATCGCACCCAGGTCATTCCCACAGCCTCCCAGCGTGGCTTCCTGCCTTTAGCCCAAGCCCCTTGAGGCCGAGTGCCAGCCGCCCTGCCACAGCCGGAGCAATTCCTGAAGGTCTCAGCCTCCCTTCACTCCAGTCTATCTCCCTCAACCTCACTCACGTCTCTAATCACAAGGCAGCCACCCTATTAGGCCAATGGGAGCGTGCGGGAGAGAGATGAGTAGACAGACGCGTTTGGGGAGGCCTGTGCAGAGAGACGCCTGAGGGGCTACCTCCAGAAAACTGAGAAGTAAGACCCGCTGGAAGAATGCACAGGCCTAGATGGCTGACTTATGAGAAGAGAGGGGAAGGGAGGGGAGGGAAAAAAGTTAAACCTGATTCTGAAAACTGAAGCCCAGATGGGCACTGGTGCCATGGCCACCACCCCTACCCCCCACCCCCTCAAAAAAGGAAATCAGGAGAGTGGGGCTTTCACAATAATAATACGGTTTTTAATCACTGAAAAATCTCTTCTCCCCTGTGACCCTCCATGCCATCCACCAAGTGAGGCCGACGGCCTCATTTATTCAGTTGCGGCTTCGGTCACGGCAACCAGGAAGGAAAGGGCCTCCTTTCCCTTCTCCAGCAATCCTATGTCCTGTCTTTTCCCGGCTGCGCGTTCCATCTGCCAACCAGAAAGTGGATTTTCTATTCTTCTATGGCCTGCTTCTCAGAAAGATATCTTTTTGGTGCTAACCTGATTATTTTTATCACACATTAAGATGATTTTGTAAGTGCTAAAGTTTTGGGTTATTAATAAAGTTTTTTATTCAGGAGACAGGCATTATTGGTTACCAATGAAATGAATGAAAGAAACAAGAAAAAATGAGGAAAGGCAAAATATGAGCTAATGATATAAAAACAGAAATTATTTTAAGTGATTTTCTCATTATCTTCGGTATCAGTATACCAAAGAACTGAAGAAAAATTTAAATTTGAGTGTCATTCATATACTGAAATAATGCTATATTTGTCATATTTTAAGGGCGCAAAGAACAGAAAACAAACTTAATGAATCAGTTTCACTTCAAAATAATTCTTACCCTCAAAATTTTAGGGCTGCTGTAATAGGCCATGCTCAGGGCTTCAATTTCTTCACACTGTCCTACATTTATCCTTCTGGTGCACTTAACAGCTTGGTTCACCAAAAATGCTGGAAATCATAACATTCCCAAGGAAAAAAAAAAAGAGAGAGTCCAATGGTAACTAAAAAATTGTAGTGTAAGTAAAACCACAAAATAAGTTATGACAGATATACAACATGTTCAGAATCAGGTTTAAAAATTATTTTTCAAATAGGTAATATATTCCCATGATTCGAAATTCAAAGGGCACAAAAGGTATTGGGAGACGTCTTCCTCCAACATCTGTCATCCCGCCCCACCCAGCTACCACCAGTTCACGTCCCCAGAGACAATCGGCATAAAGTTTCTTGTGTATCTTTCTGGAAATATTCTATGCAAATAAAAGTGTGTATATATATATATACGTATATGTATATATATGTATTTAGTACTTCTTTCCTCTTTCGGAAACAAATGCACAATATATATCCTGCCTTTTGTTTTTTTTCACTGGACAATCTGTCTTGTAGTCCAGCCTATCTCAGTACCTGAAGAGCTTCCTCCTCCCTTTTTAAGGAATAACCAGTTCTCCATTAGTGGACTTTTAAACTGCCTCTAGCTCTGCTACGATCTATTATTTTGCATGTGGGCCAGAGTTCCTGAGGATCAGCTCCTAGAAGTAGAACAGCTGGGTCCGAGGGCAAACTCGTTTGCAGTTTTCATGCATGTTGTTAAACAGACATTGCACCAACCTGTAGTACCCCAGCTATGTGCCTGCTTCTGCTCAGTCTTACATTACTTAAGCTGAGTGCCTGCTTCTGCAAAGTCTTACATTACTTAAGCTTTGCCAACCCATTCGATGGAAATGGTACCTCGGTTTGGTTTTAAGTTACACTGTTCCTATTGCAAACAAGGTTAAGCATCTTTTCAACTGAATACATTTTCCTTCATGTATCAAACGATGCTTCATTAAGCCACAAGCTATCATCCATTACTTGGCTAGCTTCTTCACAGTGAGGCTGGTGTGCACATGGGAGAGCCAGGCCTGGTGTCTTCCCCTGCCGAAAGGATTATTCCACAGATCCTGAGAGGAGAAGCAGGACCCACAGGAGGCAGGCACATGAGTGACACCCCTCCCTGCTCCACCACCACCTAAGTGAGCCTCAGCAAGAACCTGAACATTTCTCAGTCTCCTTATCTAAATGACAATAACCCCACCTTAGAGGCATTTAACAGCATACCCAGCACACAGTAAGTGCTTAATAAATGTTAGCTACTGACGAACTTGAGCTCTAGTGAAGAAAGAACTTTCCAGCAACTGGAACTGTTAAGCAACTGAGTGGGCTGGTTTCAGACTGTGCGTCCCGTCACTGCAAGTGCTCAAGTGTGTGGCAGGAAAGATTCCGGCGCAGGTGAGACCCTGAACTCCATAACCTTCGAGGCCTCTTTCAGCTCCAAGACTCCTTGTTTCTAGTTGTGAAATGTGTTTCGTTATAACTACTATAAATTTAAACTAAGAGTAAACTGTTTATAGAAAGAACATTGCCCACTCTCTTACCTGCAGGGTTATTATCGCTGCACAGAGATGACGTAAGGGGAGAAGGAAATCTCAAAAATGAATCTGAAGTCTGCAGAGGAACCCCATACTGCAAACAGAACCACCGAGAGCTGTTAGCGATGTTAGGCATTTATTAGACACTTATTGGACACCTACTACGCGCCAGGCAGCAGTGCGGGTGCCAGGAACACAGTGAGGAGCAAAACTCAGATGTGGTCCCCGCCACGTGGGGCTTCCATCTAGCTGTCCCACCCTTCTCCTTTAAGGATGTGTGTTTCTGTGTGCGTGTTACTGTATTTGCAGGACTTCTTATTAAAGAATTCCTCCGGAGGGGTACAGAAGAAGCTGACATAGGTCTGCCTCTGTAGACAGGAACTCGGTGCTCAGGGACAGGGGTGAGAGAGGTAATTATTTTTCACTAGTAATAATTATTTAAATAACAGATACATATACTGTACCAGTTAAAATTATAACATAGATCTATGTTTTCTTTCCCAAAAGCGAACCCCATGAAATTTTCCCTTAATATGCAAAATATATTAACTACTGGGCATAGAGCTAATTTTCTTGAGTTTGAAAGTATCCAAATGTCTTGGTGCCAGCAAGGCTTTGGGGAAGCAAGCCCTCTCCTTTCCTGGAGCTGGAGTGTAAACTCCTGCGATCTTTCTGGAGGGCACTCTGGTATCAATACTTTCAATTTCCCTTCATTTTGACCAAGTTGACCCATTTATGGGAACATATCCGAAGGATTTAATCAGATGAATATGTATGTATCTATAAGAATGTTCAGTGTGTATTATTTATAATAGAAATAACTGGAAACAAATGCCTGTTAAAAGCAGAACAGCTCAAAAATAATTGATGATACATACACAGAAGGAAAACTTTGTATCAGTAAAATAGAGCTCCAACACTAGCTCTGACAAGTTACTTTCCCATACCGAAGACTTCTCATTACTTAAATGCGGACAATAATGTGTCCCTCTCTGAGTTGTGTGAGGCTCCGCATGGTGCCTGGCCCATGGAAAATGCTCAAGAAATGATAACTTTTATATTGACATGGGAAGATGCATAAGACTTATCACTGAATAGAAAAAGAAGTTTAAAGAACAATGTGAATAGCTTTGCTCTATAAATCCCACTTCTGTACAGTACTACATGCATATAGATGCATCTAAGATCAGGAACATACGCCAATCTGTCACCAGTGATGTGCAGTGGGCATTTTAACGGAGACAGGGGTCTTTGCATTTCTATTTATGTACCCATGGACTTTTAACTTTTAGAACTAGCATATGTTGCTTTTATACTTCTCTTTTAAAAAGACGCTTCTGAAAAATTTGAAGTTTAGTCAAAGTTAATGAATATCACACTTAAGGTTTACTAATGAATAGATAAAATAGCACACATCTTCCCCAAGTCTGTACAACTAAACACAACTTTGAGAAGAGGACCAAGAAGAGGACCAATTCACTCTGTGTTCCCAGCAGCACGCCTCCAGCGCTTTGCTGCAGCATTTGAGGATTCTGCAGCATTTGAGAATTCTGCAGAGATAAATGCAAGCTTACCAAGGAATAAATGACTTCAAATCTTCTGTTAGGATTCAACTATTCAATTTTAATTTTCATGATCTTTGATTAATTGGCACAAATATGAAGGGTTTTTTTGTATGTATAATATGAATTCTATGTCTTAGGTAGCCAATTTTACTGGGCATAAACTGAAAATTTAACTTACAAGAACAGAATATTTGCAACAGGATGAGCAGACTTAGGTTCTTGACTCACCTCATATTTAGAAGTATTTGGAGTATCTGATTCAGCTGTGATAGAAACATCTGATTCTGCATTCCATGAAAAACCATCAGATGATTTTATCAATTTATCAAAATTGTTTTCATCAGGCACTTCTGGATTAATAAAGGATAATGCAGGTTTATCTGTTTTTAGAAAGAGAATCTTTGATCAGTATAAAAGACACGTATATTATGTATAGCATATAACATATTCTGAAACGGTTTTTAGTAGCATTAAGGCTGACATGAAAAAAACAAAGTGTCTCTTTATATATTTACTACCCTCAAGATTTCTTGAATATGATTAAATAAACAGGAGCCTCAGAATTGGCCTATTTCTCTACCAGTGTGGAAGCAATGGCTTCCACAGCCTACAGGTAAACAGCACAACAGAAGATGATAATAATAATCAGTCTCTTTCTCCACCCATGGACTGAGGAGCCAGCTGCGTAAACCCCAAGGGAGAAGCTCTCTCCAGATGGCTGTGGGAATGAAGGACGCTGATTCGACTCTCACACAGCCACCTCTGAAGCCCGGGAGGCTATATGCTGTGTACGGAAGAGGGAGAAGAAGGGAGCAAGTGGGTATATTCACTGGGCTGGTGTTATGTCAGAGAGTGTGACAATGACTGACCAGTCATTACTTCAGATTACAAATCACAGAGCATTCACCTAAGTTTTCATTTGCAAAGAGATAAAAGCTAAATATGAAGACATTCTGAAAAAATGATGAAGTTTAATTGATAAAACCATAAATGTGTCTCTGATCTTTGAAATCTTGATAACATTTTACATTTATGTGTGCTTTGGATCTAGACACCTATTTGAGCCAAATGCACGGATAAAAATAAAGATCCTGTTTTCATGCAAATATTCTAAGTAAAAATAAAAGAGAAAAAAAGGAAATTGAAACCAAAGCTGAACCTGATTTTCAACCATTAAACCAGGAGGAAATAAAGCAAAAAAATACCACATACACCTAAATAAATCTAGATTCCTATGTACATCTACATATCATAAACACCTTTGAAATAGAGTATGAAACTTCAAAAGACAACTACATGAGCACAATTACTTCTAAAAAGAAAGTGCATGCCCACAGGCTATAAAGTTACTTACAGCTGTCTGTGAAACAGCCTCAGAAGATACATACACCCTAGCCAAACCACAGAGTGACTCCTTTAAATCTAAGTAAATGGGACCTTTTTCCATAAAAGAATTTTTAAAAGAAAAAATTTCAGAGTTTCACAAAGTGTATCACCATCTAATACTTACAGTTTGTAATATGAATGCAGAAAATAGATGGATTGAGCTGGTCGACAAGTTTAAATATTCTCTGAGGTGGGTTTGCTGTAAAATTCAATGAATAGATGGCTGCTTTTTGGCTACAAAACTGACTATCACCCCTGAAAATTAGAAAAATAATAACACAAAGTTTTAAAGCACAAACACACAATCTTAGTTAAGATTATTTTAAAATAGTCAGACGCTTGTACTATATTAACTACATGGAGAATATTTATAAAAGTGTAGTGTTAGAACTGAATCCATTTAGTTTATTCAGTGTTAAAATATTTGGCATTTGAAACTTTTTCCTCTAACAAGGAAAATATTAGGACAAGGAGAATAACCTTCAAGGAAATCTTGTCAAATCTGGAATATAGATCAGGGTATAATTTTGATGTAAATGAACTTTGTAAACTCTGACAGAATCAATTCTATAATATTTTGCAGAACTTCAGATTGTTTATAATAAGTAACCGGGAGGGAACAAATATTCCTTGTCTTTAGAATAAAGCCATCTTGGAAGGATTGTGAAAATGAGAAAATGTGAAGTCGTCTGGAAGTTTTGAGGCTTAGAAGTTATGGTACAGTCAAGTCTTCGACCAATCCCAGCCTTGACAAAGCCTAATCAATTTGATACGGTCATAAATATGGTATGGAGATAGAACCAGAACAAGAATGGGATCATATTCCATATACTACTTTGAGGCCTTTTCTCACTTAATGTATATGGCACAATATTTACACATCATCAAATACGTTTTGGCAATGTTATACTATAAATATCATTGTATACCAACCTATTAAGATTCTCCAATATTTTTTTAACCAATCCTCTACTATTGGTCTAGGCCGTTTCTAATTATCCTCGGCTATACATAATGCTATAATGACATCCTTGTGCACACATCTTTATGAACGTCTCCAGTTATTTCCTTAGGCTGTATCCCCTCAAGTAGAACTGCTGGGTCAAAAGGTAGGTGCGTTGTTTAAGGCTTCTCAGACATACTGCCGGACTGCCCTCCAGAAAGGCAAGATGCATCGTCGTCACCAACACTGTAATGTACCAAGAGTGCTATTTCCCTGTACTCTTGCCAAGATTGGATGTTATCCAAATTATAAATACTCTGTCAATTTCATGGGCAAAAACCTGTTACCTCATTATTTTAATTTAAATTTTCTCATTTACTGGCAAGGTGAAACGTTTTTCCATGTGGTTATTGCTCACTGGTACTTCTTCAGTTAGTTGCTTGTTTACACCTATTGACCATTTTTTTTAATTAGAATGTTTTTTAATTAGAATGTCTTGTCATTAAATTGTGAGAATCCATATTGAAGAATCTCCTTTGAGTGACATGTGTCATATTTTTTCCCAGTTTGTTACCTTTCAATTTTATGGTGTTTTTTGCCAGATAGAAATTTTAGTTCTTTTTTTACAATCATATTCCTCTTTCCTTTAATTGAGGTAAAACTTGATTTTTTTTAATTTGTCATTCTTTTATAGTTTGTCTGAGGATTTATGATTAAAAGACATTCCCTAATCCAAGTATAACAACTCTCATCTACATTTTTCATTCATTCATTAATTTTTAAAAATATTTCACTTTTCAATCTATTGGTAATTTACTTTGGTTTCATGCTACGAAGCAGGAATCCAATGTTTTTTTGTTTTTCAATAGTTACTCATCCTACGTCATTTACTGTGTACAAAATTGGTACTCACAATTGATTTTCAGCCTTTCTATTCTCTCCCACTGACTTACCTAGAGATCTGTCATGAATCAATACTCATTATTTTCATTATCATTGTGTTACATGTTAGAAACTTGGTAGTTTGCTCTTCTTATTCAATAACTTGTTGGCTGTTCTCATCTGTTTGTTCTTCCAGATGAATTTTAAAATCATTTTAACACATCATCCCTCTCCCATCTGACTGGAATTACATTTATAAATTCTTATAAATTAATTGAAATGTTTATGTAATGATTCTCTTCATCCCAACATAGAATATCTCTCCATTTATTCAAATGTTCTGTCACTATACTTTGAAGTTTTCATATAAATTCTGAATAGTTAAATTCATTCCTAATTATATGTTATGTTTCTACTGGTGTTATGAATAGAATCCATTTCCATTGTATTTTTTTGCATGGTTATTGCTGAAGTATAAGGAAGCTACGGATTTATTTTATAACAGGCCACTTTTCCAAATAGTCTGTATATCAGTTGTTATCATGGGCATAAAGAATATTTTTTGAAAAAAAAAAATAGTAATTAGTATTTATGAGAAAAGATCCAGCACTGAAAAATTTACAAGTCCTACTGGGCCTGAAAAAATGAGTAGGAATCAGAGAAGAAATAAGGGGCTAATCTAACTGCAAAAATAGCATTGGCCAAGGATGGGTAATACACTGATGGTGTTTGGGAAACTTTGAGTACGAAAGCTGGGCTGGGTGGAGGATCTGAGATGGGTTAGTAGGAAACAGATCTGAAAGAGGTTGAGGATGCATCTGAATCCAGGCTAAAGAGTCTGTACTTAGTGTAAGTTTCTGAAGGTTTTTTTTATCAAGTGACAAGGTGTGAGCTTATAAAGTAAAGGGAGTTGGAATGGACAAACACAAGGGTCTCCATGAAGGAAGACTCAGCAGAATGGGCCTCCTCACTCCTCCCCCTCCAGTCTGACAGCTCTCTAATCCTCTACATCAGAATCAGATTAAGATCTGCATATTTCTCTGTAATCCCACTGTCACAGCCTTTGGGGTGGTGGATACCTATTCATCCCCACCTGCAATAGCTTCTTACTTGGCTCCCCGCCACCAGGCTTGGTTTCTGTGACCCATCCTCCATGCTGCTGCAGAATTTCATAAGATGGGAATCTGATCCCCTCACTCCCCAGCCCCCTGTAGAATCCAAGACAAACACCTCAGCATACACACAAGGCTCCTTGGGATCTGGGGACCCCACCACCTCCCCACACTCCCCTCTCTCCACCCTCCTATAGCCACACTGAGTTACCTGCAGTTAAGCCAACGGGCCACACTCCTTCACTCCCAGGACTCTGCCATGCGGCTCACTTGCCTTGAATGCCCTTCCCCTGATTCCATGCTGGCCAACTTCTACTTCTCCCTCAGGACCAGCTCATCATCTTTTCTAGAAAGCCTTCCCAAGAGCAACTGTCTGGGTTAGATGCCACTCCTCTGAGTTCTCCTAGCGCCTGGTGCAGAAACTGCCATCTATTCACCTGTCTCCCTTACTCAACGAGCTCTTTGAAGTGAGGACTGTGTCTAACACATCTTCATATCTCTGGTGCTGGCAACAGGAGGTGCTCAAGAAAGGCATGGTGAAGTGTGAAAGAGAGCCTAGGGATGAGAAGGCAAGGCAGAGGCAGGAGTCAGGGCAGCCTCCAGGTTTCTGGCCTGGGTGTCTGCCTGTAAGAATAACAGTATAGGAAGTCAAAAGGCAATACTAGAGGGTTAGTTGGGGTGGAAGGGAGAAAGTCAGTCACTTGTTCAATCATTTTTAATGAGGCCAACTATGTGGCAGGAGCTGTGCTAGGCACTAGGAGTACATGCTATATAAAAGAAATAATTCTTCCTACTCTCACGAAGCTTACATCTCATGGGAAAAACAGGCATTAATCCAATAGTCTTAACGATTAATTTACATTTATTAGATGATAGGATTAGCTGTTGACAGTTAAGCGAATGTAAATAAGCCTTTTATGAATTGGAACCTACATCACAAGCACACTCAATTAATTAGGAGTATTAGTTTTGATTTCACTATTTCTACACTTCATATTTAGGAGAAAGTCACAAGCAAAACTAACTCAAAAAAATGCTGAAGTCCTTTCCTGAGGGCACTATGGATTCAGCTCTAACTTCTAAACATAGTAATGCCCATCATTTATAAATTGTCTACAGCTGCTTTTGCTTGACAATGGTAGAGCTGAGATTTTGCAACAGAGACCACACTTTGCAACAGAGACCACACAGCCTGCGAAGTTGAAAATACTTATTATGTGGCCCTTCATAGAAAAAGCTTGTTGACCCCCACTCTAGTCTATATCTAAAATTACAGTATTGGCTAATAAAAAAAAGAATTGACATTCTAAATAATGATCTCAAATTGGAGCAGAAATCTCGCTCTCAGGCTCTTGGTACTTACTAAGTCAGGAAAGCAAGACCATCTTCAGCAAAAACTAAACCATGTTACAGTCCAGGTAGCCAGAAAAAATAATCTGACTACATTTCATTCTCCAAGCATTTTTGCAATATTAGAAGTTGATTCAATTTCTCATTAGTCAATAAAATAGGTTCTCAAGGGAAAAATACACATGCACTTCCAAAAAGCATTCAATCTATCAAGTATCAGCTGCTACAACTTGCTTCAAGGTTAAATTTAAATTAGCTACCTCTGAATATATTGGGCTCATCCTGAATAAATTAACCTCTTTAAGTGCTGTTTTGTCAAAAAGCTTTGAAATCTGAATTACGAGAAACAGATCATTCAGAAGAGATTATTCCTTTCCCTTGTAAACCACGGGAATGACATTTTCCATTATCCTATACAATGTGAACCGTGAGAATTCCTGGTAGATTTACATATCAGAAAAGTATAAACAAAGCTTTCCTGACTATCTAAATTTTTGTTACAAGTACTATGTTCACAACAAAAGCTGTAAAACTAAACTGCAACTTTCACCCTTGGCTAGAAATAAAACTAATTCACTGATACAAAAACATGACACATGATGTGTTTACACATCAAAGTGAAATGTAATTCAGTCTCCGAAACAGGGGTTTTTGTTATACTCTTTTTAAAAAGTATACTCTTTTGCTTACACTATCATCTGGCTGGATGCAAATAAGGGACGGATATTCTTCTATATATTGGTTTGGACAGTATGGCTTCTGAATGATGCAAAATTCAGGAAATCAAGTTTGGGTTTTTCAGCTTGGGGGAGTTTCTGTCCTGAAATTTGATAATCTCAGTGCAAATTTTATCAAAATTGCATGTGCCACAAACTTACGTGACAACCGGAACTGAGCAAGCAGAAAAGACACTGAAATCCATGGAGCTGCAATCGGGGTCACAACAGCAGTTGACGTCACACTGTACTGGAAACAGGTCACACACACACAGAGCAGCAACTACAGAAACAAGAGAGGTGGGATGCTGAGCATCACGATCAGCAGGTAGTGCCCCCTACCACTGAGATGTACCCAATATCCTTTTCATACAAAAGGTCCATTTGATTTTTCCTATTGCACTTTGGGGGAAATTTGTGAAGTGAAAATTAGTATGAGCACTCCTCAATCCCGGATTTCCTCAAAGTGGCTAATCATCTGACCTACTTGGAAAGTCGTTTGTGCTCTACTTACAGACTCTGACTTGGCAAGCTGTCAAACCTAGACATCTGTGTTGCGCAAAAACTTTCCAGGTGATGCTGATAATTAAAACAGGTTTAAGAACCAGCATGCCTGACCACAAGAACCACCAGTTTCATATTGCAGATTCCCAAATTCCTCCTCTGGAGATTTTGATTAAGAGGAAGGGCTCACTTAAGGGCAACAGGAATCAAGATTCTCAACCTTGTCCCTCTCCTCAGATGTCACCTGCAGCTTTGAAGCTGAGCCCACATCAACAAACTATGAGTAAAATCGACTCAGGTGCTTTGTACTTGGGGTCCTAGAAATATCTTTGGCAATTTAAGACAATAAAGCATGGGGAGGGTTAGGAATCTCCCCACTCAGCAACTTTTCATTTTTAATGATGTCTATCTGGATTTTTAATTCCCCATTTTATTCTGTCAAAAAGCAGGGAAAACTCTTTTAAAGAAATAGCAGATCATGAGAATGATAAACACTGAACTCATGGTAGTAATTAGTGCTGGGTAGAAAGGAATAAATCAGTGCTTCAATCTTACCTGTAAGGTTTCTTTTTTCAAAAAAAGAATTTCATGTAAAAACAAAACAAAAAACGATCTCAAGTAAATGCTGGTAGAGAGCCCATACCACATTCTTATTGCATGTATGAATTATTTCACAATAAAAATGAGTTTTAGAAAAATATAGCTCAAAAAAGGTACAATAACATACTCTGAAAAAGTGTATTAGAAGAGGAAGGTTTTGTCAATAAATATACAATCCTTTCTTAGTCTGAGACACGAAAGTTTTTCTCCTTAAGTTTACATGCTTCTCTCTAGTCAAGGATTCCTCTATGTGCTCAGTAAAACGGTAATGCGACTCGTGTATGTTAATATATAAAATAAGCAGTATTTAGGTTACCTTCCTTATATGTTTAAAATTACAATCCCGATTTTTCCAAAACTTAAAAGTCTTGTAGGTAGCTATAAAATTACCAAGGACAAAGCAATAGTATCTAATAACTCCACTTAGAAAAAAAGGTCTCTGTCCAGGATATAAGTGTCTGATAAGCACTCGCATGGTCTAAGTAGCACTCAGCTGCTCTTCTACTTCTCTTAACATCCACATGCCTGGCATATAGAGCAGGGAACTACTAATGAACAGAGTTCAGATTCACGATGAAAATTATCATTCTTCTCTTCCATCTGTAACCCATTCTGCAAATGGTTGTCCAGTTCTCCACTCAGAATAGCTTCTTGCTCTATCATGTACCAGGGGTGTGACCTAAAATCAGACAATTCACCTATCTAAAAAATAGGGATAACCCACATCCCAGGGTTGTTATTAAACGAGACATATCACAGATGAAATGCTTACGGAGTGCCTGGTACACAGTAAATGGGTCTAAATAGAGGCCCTTCTAAAAAGATGAAATGTGGTCTACGGTCATGTTATCCTGAACGTGCCCAATCTCGTCTGATCTCGGAAGCTAAAGCAGGGTTGGGCCTGGTTAGTACTTGGATGGGAGACCACCTAAGAATACCAGGTGCTGTAGGTGTAAAAAAAAAAAAAAAAAAAAAAAAAAGATGACGTGCAAATTCATCTCCCATCCTGGAAAAACAGCCCTGAACACATGCCCTAATAATGATGGTTCAAGAACATTTGATTTGGGGGAGAAAATTCATTAACAGATGTAATACTTATAAGGATAAAAGATAACCCAGTCCAAAAATATTAGAGAATTTGAAGCATTGAATACTCTGCTGTATTGTCCCAATTTATCATTGATTTAACTTTTCTATTAATTCATCAAATCAAGTTTCAATATAAAACAGAGTTTGGTTTTTATATATTGAAATTGCAAATATATTTCTGTACTTTTTCTTATAGGCTACTCGAAATTTATAAAGGAGGCCCTTTGGAGAAATAAAGGTTCAGTAACCGAAGTTATGTCCTAGAATTCAGGATGTCAGCCAATGATGACTTTTCTATTTACTAATACTAAGCCTTATTTAATTTAAAAAATATCCTTGCCTCTTAAGAAGGGATAAAAAATACTGCCCATCTATTGGGGTTATAGTCAGAGGACTTAAAAGTTTTTTTCAAGATTTCAAACCCCTTTGAGAAATTGCTCACTGCTATAAACCCTCGCCTCCCAAAAAATGCATATTCACAAAATTTTGCGCTCAATCTAGGGATCACAGATATCCCCTGAACTCATCCATGTCAAAGCAGCTTATAAAATAGTCAATAAACATGTAACTCTAGAATTAGACCACTTTCTGAGAAATACCTTAATTATCTTTAAGGATGAATCCTAAGAAGTGAGCATAACCCCTCACCCCATAACTTCCTACCTCCAATTCAACAGGAGGAGTCCTGGGTTTTCATAATTCAAGTCAACAGACAAGGGCCTTGACCTAATCACATTTAGTAAGCTAAACGTTTGGGGTCTCTTTTTGATAAGTGAAAAGTTCGGTGCACCCTATGCATTTAATCTCCACAACTGTCTAGAAACTTTCGATTTAATTTCATCTTTGGCTGCAAAACTGCAAAGACTCATTCATTATCACCTTTAGCATTAACGCTGTCCGACCACTGCAAGTACTTTCAAAGATGTGATACTGTCCCTCTTACGCTCTGAGCCTCGGTTTTTTCATTAGTATGACAAAGATAACATCTACCTCCAATGGTTGTTGAGAGAAATAATGCCTGTGGAACACTTAGCAATGCTTGCACAAAGTAAGTGTTCAATAAACGTTAACCATCATTATTACATCCTCACCCGGGCTACCCCCTCTAGGATGGATCACTGTAAATCCCCAGGAACTGGCACTTGGTACCCACCGTCAGTGACCGGGGTGGGTCTGGGACCGGAGGAGGGCTCGGGGGCCCTAGGGGTATTGGGGGGTTTAGGAGATAAGGCAGGTCGGAAAGTCATCGGGGCTGGCTCCGTAGAGTTGAGGGCCTCCGTCGTCACCGCCACGGTGGCCCCGGCCTGGGCGCTCACGGAAGCCCAGCACTCCAGAAGCACCAGCAAGAGCGGCGGGACCACCCCCAGACCCATTGCCCAGCCGCACCCCGGCGGCCCGCGGCCCGGACCGCGCGTTGCTAGGCAACCGCGGCGGCCAAGCGCGGGGCATTACGGGAAGTGTCCCGCAAGGCCGCGCGAGACTGCAGGGGCTGGGGGCGGGGCCTAGGGGCGGGGGCCGAGGGGCGGGGCCGAGGGGCGGTGTGAGATCGCTGGGGGCGCGAGAGTTATGTATCCGATTTGAGGTTCCCAAGCCGACTGCGGGGCTTGTTTCAAAAAAGCAGATTTCCAGATTCTATCTCAGGGAATTCTGACTCGGTAAGTTTAGGGCAGGGTCCAGTAATCAATATTGTTAAAACAGGGTCCAGGAATCAACATTTTCAACCTGACGCAACCGGTGGGGAACAGAAATTTGGGAACCTCCCTCCTAACGCTACTAAATAAGGTCTTTTAAAGGAGCGCAGAGATGACATTGGCATCCTTTACCATTACCATTGAATTTTCTCTATCCCACATTCCGTGAACAGTTGCTTTGCCTTTTTTGTTTTAGATGTATCGCGGGAGGTCGCCAGACTACTTCACCGTGTTCTGATAAGGGGGACAAATGAACACTAACTTTTTCACAGGCAAAAAACATCGACAAAAATTAAGTAGAATGATTTATAAGTATTAAAAGGAAAAAACAAAGCCGATCTACTGTAACTCTACAAAGTGACATGACAACTACAAGACTTGGGGGAGCCCCTCCATTCTAAACTGGCTTGTGTATGGAGATTCTCCAGGCCAGGAATGTTGGCTATACTTCCGAGATTTAATATATTTACGAGTCAGAAGTAAAGATCAAAATACTTAAATATATCATGGTATTTATTCAAGAAACATTTTCCAATTCAGAAGAATGCCTAAACAGTATATATACCTTGTTCGTTAAATTTATGTAGCAAAGCTAAATCATCAAAGTGACTTCTTAGCACCTTTCCTGTGGCATTCCAAAGCGTATAAAAATATAATTTGATCAAACGTGTAATACAGATATTTCTAATTTCTTTCTACAAAGAATTACTTTAACATGTGACAAATTCTGGACCACTTTTAATAACTTATGTAATGCTTCCCTTTTTAAAAAAAACAACTATATTTTCAAAACCTTCACCTCATAACTTCTAAATCTATCTAACATTACTGTTGTTGTTTTAAACCTTCTCTTTACTTCAAGGTACTTTCTTTTCTATTCCTTAATATCTGTGAAGTGCTGTCCTATTTTCTGTTTTGAAATTGTAGGCCGTTGGGTTAAATTTTGATAAAGGGCCCTTCAGCTCTAACATTTTCATTTGTATGCTGCTGTATGGGTTAGGAAATGATCTCACCACCCCTTTTGTCCAATCTCAAACATTTGATAGGTGGCCCCAAAGTAATATTGTGACAGCTTACAAAATCGAAATGAGGATTGAATCACCTCACATCCATTTTGCAAACCTTGGAAACACTGAAACTTTTCATTTTACAGGTGACCCATTTCTGCCAGGATTCTTTCATCTTTCAACCCAGAGAATCTTTTCTCCCTTCTCCCCTGGCCTTGGTAGTTTCCCCCATTAGAATGGAAAGACACTGGGTAGGGCTAAGATTTCCATATTTTGTTCCAAACTACAGCATTTGAGTTGTGCGTAAATGTTTGTGATTAAAAGTGTCCATCTGTTTCTCCAGGATTATTGGCATTTCTCCATTCCTTATAGTCTGTGCCAGTGTTGGGAGGAATCAAGACAATTCAGCTTTTTGGAATCCTGTGCTTGGAAGCTGCTGCATATGAGGAGCCTGAAAAAACAACAGAAGTAGCTAGGCAGAAAAATAGCTAAGGCTGACTTTACACTCTAAGTCTCTCCAGTGGTTTGGGGTGAATTAGTGGTGATGGTGGTTAATATTACTGCTAAAGTCATGGTTTCTAAACTGTCTAAAATTGGTATCCGCTTTTTCTTATGATTAAGTATATCCATCCATCTTTATTCATGAGCCAAATATTTTACAAATAGAGAGGCAGAATCATAAAGCTTTTTAAAGGGATTGCTTAGAGCCACAGGGAATTCAAGGCTGTGTGAGGACAAAGGATCGACTCTACTATTTTGACTGAAGTGAAAAGTCCAATTATTGATTTCTAAATCAACACCCAGAAGAAACTGATCCTCTCCACCTCCCATTCCCCATGTTAACCACCAGGTACTACTCTTGATCTTCAAATGTTTCTGAAACATGAGGGCAGAAGGGCTTTTTGAGCAGACTTCACGTTCTTGCAAGGCTTCAAATTTACAAGTTTGACCTTTTCTGAAAATGAAGTTTTAAATACTGTCACAGACAGACACTGACAGGAATGAAATAAGAATTCCTTGTTTATCAGACGACTTTAAACTTGCAATCTGTTATTGGACCATACTGCAGTTCAAATAAACTAGTTGGCTTTTTAAGAATCATTTTCGTTTTTATTATTTTCAGATTGAAACATGTCAATCACAATGAAAGGTACAAAAAAGAACACCACTGTACAATGCACCAAGACCATGCAGATTAGACCTTTTGCCATGTTTACTCCACATTTTTAGTTAGTTTTATTGAGAGAGAATTTATATACAGTATAATTTTTGCGTAGTTGCTGATATCCAGGCTTTTCTTATGCATCAGTGTACAGTTTATTTGGCATACAGTTTTATGAGTTTTAACAAACACATAGTCATGTAACCACAACCACAGTCAAGATATAGAACAATTTTACCACCCCAAAAGTTCCTCATGCCCCTTTATAGCATCTCCTCCCACCATCCCAGCCCTTGACAACATTGATCTATTTTCTGTCTCTATGGTTTTCCACTTTCCAGAATGTCACATCAATGGAATCATACAGTATGCAGCCTTTTGAGCCTGGCTTCTTTCACTTAGCTTAATGCCTTTGAGAGTCATCCAAGTTTCACATGTCAACAATCCGTTCCTTTTATTATTATTGTGGTGGTGATCGATGGTGGTGGTGGTGGTAAAAAAAACACATAACATTAAATTTGCCATCTTATCATTTTTAAGTGTGCAATTCAGATTGTTAAGTGTTTTCATATTGTTGCACAACAGAGCTCTAGAACTTTTCATATTAACAACACAAACTCTGTAGCCGCCAAATACTGCCCCCAGCCCTTGTAACCACCTTCCTATTTTGTTTCTTCGATTTTGACTACTTTAGATACTATATATGAATGGAATCATACAATATTTGTCCTTTTGTTACTGGCTGATCCCACTTAACATTATGTCCTCGAAGTTCATCTAGGTGGTAGCAAGTGACAGCATTGCCTTCTTTTTAAATGCTACATGATATTCTATTGTCTGTATCTATTGCATTTTCTTTATCAATTCATTTGTCGATGGACATTTGGGTTACTTCCATCTCTTGGCTATTGTGAATAATGCTGCTATGAACATGGGTATACAAATTATCTCTTCAAGATCCTGCTTTGAATTCTTTCGGATATATACCTGAAGTGGGATTTCTGGATCATATGTAATTCTATTTTTAAATATTTTAGGAACCTCCATACTGTTTTCCATAATGGCTGCACTATTTTACATTTCCCACCAACACTGTGCACGAGTTCTAACTTTCTTATTTTCTATTCTTTCGATAGTAGCACCCTGGTGGATGTGAGATAATATCTCACTGTGGTTTTGATTTGCATTTCCCTCATGATTAGTGATGTCAAGCATCTTTTCCTGTGCTTATTGGGCATTTGTATAGCTTCTTTGAAGAACTGTCTGTTCAAGTCCTTTGCCCATTTCTTAATTGGGTTTTTGTTGTTGAGGTGTAGGAGTTTCTTACATATTTTGGATATGAATATATGATTTATATATTCAGATATATGATTTGCAATTATTTTCTCCCATTCTGTAGGTTTCCTTTCCACTCTGTTGATTGTTTCTTTTGACGTACAGAAGTTTTTGAGTTTGACATTTGTCTATATTTCCTTTTGTCGCCTGTGCTTTTGGTGTCACATTCAAGAAAGCATTTCCAAATCCAATGCCCTGAAGATTTTCTCCTATTTTTTTTCTAGGAGCTTGATAGTTTTAGGTCTTAATGTTTAGATCTTTAATCCATTTGAGTTAATTTTTATATATGGTGTAAGATAAGGATCTAATTTCATTCTTTTGCATGTGGATACCCAGTTTTCCCTACACCATTTGTTGAAGAGATTGTCCTTTCTCTGTTGTGAAGTCTTGGCACCCTTGTTGAAAATCATTCGGCCATATATGCAAGAGTTTATTCCAATCCACTTCCTCTTATTGCTGACAAGTATTCCATAATGGATATACTACAATTTTTTCTTTGCCAGTTGAAGTAATCTGGGTTTTCCCAGTTTGGGGCAATTAAAAACAATGCCACTTATAAACGATACCACTTATAAACATACACATACAGGTTTTGTGTGAACATACATTTTCATTTCTCTTGGGTATATACTTAGGAGTAAGATTTCTGAGTTGTATGGTGGATGTATGTTTAATTTTACAAGAAACTGCCAATACAGATACAATACAGTGGTATCTCATTGTGGTTTTAATAGTTGACTTTTAATAAATTTGATCATTTTGTAATGGCACATTTACATTACATTTTAATCTTGGAGTGCCAAAAACATTTTTAAAAAATTAAATGAAGAAATGAAGTCTTCATTTTCCTTTAGACAAGGAGCCTTAAAAAATGGAACTAAGTTGGCCTCTTGGTACCACTGAGGGGCACTGCTCCTCCCCTCCCCCTACTTCTATTTCTGTTTCTGTGTCGTAAACATGTTTTCATCTTTGTCCTCTGGACCTGCAGGTAGTTCTGCTTTCATTCACCCCTTACTGGCAGCCCGTTAGTGAATTCTTCCTGCAGCCTGAACCCACTTCATTTTGCCCTGTCATGGGGTAAGGCATTTCTGCTACAGCTTATTTTAAAGTATGTACCTTTTGTTAAACCCAAATTTGTCAGAAAGAATGTGGAGACCAAAGAAAAGCAAATACAAGATTGTGTAAGTCTATGTCAAAAGCATCGACCTCACACTGTGGTAGCATGTTTTCCATAACCAAAATAACCCATGGTCTGACAAGAATGCATGTAGTTTTGAAGACAATGAAAAATTGAAATATCCTGAAAACTTCAGTTATAGTCATGAAAACTGTGGGTAGAACAAACCCTAATTCCAAACCCCCAGAATTCCTGACTCTACATCATTGTCAATTTATTGGTGGCAGGGATATGTCCTGATGAGAAACGATGACGTTTATTTAAGTCTGTTTGGACAAAGACTCAAACTGATATCTCTTCTTTATGGAGATCATTTGTGAATTCCTTAAAACGAATAATGGAAGTCTTTCCAACCTGAATCCAGACACAGGTTCTCCCTCAGAGGGAAGCTGCTTACCATAGTGGAATAATATTGGTTGTATTTGAACTTCTATCCCCTCCCAATGTGAATCAGCCTAAAAATTTCCTTTACAAATGTTCTCTGCAAGACCTTAGAAGCTGGTAATGTAACAGTTTGGGGAAAGAGGAAGGAAGGCGAATGACTTCAATCTATTGTGCATTTGTTACTTTTCAATTAAAAACTAATTTTTAAATTAAATAACCACCACCACCACCACAACAAAAAACAATTTATAAGATATATGTTCCCTCTCTTAATCATATGATTCGTATGTTCTATTAGCGTACGCATTTGGAAAACAGGGCAAAATTCCTTCCCTCTTGCCAGCCTTGCTCAATGTCTGCTACTTAAACTAGACTTGAAAGCAAATTCTAAAACTTGTGAACACTTTTCAAGATTAAAAAAAAAGTAGACTCAAACAAATACTGTAGTCTTCTACGGCTGTACTATAAGAAGTGTTTACTTTGAGGGATTAGTGAAAATACATCTCACTGTTCTTAAAGTTTAAGGGATGGCACAGAGGGAGACCAGTTGGCCACCAAGATAACTTCTGTTTGGTCATTTGTCACCATGATGTGGAGGCTGGCCCTCAGTTTTGACATTCTGGAAACAGAATCTTTCCAGATCAGCACGAGATTACTGGATCATGGTAAGCAAATCTTCCAGAGACGAAGAGAAGGAACGTCCACTAACTGATCCTACTTATCCTTCAAATTATATCTCCTCCCACCCTGACCCACAAATAAGGCAGACCAGTCTGGGTTAATCCTGTTCCATTCCTTAGTAGCTGGGTGACCTTGAGCAAGTTACCTAACGTCTCTGATAAAATCCATCATACCGATATTTTCAAGTAAAATCAAGACTAGAGGAGTTTTACTTAACTATATTGATCTTACATATGTATTTCTTTTCTCCCAAACCATAAAGCTTGCTTCTCAACAGCTCCAATATAATTTAGTTTTTGCTTTATTCCAAAATGCACACTTAGCATAGTGCTGAGTCTCAGAATAACAATACTGATACTATCGCCAAACCCATGATTATTAAAAAAACAAGTTAAAAAATTTTTTTAGCCACACGCTTTCCTTTAATTCCTCTAATTTCCTTTAATTCAACGTGTTTTTAGCACATTGCCTCACCTCCACCCTTTCCTCTGACAGGTCTCTTTGAATCTAGAGCTGCTGTGTTTCAAGTGCTCCACAGAATAAACACCTGATCTTCTGCAGGGTTTGGAAGGTAGGCCCAGGAGGGGAATCCGGGGTTAACAGTTCCTCGTATATATGTACAGTTAGTCTATTTCCAGTCCCACCTCTCACCCCAGGTGCCTGGGATCTTCGATTCCTGACCCTTTCCGGGCTTCGGCAGCTCCAGCTGGTTCGCTCCTTATTGGCATCTCCTTCTGCAAGATCTGAGGTTCCTCTCCTCAGCTAAATCATCCACCCACTGTCTGTCTTCCAAAAAGGATTTGACATCTCTCACAAGCAGTCACCTCCTCCCCCGTTCTCTGTGGACTGAGACCTTTTTCATTCCTTTTCTATCATTTTCGTAGTGTGTCAGGAAAGAGCAGCGATAACTGCAGGGGTTCCATCTGCCACCTTTCTGTATGTTTCATGTAAACATTTTCTGTTCCAGGCACAGAGAGGGTAGTACAGTGAAATGATTAAAAGCACACATTCTAGAGCTTAGGTGTTTAGGTTCAAACCCCTAGTTCTGGCACTTGCTAGCTGTGCAAGCTCAGGCATGATTTCTGTACTCAGACTCTTCATTTATAAAAAGCGAATAATAGTGTTACCCATAACAAAGTTGTGTGTGTGGCATGGTGCTGGGCACATATTAAGCATGCCAAAAGCTTTGAAATGTTACTTAAGAAAGGGTGCAGTGTATCTTAATTGGAAGGGACAAAATGATGTTGATTAATTTTGCCTAAAGCTAAGGGACAACAATTGATTCTCCAGTAATTTTGCTTTGAAGTTGACTGTTATTTTCCTCAGGGCTTAGCCGTTCTGAATCTTGCAGTTCCACATTTTCCCTGCAGGTGGCAGCCTTTGTCACCAAAATTTTGCTCCTCACATAGGGCTGACTCCCACCTCTATCTTTATTTTTTCATTAGCTCTATCATTCACTCAACAAATATTTACTGAACACCAGCTATGTGCCAGGAACCAGAGAAACAGCAGTGGTCAAGCACGTGACGTCACTGCCTTCTCAGAACTTAACAGTTTACAACAGCTCTGGAACTTAATTCAGAGCTGAGAGGACCTCCCCACCCTCTCCCCACCCCAAAGACATTCCACATGAATGTACTAGTATAAGGCACAAGCCCTAAATGGAGTCCTTATAGGACTCAGAAATAGAATGCCCTCTTGGGCAAAAATGACGCTGTAGAAGACATTACTTAATACCAATAATTTTCCAGGCCTGCTTGCACTTAAAAGGAGGTTTTCACAAGCTCCACCCTCAGAGAAAAGGATTGAGAGGCTAAGGGGCATTGAGATAGTCACCACTACAGAAAGGGGGTGTTGAGGTGTTGGAGTGGGTGGACAGAAGGATTTAGGAATTATAGGCCAGAGATAACAACTCTCAAAATGTCCCCCCAATTTTTAAGCCAAACGTCTCCTTTTGAAAAAAAAAAATTACTCAAAATTTGGAAATAAGACCAAGAGAGGGTAGTGGAGTTTTTTCAATGTCATCTAGGACATCGTTTCACAAGCCCACCCAAGGAATAATTCTCTAGCAGGAGTTGGCAAACTTTTTCTTTAAAGGTCCAGATAGTAAATATTTTAGGCTTTTAGACTATATGTATGCTCTCTGTCAGCTACTCGACTCTGTCATTTTAGTACTCTGTCACTGTAGAACAAAAGCAGCCTTAGACAATATGTAAACACATGGGTGCGGCTATGTTCCAAGAAAATTTTATTACACAAGCAGCAGGCCCAGATTTGGTCCACTGACTATATGTGTAGACCAAGGAATGTGGCTATATTTGCCTAGCTATTTGCTATTGATTGAAAGGCTCAGGTTTTTGTCTGGTAGAGTTTCAAATTATTTCTATCCAGTACAAAAAGAACCAAGAAACTTACTTTTTATTACTCTTCAAAGATTAACCAGTTTTATATCTAAGTAATCTACTTCTTCAAATATCTGCTTCCTCAAAAAGCTGTCTGAACCAGCTTTACCATCTTACTGTTTCCTCTTTAACAAGTTGAATAAATTTTTTTGCCATGTGTTCATTCTCTACCCGAATGTGTCATATTTTAATTTTTGACATTGTTTGTTGTATTTTTGTTGTCCCCTAGTAATCATCAGTAAAACCTGTTAACCAAGAGCCCTGTGTTGTCCTGGAGGGTAGCAAAGAAAGAATCATCTTAGGAACAGCATCCTATTGTGCTGTGAAACTCAGAGGAGAGAAATCCCCTGTGGTGGGGACAGAATTTTTGTGCCTTTGACAAGGAATAAAAAGAAAAGCTCATATAATTTCCCCCCAAATTCCCCTCTCTCCAGCCTAAGTAAGGCATAATTCTTTATGTTTCCAAAAATAGACTATTGGAGGAATCACTCTATTCCAATTTCTCCACATCCTTGGTAATAGTTGCTATTTTCTAAAAATTATTTTATAGTGACCGCAGAAAAGGGTGTGAAGTGGTATTTTTTCATGATTTTGATTTGCATTTCCCTAATGATTAGTGATGTCGAGCATCTTTTCCTGTGCTTATTGGCTATTTGTATAGCTTTGGAGAAATATCTATTTGGGTCCTTTGCCCATTTTTTATCTTTTTGTTGTTATTGTTGTTGAGTTGTAGGAGTTCTTTATATATTCTGGATATTAACCCCTTATGAAATATATCATTTGCATATACATTTTCTCCCATTCCATGAGTTGCCTTTTTACTGTGTTGTGTTCACTGAAATTTTAAATTTTGATGTGGTCCAATTTATCTGTTTTTCCATTTGTTGCCTGTGGTTTTGGAGTCAGTCTAATCCAAGAAATCATTGTCAAATCTAATATCATGAAGCTTTCCCGTATGTTTTCTTCTAAGAGTTTTATAGTTTTAGTTCTCATGTATAAGTCTTTGATCCATTTTGAGGAACATTTAACTTTTAATGTAATCGAACTGATCAATATTTCTCTTAACTTGTACATTTTATATATTATAGAAGCCATCATTTCTTATCCCAATATTCTATATTTCCTTCTAAATGTCATAAAGATTTGCTTTTAACCTCTGAGATTTATTCTTCTATATGGTGTAAGTTAGGAATCCAATTTTTTTCAAGAGGGATAACCTATGTCCTCACACCATTTAAAAATAATTTGACTCATTAATCTATAATATTACCTCAACTTCTCAAGTTTCCATATACGTGTGAGTCTCTTCTCCCCGTTAATATCTGCCTAGGTGAGCCTTCCAAAACCCTTTCATATCTGTCTGGTCTGTCTACTAAAGTCACAGTTCTAGCTTTTAAATATCCTTGTCTTCCTCCAGTTTAGTAAGGCAGTCTTCCTTTACTTGTCTTTCACCCTTCCCCTGTTTCTGTTCTGGTCATGACAGAAGCATATGTAAACAAAACAAAACAAAACAAAACAAAATCTTATTTACCCCTGATTTCCTGAGCAAACCTGTTTCCCAGAGACAAAGTCTTCTAGGCATAGCTTCATTAACTGTCTTCTTAGCTTCTGGATTTTCATTAGCTCTCTCTACTTCAGCCCACAGGGAAATATATGTCCTACATAATAAGGATCCTGTTCTTTTCATTTGCTTTCATTAACAAAATATATCCACATTCTATGGGTAAGTTTAGAGTCTAGGCTTCCCAAATCCCAAGCCATGATCAAAACTTGTGTAATTAATGAATTGGAGCCCACCTGGGATCTCAGTAGTGAGATGAGCCTTACCGGCAAGTGACAAGCCAAAAGGAGAGAGAGATCAGCCCTTCCACGGGTCCTGCTCACGGCCCTGAATGAAGCTCAGAACGACCTACAGAAGAACAGATTTGGGGCTACTAACTCTGAGACATCCACCCACACCCTGTGTTCGCACTGTGAAAAAGCTACAATCTCTCAAACAAGAGCTCTACTGAATGTGTTTGCTTTAAGTTGCCTTCGCTGTTTGAAGTCCAGCCTAAAGCATTACTGAAAGACATACTGCAAGAAGCAAAACACATTCTCCCCACCAGAGCCTAAATGTTTGTAAGCTAAAGCTCTGCCCTTTTTAAGCCTTCCCTGGGACAGAAATGTTTTCTCCAATAACTGAATCTCTGCTGAGGTCAAAGCTGTGCTCCCGTGGGTTAGGTCAAGGCCTGCCCCAGAGGCCCTTATACTCAGGCCTCTGCCAGTTAAAGTCCTGCTGAATAATTAGCTGGCATAAACTGCCCAGGTCAAGAATCCACTTGACTGACAATTACCTTTAAGCCTAGAGCCCTGACTGCCTCAGAAATTTGATCTCCATGTGTTATTTTAGCCCCCAAACGTCACTCCTCCTGCCTCTCAAAGTTTTCCAGAAGAGAAAATTAACATATTGGGGGGTGATGGGATGATAATTAATTACACCCTCTTCGACCTTTCTAAATTCTAAATCCACTGAGAAGTAGATGTATGAATCAGGCAGCTGGAGCTCAAAGGTATCAGCTTTATTGATAAGGCTGATTGGAAAACATGGCTTTATCATGTACTCGGTCCCCCTCTAGATCACACTGATTCACTCAGTCACAGGTTAGGTTACTGCGATCCTCCTCCATAGGGACAGGCTCCCCATAGTGGAAAACATGAATATCCAAAGGTCAGGCCACAGCAAGAAAGAAAAAAGAGAAAGGGACTGGGCAGCATGCTCAGCATCTTTTCCCAAACCCACCAATCAAATTACTCCTTATCTCATGAAAGCATGAAAGAAAGAGGTCAGAAGAGATTTACATTTCCTTCAGTATTTTTCTACCGAGGTGTGGAAGTTCCTTCTCTTCTATGTAAATAAGCAGAAGATAAGTTCCCTTCTAACAGCTGCCTTTGGCTTGGGGACTTAGTTTTGATTCAATAATTGTAGCCATGGTACCTAAATCACATGATGTGTTTGTCAGGATTCACGGTATTACAAGCCAATTTCAAAGCAATTCAAGCAAAATAGGGAATTAATATGAGTTCAGAGACTGATCTTTCTTCAGCTAAAACAGGATTCAGGGCTTTGATCGATGTCACCACGCCTTTTTCTTACCATCTCTAGGCTCGGCTAATTTCTGCTTTATGTTCCTTCATTCTCAGCCTGGTTCTTCCCAAGTAGTGGCAAAGACGTCCAGATGCTGCTCCAAGATTGCATTCTACCAGTTTAGAATCCCTAATAAGAATTTCTCCTTTATTTTCAGCAAAATCCCATAATGAAGTTTTATTGGCCTAGCTGGGCTGTGTGCCTTCTCTGGACCAATCACTGTGACCAAGAGAATGCAGCACTCTGATTGGTCGGCCTGGGGTCACGTGTTCACCTCTGGTCCAATTGCACCCAATCCGCATGAACCAAGCGGTATTGGATTTTTCATGCCTCTGAGGAAAATCGAAATCAGTGTAATGGGGGTTATGGATTCTAGGTAGGGAAAACATGACCATTACACACTATCCAAAGCAAAAGAAGTTCAATGGAAAGAACAGCTTATGGCTAGTTCCTTTGAAAGGGCTTGACAGGCACAAAGAGTTTCTGGATACCTCTCCAGTTCAGCCCAGCTCCACCCATGGATTGAACATTTTACTTGCCCCCTTTCCTCAGCTGTAAACTAAGTTGCTTGTACTATGTGATTTCTAAGGTTCTTTTATTCAATAGCATTCACTTCTTAGGTATTTATTTAGCATCTGTTATTTACCAGGTATTGTCCTGGACACTTGAGATAAAGTAAGTGGAACTTATATTTTAGTCAGGGAGGAGCCAAACAATAAAATGAGTCCTATATGTTGTCAAGAACAACACAAGACGAGACTGTTGGGTGGTTGTGTGTTTAAATAGGTGGTCAGAGCAGATGATACTGGTAAAGTACATGGTAAGTGCTCAATCTATGGTACTATTGTTTTTACTCTCATTTCTATTTTTATTATGACTTTATTTTATTTTCTATTTTATTATACTTATATTATTTATTACTTAATTATTATTACTGGCATATTAAAAGTATTTGGTGACCCCCCACCTTGGTGTCTCCAGCATTAAGTATCCTCAGCTTAGCATATAAGGTCCTCTGCAATAGGTCCTAAACTATTTTTTAATTGAGAGGTAATTCGCCTACCATAACATTCTCCTTTCTAAAGTTTACAGTTCAGTATTTTTCAGTATATTTATAAGGTTGCGCAAAAATCACCACTAATTCCAGAACATTTTCATTCCCGGAAAAAGAAACCTCACACCCATTAGCAGTCACTTCCCATTCTCTTTGCCTCCAGCCTCTGGCAGCCACTAATATGCTTTCTGTCTCTATGGGTTTGCCTATTCTGGACATTTCACATAAGTAATATCATACAATATGTGGTCTTCTGGGACTGGTTTCTTTCATTTAGCATAATGTTTTCAAGATTCATCTATGTTGAAGCACATATCAGTAACTTCATTCCTTTTTATGGCCTAACAGTTCCTAAACTATTTTCCTAGCCCCATTTCTCATTATTCCTCATTCAAACCCTAAGGTTGACCTGCACTGGACTACTTGTTCTTTTCCAATCACGCTCTGCATTCGCTGAGTTTCCATTTCTTCTTCCTGGAATGGCTATACTCCTTTCTCAGACCTCTGTCTGTCCATTCAGGCCTCTCATAAATGTCGCCTCTTTATGAAGTGCTTTGTGTTTTCCTTCCCAACTCCTCCTTTCTTTCAACCCATGGTGCTTCTTTTCTCTATATATTTACTTAACCCTCCTTACTACACTAAGATGGCCATGAAGGCCTCAACTGTTTTTTTAATCCTTAGCTAAAAGCCTCAGACATAACAAGTGCTCACCAAATATTTGTTCACTTGCATGACATTGGTATAACCCAGTGGTTCTAAACAGGGGCAATTTTGTCCCCTAGGAATAACTTCATTTGGCAATATCTAGAGACATTATTGGTTGTCCCAACTGGGAGGCAAGACATAGTACTGGCATCTAATGGGTAGAGGCCAGGGATGCTAAGTTCTTTCCAATGCACAGGACAAGCCCCACAACAAAGAATTATCTGGCCCAGAATGTCAATAGTGCCAAGGCTGAGAAATCTGGCCATAAAAAAATTAGTGCTCCTTTTAAATAGGCTAGCAAAAAGAATTCAGTTAAGATCAGTATACCAGTATGGCAGAAAATCTCACTAAGGAATTCATGCTCTATTTTTTTTGCTTTTTGCTTTTTTTAGGAGCTGGGGGTAACTCCAGTGCAAAGCTCTTTACTAATGCCACAGAGGTGCCCTGTGAGCACAGATGGTATTTTCACCACTTGCTGGCCTCTGAGAGTGACAACTGACCTCCCAGGAATCCCTGAAGTGCTAAGAATGTAACTCTGTTACAGAAGAAAACTGGTGGGGCTTTTTAAGTCTAGCAAAATGTCAAAAGTGAATTGTGCTCCTGGGAGAGGGCAGGGAAGGTATTTTTCAAAGTACCCTTTCCTGGTTTCCCCACGATGGTGAAACTTTTCAGAACTGGCTCTGGAATAAATGATTCAAGGAAACCCGAAGCCCTGTCTCCTCCTTTCCAAAAAGTGCAAAGTAGCTCTGAGAAAGGATTCTGTTCTCATCGTGCTTCGGTGAGCATCTCATTTGCAGGAAACTCATTTGCAGGAAACTCATTTGCAGGAAACTCAAGGCACCCATATCATTTAACTCTGAAAACAGCAGCCCTATCAGAGCAGAGGTTACCAGCTTCAGAGTTACATCTTATGTTCCTGCTCATCTCATCCTACCGCTTCTTGTGAGTGACACAGAAATTAATAATATACGCCCTGAAAATGAAAGGCAGGGACATTCTGAAGGAGTTTGATGAGGCAAGAAATAGGGGTTGACATGCTATTTTAAAAGTTTGTCCTTGGGGTAGAATTACCTGACAGCCTGGTTGGGATTTGGTAGTGGTGTGTGTGCTTGAAAGAACAACCTTTAGCACAGCTGGCTTATACATAAATGCCAAGCAGAGAATCTGTGAGGCTCCACCCCCTTTTTCTGGGTGCTCTCCTTGTGGGCCATAAAAAAATAGCAAGGTGTGATTGCATGCTTGGGATCGCTATATCTTTTATCCAGTAAATGAACTTTTCCTGATCTACATATTTGATGAAATGCCACTCATTATGTGAAGTGATTTATTCAGTCCAATTTTGATGAAAACCCTTAAGGACAGAAACATATAGAGTACTTGGCACACTGTGAACCGCAAAAGTATTTAATGATGACAGTAATTAGGATAACAGGATAATGTGCTTTGAGTGGATGGTTGGCAGGACTTTAGATGTATTAAGAAAGGTATAAAAAAGAATCATTTAAAGAATGAGATGGGAATCCCCAAAGTAATTACAGTTCTGTTAAAAGTGAACTGGAAAAAGACCGATGCTTCTGGGTGATGTATGTTTCAATAAAACTAAAAATTATTCCAAATTGGATCACTTGCCTCAAATCTCAATTTTCTCTTATTCGTGAACCCTATTTATTCAATCATTCCTTTATTCAACATTTTTATATCATTTATAGATCTAATTCACTTTTTCCTTTTTTTATTCAACAAATATTAACAAACTCTCCTACTGCATGCCAGGCATTGCATTAGATTCTAATAACACGATGACAAATGATCTTTGCCCTTGGGGCACTTAGGAGCTACTGAAATATTCATGCATTCTTCCATTCATTTACTGTGTATTTACTGTGTGCCTGTTATGTTCTGGAGCAAAGAGCTCAGGACCCGCAGATAATGGAATTATATTCTAGTGGGTAGAAGGAAGAACAAGAGCAAAGGCCCTGAAGCAGCTGTGAGCATGGCTAGAGCTCAGTTAGTTAAGGGGACATGGCACCAAATGGAGTGAAGAGGTATGCAAAGGCTAAATTATGCACAGTACCACCAGACATGGTATGTAATTTTTTTTTTTTTACGCCTACAGCACCCAATCTTCCTAGGTGGTCTCCCATCCAAGTACTAACCAGGCCTGACCCTGCTTAGCTTCTAAGATCAGATGGGATTGGGCTTGTCTATGTAATTTGAATGTACATTCATACGCACAAACATATCACACACATTTGGTGAGTTAATCTTCCCATTAGATTACAAACTCCCTATTAAATTTAGTTATTAATCTAAATAATTTCAGAAGAAAGTTGGTTATAATAATAGTCAAAATCTGGAGAAGGCTACTGTGATGACTTGTTAGGGGATGGGCCGAGGGCCTTAAAAAAATAGAGAGCCATCTTTCTTGCCAAGGGCTGCCCTTTTGACAAGAAGGACAGAGGAAAAGGCGTCATCTTTGCAAGTCTTTGGTACTACTGCATGATCTCTTTGGGCACCCAAGCCAGAGGTTGGGAGACCTGCTTAGAGGGAAGATCCATAAGAAAATTAAGGTTTGGTGCAAACAAACTTTGGGCCTGGAATTTTTTATTCTCAATTTGGCAGAACCATCTACAAAGACTGAAACACCTCTCTATGGCATCTGCAGTGATTGATGCCTGTATCTCCATCATTACCCCACCTCAAACTCCCTAGTTTAATAGAAACATTTTCTCGAATTTTCCTAAATACTGTGCAAAACGGCTCTTCTTTCCAGAATGCCATTCCTAAACCCTTCCAGTATATAAATTCCGGAGGTGTCACAGAGCTGGGTACTTCAGTTTCTTAATATATATAGTACATATAATAATACATGACCTGATGCTAGTTGCTTTCAGGTTTTACTTTAAAGGGATGGCAGATACTGTTATTTAAAACAACAGCCTTTAAAAGATGTGGTTAAATCAGGAGAGAAAACTTTCAAACAGCTAACCTTAACTCAGTAACTTAGATCGCGCGTCTGGAGATAACCCCGAAGTCCTGGATGCTAGGCAGGGAACTAAAAAGCGACTACAACTCCCAGGAGACATTGCGTTCACGCCCTCTGCGCACGCTCGACTTCGGTGACTGCATTGGGCACTGAGCCCGAGGGGGCGGTGCTTCACCAAGAGCCGCGAATAATGGGCGGGGCCAGAGGCGTGGCCGTGGAGTGGGCGGTGCTGCCGGCGCGGCCCGGAACACGCTAGTGGAGCGGAAGATGGCGGCGGCAGCGGTGGCTGCAGCCGGGACCCCCGTCGGACTGAGGCGGAGGAGCCGCCGGCTTTGACCTCGCTCTGGCTCCCGTGCGCGCGGCAGAGCGTGTGCGAGGCCCGGCGCGTCGGGCAGGCGCGGCGGCGGCGACTGCGCGCCGCCCTGAGGAGCGTCCCGGCAGCGGCGCGGCTGCGGCTGAGGAAAGAGCCGGCTCCGGGCCTCCGCGTCCTCCTGCTCCCCGGGCCCCCCGCCTCCTCGGGGGGGCGGCGTCGGCGATGTTCTCGGTCCTCTCGTACGGGCGGCTGGTGGCCCGCGCCGTGCTCGGCGGCCTCTCGCAGACCGACCCCAGGGCCGGTGGCGGCGGCGGCGGCGGCGACTACGGGCTGGTGACGGCCGGCTGCGGCTTCGGCAAGGACTTCCGTAAGGGCCTCCTCAAGAAGGGTGCGTGCTACGGGGACGACGCGTGCTTTGTGGCCCGGCATCGTACAGCGGACGTACTCGGTGAGCCCCTGGCCCGGATTTCCCCACCCCAGCCCCGCCTCCTGGGGACTCCCCTGCTCCGGGCTTCCCCCTTTCCTCTCGGCAGTGAGAGGAGCCAGAGAGCCCGTAGTAGCTCACAAGTAGGGAGCGCTTACTCAGTGCCCGGCGCCGTGCCAAGCGCTCCGAGGTGCGTTTTCGGCTTGACCAACCCCCATTTTAGAGATGAGGAAACTGAGGCGTAGAGCTGTCGAGCCACGTGCTCAAGGTCATACAGCCTGAAAATGTGACCAGTTTGATCGAGTTCAGAGCTGCACTCTGTGCCAGCTCCGGACGACCTCGTCCCCTCCCCCTCCGGCGACACCTGCAGGCTCCTAACCTCGCTCTTGCTCCCTCCCTTCCCGCTTGCTCTGCGTGTCCTGGGGATCCCTGCCTCTTCCCGCGATCCTGACGCCACAGCCCGGCCACGGGCTGCGGGATCCCAAGCAGGCAGACAGTCGTGAGCCCCAAACAGAACAGCCGCGTTCTTCCGCCGCCTCAATTGTGACCAGAGTCCTTTTCTTGAGTTGCAGTGGGGGCCGCTGGCTTGATGAAGAAACACTCGCAGTGCATTATCCCAAAGTGATCTTGCCCCTTTGAGGTCACTTGAGGTGGAAGAGAGTCTCCTTGACCTAAAATGTAGCATGCTCAAACCCTCTTCTATACTGCAGCCAAGACAGCCGCCTGGAGAATTGTTTAAAGCCTTTCAGGCCACAGGTGCCCTTCGAAGGCTTATTCCAGTTACACCTTTCGGGGTCGGAGACTAGTATGATAGCTTGCAGAAGGGGCTAAATATAACTCACAAACTTTATCATAATGTACGTCTTTGGAGATAACATATATGCCATAGAATCGTATGCCCTTAAATCTCCTTTAATAAATAAAGCACTTTGAAATTGAAGGACATGCTGTCATTGAACTTGGGTTCAGATGTCACTTTGGTTTCACTTCTCAGGTGAGATTGAGTTTTTGATTACTTTAAATTTCATGTGCTGAAGCAAAGTTTGGCATCGGAGCAGATGGTCCTGTAACTTTTCATGACAATAATTATTTTTTAATTCGATCTCAGAATAGTTGCCTATTATTTTTGCTACATGTGGTGTTTGTGAACATGGAACTGGAAAGATTGTTCTCATTTTACTTTACAAATGACCCTATTACCTGGGTTGAAAAAGTCATTTAATGTTTAGGCAACACTCATGATGTTAACTTTAAAATTAGAGACAGACACAGGCTCCTTAGAAGGTAAGGTCGAGGCACTTGCAGATTGAAATCCTGCATATCCATTCTGAGGTCTCTTTGACCCTTACTCGGTATCTTTTTTAAAGTGCTTTTTCCGTTACATTTAGAAGCACTTCACTCAATGAGCTTGTGACCTGTGCTGCTTTTTCAAATTGCAGTGAGAGTGCAACAAGGTAGGGGATAATAACCCACTAAGGTTTCCTCTGATAAGTCTACTATGTGCTGGCTTTTGTGAAAGATTTGTGAAATTTTTGTCAAACCTCTTATGAAAAAAAGTATAAACATACCATCCTGGCAGAAACCTGGCCTACTTTGGTGCTCAGCTGTCATTTACTAGATCTGTGGTTTTGGGCTAGAGCCTCTCAGCTCATTTTCCTCATCTAGACTAGAGGATGAAAGGAGTGGATCTCTGACCCTCAAGGACTTCTGACCATCAGATCATGTATACATATATATTTTTTGGTTTTGAAATGATGGCATCCTTTGTTATTTTGCATCTCAAGTAGCAGGCATTACTTCCTCTCTTATTCATATGGGCACCTCCAATAGATTTCCTCTGTTTTGTATCTGGCTCTAAACCAGTGGTTCTTAACTTTCCTGGTTCATAGCCTTTGAGAAGTTTTGACTGCCCAAGGGCTCATTCCTTATTCAGGGACTTCACTGATCCCACGAAGTCCATCCATGTACTATCTAGAGGTTCACGCATGGGTACCAGGTTAAGAACCACAGCTCTGTACTTCTCCTGAAAGGAATGCTGCCAGGCATAACAAGACAGATGGTTGCTTATGTGACCTAGGGGTGGCCTTTGGCCATATTTGACAAAGAGCCATTTTAAGAAAGAGAGCGTGTGTGTGTGTGTGTATGTGTGTGAGTGATATGCAAATCAAGGGGAGACAGGTTCTGTTGGACTTTCCTGCTTTGGAGGCACTCTTCCGGAAAGCCATCTTGGGAGCCACCTGAAACAACTGAGTTTGCTTCATATCTTTGGCTTCCACAGACCAGTACGTATACCAGTGATTTCTATTTTATTGACACCAGCCCATCACGGGTCTGATTATGTCTTGCTGTGAAAGAGGTAATGAGTCTCAGTGTCTCTTTACTATTGCTTTTTACGCTGGAAGCTGGAGTTGTAAATTGAATTTTATTAAAAAGCTATGTTCAGTGTTATATTGAACCTCAGTGCTTTGAACCTTTTCGTTCTAGAGATAATTCATTTTCTTTGGATTGACTGTTTATTGCTAAGTATCTGTGGAACTCACTGTGGTGGTCATCTAGGACTTCTTGACTGTAGAATGAAAGCTGTTTATTTTTGTATTAGAAGGAGAAAACTTTTATTTCTTTAATTTATAATTGATCTGTCCTATTAGTCATGCAGTGACTAAACGTACTTGGTGCTTTACAACATTTTTGTAGAGTCCCCACTGGATTTCTTTTAGGAAAAACCAACTATGTTGGGTGTGGTAGGACATAAGAACCACTCCTATCTTCTAGAACACTGGCCAAGGTGCTTTTTCTTTATTAGGTCCAACCGGAGTAAACCAGTACCAGTAAGGCTATGTGCACTTTTATTTTTCCTTCTTCCCTGTGGCTAGTAGTTGTCCTTATTACTCTGTATGGATGCCTAAGTACATAAAAATATGAGAGCTGCGTACTGTGTAATTGCTGGGCCTCCCACAGCCCTGAGCTACTTAACAATAGAAACAAAGCCTGTTGAGAGTTGTAAGACTTAGTAACCTTGGAATCAAGTTCTTTCATTTTATTGCTGAGAAAATGGAGGCCTACGGAAGGTCAAATGACTTTGCAAAGGTTACTCCAGTAGTTAATGGCAGAACTAGGACTAGCACCAAGAATCCCCCATTCCAGTCTTCTATCTGTTACAACACTGGTTTTCTTGACAAGATAGGTACATTCAAAACTAGTTTGTCTTCGGTACTGTTTGTCCTTCTAATGCTTTTTCTGCTTAAGGGGGTGTGCATGTGTGTGTGTGTGTGTGTGTGTGTGTGTGTGTGTGTGTATGTATGTAACTTCTTTATTCACTCCATGACTCATAATTAAAATGCAACAAAATCTGCATACTAAACCACAATTCACTGAAATCACTTCTTTAAAGAATGGCAGCAGCATCTATGCCATGTAACCTCTGAATACTGAGTTAAGTAATTCTTATAAAACTGTGGGGTGTTTATTTAAGCTTAATTTAATTCAAAACCTTAAAAAGAAGTGAAAACAATTTCATATTATAGCCCTTGGATCTGATTTTGATTGTGGTCAGGATTGTGGTCAGGTGTTTTTGTGAGTAATGCCAGTCTTAAAAGTAATTGTCTTTTTTTTTTTTTTTTTTAAACACCTACAGCACCCGGTATTCCTCAGTGGTCTCCCATCCAAGTACTAATCAGGCCTGACCCTGCTTAGCTTCCGAGATCAGATGAGATCGGATGCATTTATGGCCACAGACAAAAGTATCTGTTTTAAGGCATAGGATTAATGAACAATGTAAAGATTAAAATTTTATTTAGGAAGTGAAGAAATGAGGTAGAATTTGATGTTTTCCAATAGTCATGATAATTTTAATGTGTTTGGTACAACCCCTATATCTGAAAGTGAGTTGTCCTTTTAACAAAGTAGTCACCTTGGGAGAGTGTATATGGCCACTAATTTCAGCCTTTCAAGAAGTCCTCTTTGGAATTTCCCTCAGCTAGATTTCAAGCTGTGTCAAGAAACCAGTCTTACTATTATATAATCATAATTTTTGAAAGTCATAATTTAGCATGATCTACCTATTTACAGCAGACATGACCCTGATTGAATTTTTTAAAATTTAGTTGTATAAGTGCCATATCATTCACTTTTTAAGATAAAAAATTTAAAATAAAAATGTAGTGTTTGATATATTCACAAAATTATGCAACTAGTTCCAGAACATATTTATCACCATCCCCCCAAAACCCCCCCACCATCACCCATTAGTCACTCCCCAATCTCCCCTCCCTCAACCCCTGGCAACAGAAAGTAGATTCTTACTCTGTAGATTTGCCTATTTTGGACAGTTCATGTAAATGGAATCATATATATGCAGTTTTGTGTCTGGGTTTTTTCACTTAACATAATATTTTCAATGTTTACTCACATTGTAATATCAGTACTTCATTCCTTTTTATGGCTGAATAATATTCCATTGTATGGATATACCACATTTTGTTTATCCATTCATCTACTAGTGGACATTGGGTTGTTACCACTTTGTGGCTGTTGTGAGTAGTGCTGCTGTGACACATTCATGTACAGGCTTTCGTGTGAACATAGTTTTCCATTATCTTGGGTATAGACCTACAAATGGAATTGTTAGGTCATACTGTAACTCTAACTTAGGAATATAGTTGTTTTAAAATATATTTCTACATAGTTCTAATTGCTTTTCCAAGGGAAAATATTTTTTAAACGACAACAGTCCTATAATTTCTAGGATCAGTACTTTAAAAACACCCGATCTCATAGTCTTCTGTGTGCTTTCAAGAGAAAATTGTGGAATATTAAAGGAGATGTAAGGGTTTAGTAAAAGGGCCTTCTAGGATTCATAGAAACAGCAGATTTAAGAAGCCACTGACCAAAAAAAGGTTATTGGCTAGTGGATGGATAAAGGAATTTTGTTTGTTTGTTTTTAAACACCTGCTCCCTGATATGTTTCTCATTTTTCTATATAGATAAATTGCATTTTTCATAGGTTCTTATAAGACACATTATTTTAAAAGTAATTTCCTTATACTGTCAGAGCTACTTTTTCTTTTGTTCACAGTCTTTAAAAAAGAGATTCTTGAGTTCAGTTTTAAATTTTCCTAAAGTCCAGTTTCTCAATTTGTTAATATTCTTCAAGGATTCTAAGTGAATCATTTTTGTAGAGCAAGAAAATGAATTTTAAAAGCATGACTTTTTATACCTTTTAGAAAATACATTTTTGTAAAATGTTATAAATTATGGCAGAGGGTAGAAAACAAATGTTAGCTGGTTGTGGTGGGGCTTTTAGGTGGGGGTGAGGGGACCTGGATGGAAGGAGGCTTCTTCCCTGAACTTTAGCACTGCTTTTCGAAATTGGGCAATATATAACCTGAATGGTTGCAACAGTATCCAAATGGAGTTTTGTATCCAGTGTGACTCAAAAAGCACTAAGCTTGGTCAAAGTATTTGACCTACAACCATGTCCTTTGAATAAACGCTTATGTCAGATTCAAGCTAAACCTCAAATTCATTTTGTGTAGGTCCTCATGCTTTTTAGAGAGGCCTCACTTGGGGCCTTAGGTTCAGATTTTTCAGGAAAATGCTTTGGAAGAGTAAGGTAAGAGTATTTTCTTTTGAAAGAAATTTTCGACTTTTCAAACCAGAAGTTTTAGCCATTTGAAAAACCATGTGCCTTGTCAGTTTGCCTTTCAAAGTTAGTCTTAACTTTTGGCTCATTTTAAGAAGTGGTTTCCTGGAGACTTTTATGTCGCTGGCAATAAAAATTTAGCATTCTATCTTGTTTGAGAGTTGTTAAATATTTTTAAAATCTGATAGTTTTCCATCTCTCTGAGATCTAAAACCATTTGTTTCCTATTATTAAACAATTCACACAATTTACAGAATTGCATCATAAATCAAGACTTCTTGCAAAAGCTGACCACGACAGAGAGCATTGGGCTGATAACACACACTTATTCAGTTAAACTTGAGTTGGCATGTGGCACAGCTCTTCCAATTTAGTTTAAATTTTTAGAAAAGAAAAGATGCTAAATTCTTTGGAATAAGATCCCAAACACGATTTTGGGTGGGTGGGGGGTGATGGAAGCTTTTCTTTAAAGAGTGAAAGTACTTCACTCTGTTTCCCCTAAGGATTTATTCAGTATCTGACACAAAATATGGTTTGCCTTACCAGTGCTTTATATAGCACTTTAAATTTTATTGCATGTTTTGTTTTAACTTAGTTGATCTTTTAACTGTGAAATAACTGATCTTCACTTCATCTGTGCTTGTTTCCTCATCTATAAAGTTGACTTATCAGTAAGGTCAGTACAGCTAGTGTCATGGCTGGGACTTGAACCTAAGTTTCCTCCTTGCAGGTCTGGTGCTTTTAAATAAATGGTTTCGTTTTGTGCATATGAAAGTAACACCTGTTCAGAAAAGCATTATATAAAACACTTGTAACTCATAACTCTAGTCAGTGTGGTTTCCTCCAGCCTTTGCATATATACAATTGTATGTATACACATTATTAAATAAAATTGGGTTAATATGTATTCTGCTCTGTAACGTTATTTTTATATAATATAAATACTGGTAAGGTTAACTGCATCATACATCAGTGCATCTATAGTCCATACTTTAGTCCTCTATTTTCAGTTAGATTATTTCCGATTATCTATTACAAGTAACACGAGTGAATATCTTTGCATCTAAATATTCCTTTGGATAAATTCCTTGAAGACAAGTTCCTGAGTCAAAGGCTATGGACATTTGCAAGGCCGCTGATGTAAATATTAGCATAAGTCCCTCCAGAAAGGTGATGCTGATTTATACTTTTGTAGTTGCAATGTTCAATATGTCTCATCGATAAGTTTATTGTTGACCTTAAGTCTGTCACATTTAATAATTTATAAATTCACGAGATTTGTAAACAGTCATTTTTGAGGGGAATAAGTTTGTAGCTGGTGAATAGCTCTAGAATCGATTGAATTGTTGGTATGAACCTCAAGGACTACAAAATGACTGCAAAAACTTTGCCAGAGACTATAAAAGTGACTTACTACAAAGAGTGCTTTTTGTTAGAGCCAGTACTATTTTGACTCAGGCCAATTCCAAACCATTTCTGCACTGATTTTTCTTTTACTCATTAAAAGACTATTTTGAAATAAAAGGAAATTTTTTTCTTTTTGTACTATGACGATCATTCTGATCTTTCAAGGCTATTGTCTAGCAAATTTTTTTGACTTATCAGAAATTAATCTTTGCTGTTATTTGAGGTAGATGAAAAGGTTAGCTATACTGAATGAATCAAATAAAAAGTGCTTCTGTTTTCACATCAGTGTTTAGATTAGAAAATAGATTTGAGGCCTTTTGAGCCATGTTTCTCTTGCTCAGGCCCACTTTTACGTCTAGGAGTGTACTTTCCCTTCTAATAAAGCTTTTCTTTTCTACTGTAAAAAAAAAAAAGAAACAAAGAAAGAAAATAGATTTGAGCTATTTGCGTAAGAGCTAGAAAACTGTAGATGGCCTCTAGGTTGACCACTAATTGGTAATGTGGTCATCATGTTTCTATGAAATGAGAAAGTCTAAACCAGGGATGTCTTATATGCGCATTGTTTGAAAAAATCCACTTCTCTTGGTTCTTCAGTGGCAACTTTGATTTTACTGAACAATGTGGTCTTTGGATAACAAGGTTAGTGTATTTTGTGAATATATTACAGATCATTTGAATTCACTGAAGTCAGTTAATACTAATCTATAACTTTTAATAGAATTTGAAATAGAAAAATAGTTGTTTTGTTACAGGCTTAAAGGAGAAAAACTTACAACATTTTAGTCAGGTGGTTAAAACAGGCTCTCTTTTCTTGCAGTGTGACTTGGAATCACAGAATCTTAGAAAAAAGAACTCTTGAGAGAATTTCTCCTCCTGCCCTTTATTTCACAGATAAGAAAACTAAAGCTTAGAGAAGTGATTTGGCCAGTGTCCTACAGCCAGTTAGTGGCAAAGAAATCTGGGAGTGGTGTCATCCCCAGATTGCTTTTCAAGGCTCTTTCCATCAAGCCTTTTTTTTTTCCCTTAATTTTATTTTTAGTTTCAAGTATACAGTATGTTGGTCAGACATTTATATAGTTTATAAAATGATCCCCCATTACATTAATGCCAACTGCATTCCCTGTGCCATATTCCCCATCCCCGTGACCATCTATCAACTACTAATTTGTACTTCTTTAACTCTTCACACCGTTCTCCCAGCCCTCCAACCCTCCTCCCAGCCCTCCAACCCTCCTCCCCTCTGGCCCTCACCAGATCATCCCCTGTAGTTGTGAATATGTTCATCAAGCCTTTTAATGGCCTGTGAAGAGGAGCATCCTGTAGCCAGCCAGCTTAAACCCAAGGCACAGTACCTTGTGCAACTCTAGGATGAAATAATGGGTCATTCTCTTTTTGGAGTTCTCAGATGATAGTTTACCAGTACACCAGAGTGTTGGTATTCTAACTTTTCAGTACAGTCGACTGAATTCATTGTTTACTGGTGGTTGTTTCCTGTTAGTCCCTGACAGGTGCTATGGAGAAGACCATGAACAAAAGAAGTTTCTTAGGTTGGTGGGGAAGACACATATAGGAATAGTATAAAAGAATAGATATACATTAGGTGTTGTGGAAGCATGGAGCCTCAAGAGATGGGTAAATTGAGGCAAGTGAGAAGAATGGTAAGGCTCTCCAGATTGAGGGATCAGCAAAGGTGCAGAAGATTCCCCAAACTACAGGTGTTTATGGCTAGAGAGTAGTTTGGGTTGGTAGGGTGGGATGGGAGGTCAGCTGAGAATTGATGTTAGAAACTAGATCGAAACTAGATTGAAGGTCACAATTGCCATGTTAAAGGGTTGTTTTTTTGGTAGGAAGCTATAGTTGTTTTTGCTTTTGTTGTTTTGGGGTTGGCTTGGTTGTTTTGAAGAGGCAGCACATTCAGATTGGTACAGAATTTAAAAGGTATTCAAAGGGTGCACAGTGAAGTCTCCCTCTCACCCTGGTCTCCTAGCTGCAAAGTTCTCCCAAGAGAAACCAGTGTTATCAGTTTCTTGTGTATCCTTCTAGAGAATCTTTTTATGTATACAAGTAAGTTTATATACGTGGAAGGTATTTGACTAGAAGAGTAATATGGATATAGCAATCTTGTCTAAAAAAAAAAAAATAATAGAGAGTATAATGGGAGAACAGAAGGCAAAAGACCAGCTAGGAAGCTACTGAAATAGTCTAAGTTAGAAAGGTCTTTAGGGCAGTGGAAGGTAGTTGGGCTTCAGGCACATTGCAGACATAGAATCAACAGGACCTGGAGGGTGAAAGAGAAAGTGGAATTGAAATTGATTTTTTGCTTCTGAAAGCTTCCTTAAGGTTTCTAGCCTACAAGTGTGGGTGGGTTGGACTGCTATTAATCGGATTAGGAAATGCAAGAGAAGGGTCAAATTTAGGAAGGGAAAACGGAATTGCTCTGTGCAAGAGGCATTTCAGAAGCAGAATCATTGGCCCTTGGAATGCTTGCATCCAGCTGGCCTTTACTAAGTCCTGACTGCTCTGGCAGTGGGACTCATTAGAATCGCCTGTGCGGTTTGTTTTTTGTACTTTGCCAGAAGGCCCAGGCTCACTCTGGGCATGGTGACTCAGGAGGTAGGGCTTGAGTTCCACAGGTAATCTCAGTGTGCAGCAGAAATTGAGAAATGTTTTGCCAGGTGCCAGGAACCAGGCCAGCGCCTGGGGATGAAATGATGATTAGCAGTGTGAAAGAGACTCAGCTCTGAAGGGCAGGGGGAGCGGGGAGGTCCACAATATAGAGAGGAAGAAAGATAGGAAAGTCATGACAGAGGTGCTGCGATTATTGTAGTGACCTAAGGAAATGGTTAGGCCCATTTATGTATTACTAGTTGTTATAAGATTTCCCCTTTGACATGAGCAATTCCTGTCAGAACTGTGGCACACAGTAGGCAGCAGGCACTTAAGAGATACTTGTTAAATAAGTTTACTTCAGAGTCACTTCTGGAAGAAGGAAACTAATTCATTTCTTAAAGTTTTTTCTTTGTGTATTTTTTGGAGACAAATATATGTTTCTTAGTGCTTGAAAATGTTACTATTAAATGTTTAATAGAATATTGAATGGTGGTAGATGTGTGAGTAGAAAAGATGAATGGCCCACTCATCTTTTATACATTATCTGTGGGAATTGTCTTTTGGTTGTGTCCACAGACCAGTGTTTGCAGAGCTTGCAGCCTACAAATACCGATCAAGACTTTTCTCTGATTGCTGCACGCTAGGCTGGTATATATGCTATTATTTGGTCTTTCTTAAAGAGAGGAATAACTTTATTACATATTGGCTGCAAGCTGAGCACTGTGGCAGGCACTGTTAATACGTTATTCTTGTTCCTCACACCAGCCTGTGATGTCCATGATATTATTCCCATTTATGGGTGGAAAAGACTAATGCTTAGAGAGCTACCCAAGGACACCTAATCCTGGAGCTAGAATTTGAACCCAGATCTGACTCCGAAGCCTGTTGGCCCTCGCTCAGTGTGTATACATTGTCTTTCATGTCAGAAATGACCATTTAAAACTGTTACTGAGGCGATCTTTGCTGAATGAATTCTACTTAGTTATTAGCTATTCTTAGGCTAATAGTGAAGCAAAGCCCCTTAATTAAAGCAAATGAAGGCCTCATCTAGCCTCGTTGAACTAGTCAGTGGGCCACAAGGACTTTAGTGGCCTCGGGCCAGCACTTTCCTTCTGGGGACCTCTGAAAAGCCTTAACTTCTGCCAGGCGCATTGTTTGGGCTGATTGCTGGTGAGGAGTTCCTGGCAGGGGTGTAAAAGGCATTTACCTGGAGGTTAGATTTCTCTGCTCTTAGAGCTCTAACCTCACTTTTCACTTTATCCATATTAGTCAGAATTGTAGGGAACTATCCAAAATGCCTGTCTCTTGAACCTCCTCCCCCACAGCTCATGTTTTTATCCTTAAGGGCTCCTATCAGACACTTATCTTTTCCACGAATACTTTTCTGATTCTTTGAGCTAGATGTAATCTGATCTATCTTGCTTTCGTTTTTATTGGTGTATATTTATTTTATTATAGCCATTTATCTTTGAACCTCTCTAAACCTCCCTCCCTTACCACAATCACTACCACTTGATTTTAAGTTTCTGTGGGCAGGAAATCTTTTAAAAGATTTACATGTAAATCTCTTTAGCTGCCTTTCACCACAATGTCTTGCACATAGAAAATGTTCAGTAAAATGTATTGAATAGCTTTAATATCTAATGTAAGTATAAAATGTAGTTCTAATTGGATTTGTATAAAGAGTTTTTGTCAAACCTCCCATAAAGGTGATATGTACTTATTACTGAAAAATGCGAAAGTGTGGAAAATAAAAAGAAAAAATTACTTCTCTTACCATTCAAAGATCATTACTTAATTAAACAATAGATTGGGGAAAATATAATTAGTGTTGAGAAATTAAGGGACAGTTCTCCACTTGGCAGGCTTATTCAAAGGAATTATGTCCTCATTAAAAAAAAAAAGTGAGCTAGGGCTACATGTGACTCTTAACCTTTCCCAGAGGGTGGTATTTTAGTAAAGGCCAGCTCTTATTTTTATAGAAGGGTTAAGAAAACAGAGGGTAAATGGTATTGTCTTTGGGGTTAGGTCAAAGACATACAGCTTAATTGTCATAAATACTAAGTTAACCTTTAAGACCAGAATTCTAGATCTAATCTTGTAAACAATGAGAAAATTTCTCTTAGTCTAAAGAGCCAGTATGTGAAATAATGTGAAATAGGTACACATCAGATAGCAGATAGCTGGACTTTAATTGCTGTTACTTTCTTATTTAAATGTTAAATTATTAGGTGTTATGTAACATTTCCTATAATATCTAGAAACTAATAGAAGCCTCAGCTTTATAGAAGTCTTTAATTCTGTAACACACTAAGGGCCCTGCTTCTACCTTCATAGCTAACCATAAGCATCACCACCTCCCCAGCCCCCATGATTTGTCTGTTGCCTCCTTCTCTCCTAAAGGCATTGCTAACAGCATTTAGCATTTGAAGAAGATACTGTTGCAGCTCAGAAAGGAGTGACCTTTTTGTGTAACTTCACCTTCTGCAGTTTGTGTGGCAGGAAAGGCAGTGATTCATACCCAAGTCTATAAGATCCCCAAGATCCCCAAGCCACAGTTGAGCCAAAACACATCATTCCACGTTAAGTATTTGGTATTTAAACAGAAGAGCTAAACTAAGGAAGAACATTTTTATTTTTAAAAGATTGACTTTGAATTTTTTTGCCTTCACACTGTCATTTCCTAATCCTCTTTTCAGCATTTTTCACTGCTTTTTAAGACAAAGCAACTGCCCAAAATAGTCTGAAAATTACCATCTCTAATTAATGAAGTATTCTGGATGATAGATATGAGTGTGTATATGTATGCATATGCATTTTAATTTGATTAATTATTAAATAACTTCATGTTTACTAAGCTAGAAAAGAATAGTTATTTTGTTTGGCATTCTAAAACATAAAATGGATTGTTTATTCCTGCTTTGAGTCCATTTTTTATTTTTGTTAACTGTCCTGGACAGTCCATTTCTTTAGCAGAGTTTGGCTTTTGCGTATAGGTTGCATTTTCACACATTTTATCAGATTGAATCCTTTTTCCTTTCCATTCTTTCAGCTTCATTGCTTCAGCTTTTGCATTAGCTGTTCCACCTAGAGATCTTGAGTTCTTGGCGTAGACTTGGTCTCTAGAGAAGAAGATGTGGGTTTTATTGTGATTAACGCAGAGTGGTTGCTTTGGGGAAACTCCTTGCAAAGGGAATATATCACTTGCTCGTTATGGCAGTAACAACATCATAATTTATATAATTTCACCTCTAGAAAACCAAAAGGACTGTTAGTCAAAGCAAATTATACTTTTCTGAATAACTCAACTGTTGAATATATTTTTTGAGTAATCCTGTATTTTGTTCCTTTTGGAATAATTATTCGAAGATACATTTCACAGCCCTGAATCACAGGGGAGTGTTTTTAATGCCCAAATAGTTGAAGCTTCAGAAATGTTGATACAAGTGTGATCTGTTCCATTTGATAGAAATTGAATTTATACTCTGATCTTATTTTTCTCTAGTTATAGAGAAAATTCACGTTGTGATTCCTCTAGACAAATAAGTTTGGCTTTGAGAATACTAGATTATAGTATTTGAAGAAGAGCCTTGGTATCTGAAAAGAAGCCAGCTATAGCACTGCAATAAATACTGCCTAACCAGCTGCCTCATTAGATGAACATTCACTGCAGAAAGTGTAAAAACAGATATCCTATCCCTCTGAGTACAGAGGGTCTCCTGCTACTTTTATTATTCAGCTCTTGTGATCCAGCCAGATTCTTATTCAGTTTCCCCTCTGGAATTTCAGTTCACTATCAAGTACCTATCTTAGTAGAGAGAAGATGATTCACACTGATGGAAAAACAATCCCTGTAGAACCCTCTTGCTCTGTGAGAGGGTGAGGCTTGATGTGAGAGGGTGAGGCTCCATGTAAAATGCCTCGAGGTCAGCAAAGATGCAAGGAATAAAGCTGTCACCTTTGGGTACTACTTAATATTTGAAATTCTGCCAGAGCCTATTTTTGGATACAATAAAATTGTCAAATTTTTATTCACTGATGCTTATATTAAAATTGAATTTGAGTATTCTTTGGTCATCACTTTCTTCTGCAAAATGTTTGCTTCGTAACTAACTGCATGTGAATCTGAAGATCACTGTAGTAGGAAAGATTTAAGAATGGCAACCTCATACTGATCGCTGATAATGGGAGACAGTGCTGGACAACATCAGGCTGATGTTGGCTTAATTCAAAGTGTTTTTTAAGGAGAGCCTTTGCAACTACACAGGTGGCCATGTACAGTTGGAAAGGTAGGATTTTTAAGCTTCTGTAATTTCAGCTTACTTACCAAACCTTTTTCCTTGAACTTCTGGCTTAGAATGAAGCTATTAAGTAAAATTCAGAGTTTAATAAAAAACTAAGTGATTTTTTTTTTTAAAGTACAGCAAAATTTTGTTTTTATATAGTTATAACTATGGCAAAGAAAAAAATAATTAGAAAAATGAAAGTTGGCAGTTTAAGAATTTTCTTGTCATCTATAATTTTAAAAAATAATTTAAAAACCATTTAAAAATGTTCTTCACATAAAAAGATATATTTAAATGATGGGAGACACACTGGAGTTCTCTCTTAACTTTGCTTTAGAAAAACAGTCTGGAAAACTTAAAATAGTATATAAAAATCAAATATTTTCTAGTTGATTATTTCCTACTTTATAAAACTGACATTTTCACATAAATGGTACAACTAAAGGAATATTCTTTGCCCTATTGTCTCCTCTCAGCCTTTTGCTCAGCTATTTCAGATATGTAACCATTATCTTAACCTAATAATGGTTTTAATTGGATTTTGGGTCAAAGGAAACACTTAAGCTAGACATTGTGCTGACAGACTGTTATTAATGGAGACATAAGATGATTACAATGAATTAAAGGAACTAGCTTCTATATTCAGTGCTAACTCTATCTTGGCATTCAAAGCCTTTCCAGTTATTAACTCAGGCCACCCTGTGAGCTGCACCTCCTCTTCACCTCTAAAGAAATATTCTGACAAACTGGATTACTTGTCTTTTCCTTAAACTTAATCAGTTATCATATCCATGATTATAATTTGATTCCTAGAGTTAGTAGCGGTTCACAAAGGTGCTATTTGGCCAGGAATACTCATTCCTAAGATAAGATCTCTCCTTAACTCCTTGAACTTATTACTCTCTCTAATCTCCCTGAACATCTCATCCAATTTTGATCTTTGTCAAAATCTGGCTCTTATTGCCTTTCCAACTGCAGACTGATAATTCCTGACTTCATACAGAACATTTTCTCAAAAAAGCCCTGCTGCCACCTGAAACTCAGCATACTGGAGACAGAAGGCATTTCCACCCTCTTCTCAACTGGGAATCATCTAATCAATACTCATTCCTGAAATTTAGAAGCCTATTGATATAAAACCTATTGATAATAGAGCCCAGGTGTCTTTCTGTATTTATTCCTTTGTATTTCCAGTGATTGTCTGTTTACCTTTCTTAATACCTCTAACCTAAAATCTTGCAGCTGACTCCTGACTGCTTAACCTCCCAACTCTTTCTCTCCACTCACTGCTGTCAGGATAATTTTTCTAAATTTAGATTGAATTATATCACTTCCATCCAGAAACCTTGTTGACTTTTTTTTTATTGTCCATAGCAGTGCTGCCCAGTAGAAACATACTGTAAACTACATATTTAATCTTAAATTTTCTAGTAGCTACACTTAAAAAAGTAAAATTAAACATGCCATAAGTTTCAATTAGTATACTTAACCCAATATATCTAAACTATTTAAACATGTTCAGTATAAAATTATTACTAAGATATTTTACCTTTTTTTTGGTACTATATTTTTGGAATCCAGAGTGTATTTTACATTTAACAGCCCATCTCAGTCCAAACTAACCACAGTTCGAATTCAATAGTCGCATATGGCTAGTGGCTTCCATGTTGAACAGCGCAGGTCTATAGCATAAAGCTTAAGGTTCTTGGTCGGTAATTCTGGGCCTTCCAGAACTGCAGTTCCTGCCTGCCTACTTCAACTTCTCTCCACTCACCCAAGCTCCAGCTACACTAATGTGTCTGCTATTCTTTTCCTTTCATTACTCTCTCCTGTCTCTCGAAATCTAATTTACCTTCTAGGACCTAATCTGAATACCACTTCCTTAGTGAAGGCTTGCCCCATTCTCAAAGTGCCCCCAAAGCATTAACCACGTGCTTTTGACCCTTCTCAGCAGTATTTATGGGAGCCATTTGTCTAGTTCCTATGTGAGTGAGTAGTCTAGCTGCCCACTAGAAGGTGAACTTTTCAGAGGCAGGACTTATCTTCCTCAGCCCTCTGTTACCTGCTGTTCTCTTTGGCCTCCATTTGCTCGTAGGGATATTCTTAACGTTTGCCGCTTGATATCTTTGGTATCTTAAGTAATCTCTCCTTTAACAGTTTTTTTTCCTTTACCTCTAAATGAAATATCCCTCTACTTCCTCTTATAACTGGATTAATTCCACTATTTAAAAGGTGTTCTCTATTTTTGTAGATTAAAGCTTTTGCCTGTGCAAGAGAGGAAGTATTCATTTACTTGAAGAAATAACTGCCTGATATGAATTAAACTAGGTTTCAAATGTACATTTGGTAGATTATTCTGGTTTTAGCCTGATTCTAATCCCAAATACAACTCTTCATATTATATAACTTGTTCTTTGTAAGTAACTAAGGCTTTTTTTCACAGTTTTATTGAAAAGTTTTTATATGCTTTTTAAATCTCTTTTTCCCCTAAAGAAATTGAGCCAGTGGAGTTTCGTCTGAGGTCTTTTTCCCATATAAAAGCAAACAGGTGCCTGAAGGTTGCACTCTATTCTGGGAGAAATCTGATTAATGTTGAAGGGCTATGTCAGGTCAGACTCTAACCTGCTGACAGATTATTTAGTGAGTGCCAGGATCAGCTCTCAACATTATCTCAGATTTTAGTGGTTTTCTTGTAAAGGGCATTTGTAGATGAAACCAGTTTGTTTTGATCAGAGACTGGTTAAGAAGAAATTATTTCCTCGAGCAGGCAGTAATTTGAAAAGAATGAATGATTCATCAGATCGAGTTGCAAGGATTATAATTGCATTCTGTGTTTTAACACAAGTCATTGCATTTTAAATCATGGTAAAATCTTACCTCCAGTAAAATAAGAATTCCTCAAAAGAAGTTCCTATTAAGTAAATTATCTTAAATTCTTTTAAGAATTTCCAGATATCCTCATGACTGCTTGAAAAACACAGGGAAAAAACGATACTTCTTCCTGGTAGGACAGACCTCAGTCATCCTCAGTACTTCTCTTTCTCCCTCCACAACTGCCTCCTGCTCCCATCCAGTTCACCTATAAGGCCTTTTGTGTCACTGGAGCCCAAATCCCTGCACTCTGACTGCACTGCCACCGTCACGGCTGAGCTGAGACAGACTCCGGACTCATCCTTTCTCCACAGCAGACAAAGATCTTTTTTCTTTTTTATTATTATCATTATTACTTAAACTTTGTATAATGGAACATTTCAAATATATATCAAAGTAGAGAGATAAGTGTACCTCTTTCCACTTCAATTATTCATTCATGGCCAATCGTATTTCATCTACTCCTCTGTCACTTCTCCCCCCCCACCCCCATGCCTGTTATTTTGAAACAAATCCCAGATATCCTATCTAATCAGCTAACACGGAATTGCGCTCTAAAGTGAAATTTTGCTTATTGGTTGGTCACAGAATGTGGAGAAAGTTGCTGCCCCAATAGTGATAATTTTTTTTGTCACCCTCTTTACTGTCTTCCAGTTCTTTTCCTCTTATATTTTCAGGATGTGTTTTATTTCTGAATGCCATCATCAGAAAAATAGTTTCATGTATCTGTTTCACATTAAGCCAGTTTTTCAGGGATGCACTTATAGGCACTCTCCTATTTTTGTACCAAATAATGTTTAAAATGTCTGTGAAAGTTGAATGTACAAAAGATGTAAATGTGTATGTGGGAAGGATGTTTCATGCTCAGAAAGCCTTAAAAATTATAAAATTCTTAATACTTTTATTATAAAATCAATACACGTTCCTTATAAAATAAAATTCAGACAGTACAGAACAGTATGAAGTAAAAAGCCAAACTCTCCAATTTATTCACTGGTTGCTTTTAGTTCCTTATTTCCAAAGCAACTACTATTAATATTTCTTATAGATCCTTCCAGAAAGACATATGTGGTCTTTAAAAACCTTAATAATGTACATATCTGACATTTTTTTTTCCTCTTTGTAGACAGAAATTGATGTTAATGTTGAACAACTAGCTTGGTGTTTTGTAAAGGGGTTGAATAGGAGACGGTATGATGTTGACTTTGATGTCTTATTGACTTTCTTGAACACTGGTTTCCTCTTGATAAAGGAGTCTTAGAACTCAACAACACCTCTGTGGACCCATGGAAATTTCTATACTAGTGCTGTCCAAGAGAAACATGATGTGAGCCATACATGTTATTTTAAACTTCCTAATATTCACATTAATTAAAAATAAGAAACAGGTAAAATTAATTTTAATGTATTGAGCACATTATATCCAAAATATTTTAACATGTAATAAATATATAAAAATTAATATTTTACCTTTTTTTATACCAATTTTTCAAAATCCAGTGTGTATTTTATACTTAGAGCACATCTCAGTTTGAATCAGCCTTACTTCAAGGGCTCAGTAGCCACATGTGGTAGTAGTGGCTGTTGTATCGGAAAGCATAGCCCTCCTTGTACAGGATAGTGGTTGTCTATGAGGGAAGAGGAAAGGGAATGGGATGTATTCTAAATTTTGTTCTTTATTTTACAGTTACTAATACTTGAAGTTAAAAGTTTGCTGCTTTTAGTATTCTCAATAATTGCTGGCCCTGGCTTAGTTGTCATCTCTAGCATCAGCACTTTTTTTTAAAAGGATCATTTTTCATTTTTATAAAATACAATAAAGATTAATAACACAAATATTCTATACAAAGACAATAATCTACTAAAATTTAACTATTGGCTGGTAGGCAATGCCACCCTGTGGTAGCTCACATGTTTATTCATCAATATGAAAGATCAAATTCTAAGAGAATATGGCTTAGGAGTATTAGTATAGAACATATTAAACTTGAGCACTTTTTATTCTAAATTTCAGAGTAAATATGTGTACTAGTATGTAGTAAAATTAACTGTCAAGAAGAGAGGAATTCCTGAGAAGTTGGTAAAAACATCCTTCAAATGTAAATTTTTTTTTTTAGGAGTTGCAGATGGTGTAGGAGGATGGAGAGACTATGGAGTTGATCCGTCTCAGTTCTCAGGGACTTTAATGCGGACATGTGAACGATTGGTAAAAGAAGGACGGTTTGTCCCGAGTAATCCCATTGGAATCCTCACCACAAGCTACTGTGAGTTGCTGCAAAATAAAGTACCTTTGCTTGGTAAGTAGATATCCTATGTGTTTTCCTCTCTAAAGAAGCCCAGGAGATAGTTGACAACAAAACCAAGAAAATCACTTACCTCCCTAGCTTTTTTTTTCCTGAGGCTCTTCCTATTAGACAGAGTATGATAGAGAAGCTGTGGGCTAACCAAAATACTACTGCTTGGAGGAACTGTAAATAGGTACAGCCACTGTGGAAACAATTTGGAATTACAAAATGAATTAAACATGAGCAGATAGCATGCCCCAGCAGTTCTGCTTCTAGGCCTATACTTATCTGTGTATCAAGAGTAGTTACAAGAATGTTCATAGTAGCATTGTTTGCAGAAAACTGGGAGCTAGAACCTAAAAGTTGCTATTGTAGAAAAATGCATTTTGAAAAGAAATTATTTAAAGCTTCATGTAATAGCTGCATGTTGAAGGAAAAGAGGATATTGCAGAATACCACTTAAGTCTAGTTCCATATATTTCAAGTTCAGAAAAAGAAAAAAAGTAAAACCCTATTGTTTAGGGATTCTAAAATATGATAAAAGAAGAAAGAAAAGCAAATGGTTGTATAATTCCAGATAGTGATTCTTTTCCATTCCAAGGGAGGAAGAAAGGAATGGGGTCTGGCAAGTAAAATTCAGCTGATTACCTGTGGGGGCTTCAGATTGCAGATAGGCACTCCAGACTACTAGCAGTTAGCTGATGAACTAGTAAAACAGCATGGCACAAAATAGCTCCCTATTAATCTTTTATTAGAAAATGTACAAATACCTAGTGTTTATCTGGTTTCCTGGGAACTTACTCAACAACTTACCCAGCCTTCTAAGCAGACTTTCAGAAAAGATATTAAGTTTTTGCTAATTGCCAGAATCTTTCTGGTTACTAGAAGGCCTCCCTCCCAGTCACCATCCACATTTAAAATCGGTCTCTGTTCAGTGTTACTGGAGAGCTCCACATTGTAGAATTTTGCCTTCAATTTAAACTCTTTGTAAGAAGGGGTTCTTTTCATCACTCTCCGTCTTCTATCTTCTCCGTGCTGTAATTAATCAGCTTGTTTTCTTTTTAACTAAAGAGAAATCTTGTCTCGAGGTTTCAATACACCATTTTGTCTTAATCTGCTATTTTGGACATGCAGTCTGAAGCTTGCCCGGCACAGTGAAACATCCTAGATTGTAACACCACTGTCAACTTGCCATATGACTTTGGGCAAACCACTTAACCTCTGACCCCCTTGCTGCACATGTTTAATGGAGAGACTTTTTTGTGAAAAGGAATGACTTAAAGCTTCATGCAGTTCTGAGAAACTTGTTGAGGGAAAAGAGGACATTGCAGAAAAAGATCCAATAGTCTAACATCTAACAGAACCTGTAGACATGTAGATTCCAGGGCCCTGACTCCTGCATGTTCCCATGAATCTTCTGCTAACACTCCCCGTGCTTTTACTGCGACTTGGAATAACCAGTTACAGAACAGCAACTATCTTGATTTTGCACTTTGAAAGCTTTCTTTTTGCTGTTTCTTCCTTATCCCTACCTCCCTTCCTAATTATCCTCATGTAACTCAGAGATCTTAATAAAATAAATTTAAGGACATATTAAAAGTTGTTTTACATTGAAAATTATAATTTTTTCTCCTAAATGATATATTGAAATAATCCTTCTTACCATGTTTGACATGTATATACTTCTCTCTCACCTAATCTACATATCACAAAAGTATAACTAAATAAGCATATTTTGGCAGGCATCTGCTGAGTTTTATTGAACCTCAGATAATTTCAAATAATGATAATTTTACAAAATAAAGTAATCCTTTTTTTTAAATCCAGCAGTTGCTAAAAAGCCTATAACACTTTCAGTATAAAGAGCAAACTAACAGCAGTAACCACTTATTTCTTGAGAATTTTTAGCTGCCTTTAGATGTGGTTTGGCATCATAGGCTAATTGTTGACATGTATTTCCCCAGAAACTCTTAAGTGGATTTAGAGCTTATAAAGCCAACACATCTTAAGAATTTGAAGAGCCCTAATAAGGTTATTTATTTCTGTTTGCTACACAAAAAGCTTAGTAGTAGCTTACAAAATTAAGGGGCTAGGTGATAAAAATATTTCCATTTTAGCATGAGGGATTTGCTTGGGTGCCTGTATGAACTAGTCAGTCATCCGAACATCCAGTGCTGTTCTCAGTTTACCTCTTTTCTTCTTTGCCTGCTTGTTCCTCTCCAAACACCTAAGAATGATGAGGTCTTCTCCCGGTATTAGACTATAGTAATTTGAAGAGGCAGAGGACTATACATTCTAAGCCCAGATGGTTCTATAAGGCTAGGCTTGCCTTTGTTGGTTCTGCTTTGCATATTAAAGTTTGTGTTCTAAGTCAGCGGGTTACTGCCACAAGAGTAACCCTGGGTTTGTCACTGAGTAATAATGAATTAACAGGAATCCTTACTGCAGCAAAAATTTCAAGGCTGTGTTACTCATCTGTCATCTTTCATTTTTGGATTAATCCCATCAGCTTTCAAATCTTTTGTGTGATGATCCTATTAATGATAAATGATTGGAATTTCTGTGCATTGAGTTAGGAAGGAAAGGTAATTGTTGATCTTAGCTCTAAGATTAACTGTGGAATAGGTTATCTGACAGAACTTCCAGTTAGTTACAGTACCTGTGTTTTTCTTTGATGTTTAATGGATAGGGACTAGATAGATAGCTTAACATTAGTGTCAGGTTAGTACCCATGAACACACTGTAAATAACAAGGAAATGGCATTTCTTAACATTACAGTAAGATAAATCCTTAAGAGTTTTTAAGTATTAAGTTATATATTTTTAAACACTTAGAGAAAATAACAAAAATTAAATTACCCATAATCCCACTAAGAAAACTACTACTGTTTTAGTGGTTATACTCCCTGATATTTTTCTATGTATGTTTGTGCATAGAATAATGAATTGAATTTGTTGTGTGCTTACAAACAGCCCCATGAGGAAGGCTGGAAGGTACTTTTATTCACCATTTTGTTAGGAAGAAACAGGTCTAGAGAGAATAAGTGACTTGCCGACAGTCACAGAGCTAGAAAATGATGGAGCACTGGGATTTAGCACAGCTAGTTCCACAGCCTGTTTATTTTGTTTCATTTTGCTTTTTAACTGTCATTGTAACAGTTGAGCCTTTGCCTACTATCGCTTTTTTAAAAAATTTTAATAAATTTCACTTTTTGACATACAGTTAAGTTTGGTATTACTTTTTTTTTTAAAGAAATTTTAATACTAACTTATAATCTACTTATTTCACTTATCTTTCCTTTTCAAATCTATTTCTCTAACACAATTTTAATGACTATCAAAAAGCTAACTCTTCTATATTTGTTCTGGTGATGACCAGAGGGGAGGGGGATTGGGAGGTTGGGAGAAAGGAGTGAAGAGTAAAGAAGTACAAATTAGTAGTTGATAGATGGTCACGGGGTTGGGGAGCATGGCATAGGGAATACAGTCAGCAGTAGTGCAATGGCTAGGCGGAGAGCCTAAGGAGAGAAAGAGCGATTAGGGGAATCGTTTTATAACTGTATAAATGTCTAACCACTGTACTATGTAATTGAAACTAATAATAAAATAAAAAAATTTTAAAAAGGTAACCCTTATGTGTTATAAGTGTTTGCCATGATTTAATTAATGTTATCCTCACAAACTACTTTGTAAGGTAGTTAATATTATTCCTATTTTTATAGATGTGGAAACTGAGGCACAGAGAGGTTAAGTAATTTGCCCAGGTCACACAGTAGGTGACAGGGCCAGTGTTCAGACGCAGGCAGGCTGACAACAGAGTATTATGTGAACGTGTATAGCCTGCCATTGTATGGATGTACTGTAATTTATTTAACCAATTCCTTAATTTTAGATGTTGAGTTTGTTTCCAGTTCTTCCTGATCTTAAACAATGTTTTTTGTACTTAAGTTTTATTTGCATCTCTAATTATTTTCTTAGAATAAATTCTCACCAGTGGAATTGCTAGGATATGCACATTTTCCAGGGCTGTATTGCCCTTTAGAAAGGTTGTTTAGTTTTACTCTCTCATCACCATGGAATGAGAGTGACCATGTTTGCTACACTCTTGACAACACCATGCATTATCTTCTTTTGATTTTTGTTAAGCTAATAGGCAAAGTGGTTAGTAGTGCAGTGATCATTCATATTTCTTGGCGAACTGCTTATTTTTCTATTTTGCCATTTTTCTGTACATACAGGTTAAAATTTTAGTAGTCGAAAGTGATCTTACTAGTGTACTAACAGCCTTTCACTTCAGAGAAGGGCATTCAGACTGTGTGCTGCAAAGGTTACATGGAAGCTTTTTGCTCTCTGCTTGGAACTTCTTGCTCTCTTCTTGGAATGTGGTCTCTTCCATCTGAACACACAAAGCTACCTGGGAAAACTGGTCTTGTTACTATATAGTGAGTCAGTCTCCGATATCATGACCTCAACATGTGAAAATCTGGTTAAAATTTGTTGTATGTGCCTTGTCTTAAATGTTAGTGAATTTTGTGGAGAAGGCTTCTTACTAGTGACTAATGAGAAATGTCAGGAAAACGTAACATTCTCATTCTGACATTTAAGTATTAAAACTTTATATCTCAACAAGATGCTTTTGAGCATTTGGCATAGATTAATAGCACTATTGAAACAATAATGTGGTTAAATACCAGCCATTTTTATTGTTTATCTCTGCAAGTGGAAGAATTCTGATCATCAGCGGCCTCCTTACTATATATAACCTAAATCCCTTTTTCTTTCCCCACCATTTGTACCCTGATCATGTTACTATTGACATTTCTCGGAGATATGGAACATAGCTAAGAAAGGTCCTTTTTAAGCAAAGGAGGTTCAAATTGTGGCATGTTGCTCTTTGGGATAATATGATCAAAATGTGTATAGTAAAAGAAAATAAATGGAGGTCATTTTTGTTTCTAGGTAGCAGTACTGCCTGCATCGTGGTGCTGGACAGAACTAGCCACCGCTTGCACACAGCAAACCTGGGTGATTCAGGCTTTCTGGTTGTCAGGGGTGGTGAAGTTGTGCACCGATCAGATGAGCAGCAGCATTACTTCAACACTCCATTCCAGCTCTCAATTGCACCACCCGAAGCGGAGGGAGTCGTCTTGAGTGACAGGTAATCTCTCCTCTCTGCCATTAAGAGTGAGCAGGACATGGCTCACCCATAGGTTCCCTACCAGCCCCATTAACTGCAGTGAGAATAAGGCACATTGAGAATGTTCTCACCAGGGGAGCCTTTTAGTTTCACTTCGAAAGATATTTTGCTTGAACTTGATACTACAGCCAAGTTGAATTCTGATAAATGCCCAATAATTTGACAAGACTGTGAAAATACTATTTCAGGCTTAACAGAATATTCGTTTTTCATACCAAGAGCGCATGGTACATATGGTTGTACTTATTAAATTTTGCAAGAGAAATTAGTCATTTTTTTATGTATGTCATTGCCTGTACAAGATTTTGCATACATTGCTAGGGAAGCGTGCAAACAGACATCTGCTTTTATATCAGAATGAACTTCCTAATTTTCAGGGCTTCCTATTACATTCATCAGGTAGAACTTGCAGTCCTTATAGAACATGTCAGAGCCAAATTAACTTGCAGGAAATGGAATCGTCAAAAGTGGTCTTGGATATGTTCTATGATAATGCTATTGAAGTGTTTGTCTCTTTTTCTTCTGACATCTTCTCTCAGTTCATTTTTAAATTGTCAAGAGAACTTTCTAAGACCATCGATACTTTTTTGAATCAACTTTTACAGTTTATCTTTTCTAAGGTTAGGGTACAGAGTAAGACTAAGTCTAAGATTTCACTGCCTATAACAACCTTATAGGACCTGACATAAACATTTTTGGTGATTTATAAATGTTGATAAATGGATAATGAAGCTTTTGTAAAAATAGAAGCATTCTAGCATTCTAGTAAGTGCCTGTTGTCTCTGCTTAATTGCTCTTATGAAGCCAGATCTTAAATCCTAAGATTAAATGATTATTACTGCCATCTTTTAAACTGGAATGAGCATATTATATAATTAGGTATTCAGTATTGCCCATTTAAGTCTATTGTTGACTCCTAGAGAGAGAGAAGCATTTTTAACTTTCAGATTAAGGCAGATTACCATAATTGGAAGAATATTTGATTATAGGCCCTTCTTCAGTTGGCTGTAATGCGCATTAATATTAGCCATATCAGAGTGTTGAGAGTTGAGGAACCCCAAGGCCTTGGTAGATACTAAGCCTAGCTAACGGTTTTTGAAGATCAGTGTTTTAATTTTTTTTTGATTCCTCTTATTTTGGCTTCTGAGTGCTAGAGCAGCCCTGCCGTGTCTCAGATGCTATCTTCGGTACAGTCTGGTTAGGGCAGCGCTTGGCCTGGCCTGCCAGCAAGGTGGAGGTTGCTTCCCCTGGAGCCCAGAGACAGTTTGCTAGCATGTGATTTCAGCTCGAGTTTCAGTGCAGTCAAAAGTTTCCAGCAGCACAGTATGTTCAATCTAAATGGGCACAGTCGCAGCTGGCAGAACACCAAGCTCACGGGTGGGAGTGTTGGAGAGGAGGACAAACTGTCCAGTGGTAGTCAGTCTCTCAGGCGGAATAGCAAAGAGCACTCACTCTGGGGAGTGAACCACGGCATGAAACAGCTTCAGTGCCGGCCTGCTCGTCAATCTCAACTTCTAGAATCTGACCAGCTTCCAAAGACCAAGCAAACGTGAAGTGTCTCGTATTGTTTCTTTTATTCTTCCACAGAAGAAATCAACCTGATTTCCACCAGTTTTACACTGTCTTTTTCCCCTGCTGTATGTTATCTCCTTTAATTATTAGTCCATCTTATCTATAAAATATTATTTTAACCTGATAGATTTTTCTTTAGTAGCTGTTTTTACAAAATATTTATTGTAAAAATGTATAAGTGAAAGTTAGTTTGTTCCTTGCCAAAGCTCATCACAGAACTTTTAGACGTCCCACTTCTTTCCTCGGTCAAGAGAAGGGGAACCAGCAATTTTCTCAATGCATTTTGTGTAAGTCCCTAGCAGGCATGGGAGGGCTGTGTGTTTATATGTTTTCTCTTCACAAATTTTATAACATGTCACTTACACAGATTTTAGGGTTTTTCTGTCAAGCTCAGGGTGCTTTGGTTCTGGCCTCTCCCTTCCTGGTCATTGTGTAAATTTTTTCCTGGTTCTTTTTCCCTAATTACAGGTTAAGACAGATCTCACCTTTCCTCCCTTTTGAGGCCTAGAAGCAGTGACTCGCCTCTGGAAGTGGCTTAGAACCATCCTCTGAGGTGGAGGGGAGCATTAACTCTTTCAATATATGATGTTTTCTCTTCTCCCCACCTAGGATTTTCCCCCATTCTTAGGTGTGCTTTCCTCGGGTGTCAGAGGAAGAAAATCTTCTGTCTTTTTAAAAGTTTTATACGAAAAGATGGAGTGAGAAACCTACCTCCTATCCCTGTCCCCAGCCACACATGCTCTCCTCAGAGGCAGCCACTGTTACCTGTTTCTTTGGATCTTTTCAGATTTATTCTCTGCATATAGAAGCATTTATATTTGTGGATCTCCCATGTGCGCATACAAACATACAAATCTGTACCTTCCTGTCTTCATTAACAATATATTACAGAGTTGTTCCCCCCCATTTTGTTTCTCCATTCATTTATTCATTCAACAGATATTTATTGAAGACTTCCTATGTGCCAGGCACACTAATAAATAAATACCTATGCATGATGAGCACTTGGTAAGGCCTGGGAGACACACAGTCCTTACTATGCCAGAGTATTGCTTATTAACACTAACATAATATTATCAGTAATATACTAGTAATTACTAGTACTAAGAAATGCCATTGCAGGTATTTCCCATGAATGAATTCTTACAGGATTTGCATGCTCTCCGCTATAGTGCTTAGTTATTCCACTATAATACAGCCTCTGGAGAGCCAGATTCAAGCCTGCAAGGAAATTGATGGGTGGAAAATGAGTAAGAGAGGATGGAATGTGGCTCTAAAGAATTAGGAAATATTCGTTTCCACTAGGATTTTAGAGGCATGTTAGTATCTGACTCAGAGAAGAACCCTCCCTCTAATTAGTCACCACATGTGACTAATTATCAAACTATTTTACTTGAAAGTTTCAGTTAAGCTTTTGAAATATATCAGAGTTTTTAATTTTTTTCCAGGTTAGGAATTTCAGAATGACTAGTTTTTATTATTAACTCTGTTATTTTAAATTAGATTTTCTTAAGGCCTCATTACATTGTAACGTAGAGCCTGTTGGAAATTTTGAATGGTATTTCTAAAGATCTCTCTTAACTTTGCCCCTATCATGTCGTTGTCACAGCCCAGATGCTGCAGATAGCACATCTTTTGATGTCCAGTTAGGAGACATTATCCTGACGGCAACAGATGGACTCTTTGACAACATGCCTGATTATATGATCCTTCAGGAACTAAAAAAGTTAAAGGTAATTAACTCAGAGGTTGGCCCTTGGAAACAGTGGCCCTCTCTGGGCAGCTGAGTTTTCTTGTTTCAATTGCATTATCTCTTTGTGGTTTTAGAAGGTACTATTTTGTGAATATAGTAAAGTAATAATAGTTCTAATCTTTTAAGCAATTGTAAATGGAAATGTTCACAATTGGAGAACTTGAGGGGAAAAGAGGCTTATCATCCAAGCCTTTAGTGGAATGGTAAAGGTAGGAAAAGTCCAGATGAGGAAATTTCTTGTTTGTATTTTTTATTATATTTTAATGGTATTTAATAGTATTGGCTCCTAGTTGTCCTTTTCTTCTTTTATTCACATAACAAACCCGGCAGGGTTTGAGGCTGGAAAGATAGGAAGTCGTCCCACCAGAGCCAGCCATGGCAGCAGGCTGGGCAGCAGGCAGCTAGGGGCCTTGGTGTGATCTGAGCTGTCACCAGTAAGAACACAGTTCACACTTGACCCATACAGAAAATGGAGGAAGTGAAAATCAGTCTTTCCTTATTCTCCTGGCTTTGTAAAAATATTAACTCTGGGAAAAGTTAGTCTCGTGTCATGTTTTTACTACTAACCAGTGTAACTTTGAGTAAGTTTCTAAACTTTTTAAAAAATATTTTCCTCACCTATAAAAATGGGGGTACAAAAGATCCTGTTTTATAGGGTTGTGGTGAGGGTTAACTAAGACCCTGTATATGAAATCCTTAGCACCAGGCCTCTGTGGGTTTCAGTCAAGGCCAGGTACTTACATGTATTAGCATGGTGACAGAGTGGTAGCCGGAAATGACACATTCACTGGCCTCAGGAGCTTATATTCTAATTGAGGAAGGCAGATAATACAAAGAAAGAATATGATATAATGTTGGTAAATAAGAAGAAAAATAAAGCAGGGTAAAGGGATAGAGAATAGGGAGAGCTGCTGTTTTAGAAAGATTGGTCAGGGAAGGCCTCTCGAGGTAACATTGAAGCACAGGCCTGTTACTATTTATGTTGAAACTATTCCAAATCATAGAATGTTAGAGCTAAAATAGACCTATTTCCCATCCCCATTTTACAGATGAAGTTGAAGCAGCAAAGGTAAGGGTTTGCCTCAAAATTACACAGCTAGGCAGGACTCTTTCATCATGATATAAAATTATAAAGGTATTTTCAGTAGGGTAACTGGCAGCTTTTACTTAGAGAGTAAACTCTGGTTGTCCCAGGGGTGCATTTGTAAGCAAGGAAACTGTTGAGGTCCTAAAGTACCATCAAAATTCACCTTTTCAATTTCATCTTATTTTAGAAAAAATACCTTAAGAGTTTCAGATGGGGCAGGGGGGAAGCAAAAGTGAAAATCCAAACTTCAGAGCTGACAGCAAAAGACTTTCTGATTGACAACTCATGCAGGCTGCCTGTTGGTCTCATTGGTTTTAGTCATGGTGTAATGTTTGATGTCTCTAACTGGAATAAAACTTAAGTGGTGGGAACTATGGTTAGACAAATGTTACTGTCTTAAAAAGCAATATTTGTAAGAAGTTTCCTTGAATACAGAAACCATGTAAGGCATGATGGTAAAAATAACTCTCCTTCATCTTAGAATTCAAATTATGAGAGTATACAACAGACAGCAAGAAGCATTGCTGAACAAGCTCATGAGCTGGCCTATGACCCAAATTATATGTCACCTTTCGCACAGTTTGCATGTGACAACGGATTGAATGTGAGAGGTAAGCACTCTTTAGCACTACTTGGGGACATAGTAATTTGGGAACATTCTGGGCTATGGGATGAGGTAAACTAGAACACTGGGTGAGACTGTTGAGGTGTCCTCTCCAAGCTGTGACCCTGTGGCTTTGAGCAAGGTCAGCTGGCCTTAACACAGGAAGGGCAAGTGTCTGTCATCATGCCTTCCCCACAGAGGATGCCCTTCAGAACTGGACTTCATTGGCCACAGAGGCAGGCGGAACCTGAAGCCCTTTGCTGTCGTCACTGCACTGCTTGGACCTGAGCCCAAAAGGCCACCGAGCTCTGCCTGAACATTCCCAGCAGTTTAACGTTCTGCCCCTTCGTGGGCCTGACATTTCGCTGCTTCCTTCCTCTGGCTTTGTGGGACCGTTGACAGTATTTGCCTGCCAAATTGCCACAGCAGGTTTTGAAGAAGGAAGCTATGTCCTTGCTTGAAGAGTCCTTCTCCTGAGTGATATATAACTTCAGAAGCAGGCCAGTACCTCAGTCTTAGTGCTGGGGGACAAGTTGGTGTTTAGCATATCAGGACTAGTAGAGCCGATCAGTTTCTTGCTGATATAATATTAGGACGTGTAAAGCATTTCCCTCTAGGAAATATTAAAATAGGAAAAAGCACATGCCATAGCTGTTTGGCAGTTTGGAGTACAAGACTATTCCTAGCTTCAAAATAGTGGATATGTTTTTCCAAATTAGGATTATGGGTAGACGCATATAACTTTCTCATCAGGCAGTATTTATCTTAACCAGATTTTGTCGTTACTGTAATTGCTATAAACAGAGGGTGTGGTGGCCATTTTAACAGTGTTCTTGTCGTAAAGAAGCAGGGAAGATTTTTTTTTTAAGCTTCAATTAAATTACACATAATTTCTTATGTTTTTTATCTCTCTTTTATCAAAAAAAATTTTTTTTTTCTCTACTGGAGTATATTGACAAACCAGACCTGCCTGAATTTCAAGCATTTGTCTTCTAGTATTATCTAGTCTTACAGTCTTGACTGACTTTTCCTTTTAAGATACATAAAAATTTTCATTTTCATTTTAGGTGGAAAGCCAGATGACATCACCGTCCTTCTTTCAATAGTGGCTGAGTATACAGACTGACTCGCCTAGGTGTCAACTCCTGCCTTTCTTCCATCATCCCAAATTCTTCCCTGCCGGGTGTGCTGATCCTGCTGGCAGGACCACGTTTCTTTGCCACTGATCTCAATGGCTGGTGATGTAAGCCTTTTGCCTGTCTTTTTGAGACCCCGTTGAGATCTTTGTTGAGAACCACTACTGTCGTTCACTAGCTCATATCTGCCAGCAACTCTGAAGAGAATCAAGATTTGAAGATTGGCCTTCACTTCTCATTGTTCTTTTCATGATGGGATGGAGTTTTTCAAAGCCAAAATGGCTATTTTCAAAACTGGTTTAAATATTGAAGAAAATGAGTAATGTTAGTAAACTGAATTCACAATTGCAGTGTGTAAAAGGGATTTTAAAAGTCTCACACAAATTGTATGTTATGGTACATCTACTAGAAACACATTATTCATCAAAAGAAATGTTACACATGTACTATACAGTCTTTGTTATGATTGGATGTGGCTTTATGTTTTCATTATAAACTCCTATTTTTCATAATTCTGCTCTAAAAGATTGCTCTGGATTATGAAATCTTGATCCCAAGAGTTTTTTTTTGGAAAAAAAATTCAGTTTAGTTCTATGGATGCAAATGTTTCATGGTTTTTAAAAGATGTTCAGTTGTGATCCTTTGATCAAAGTTTTGGCAGTTTATTGATTAGTCCAAATCACAGACTGGTGGCCTGGTCTGCAGGAGGGGTGCTGGAGACTCTTCACCCAAATTTTTTAATGGAAATATTACTCAAGTTTATAAAACTCCTCAAAGCCTAAAAATTTAATGTTATGGCTGAAATTTCTCCCAGCTGTCTGATATGACGCCCCTGTGTGGGAACTCTAGGCCCATGGGCCTGATGGGTTGAAAATGGACAGCTGTTACTTTGAATTTTGTTGGCTTTCAGTGGTCACGCTACTCCTAGTCTCTCTGACATTTGATTAGTAGCCTTGCTTTCTGTGCAGCATGCACCAAATTCAGGGAGTCCATGTGGAAAGAGCTCCGTGGGCAGTGGCCAGCAGCACAAGAGTCCATGAAGAAAACTCCTAGTGATGATCTGACATTTGCATTTGCCCTACACAGAAATTTAGGGGTTTCTGAATCAAGCTTAATGTTTACAGTTTCCAAATAGCCATCTTGCAGTGTATATTTTCTTTATAAAACTACCCCACATTCAGTTTTCCCATCATTTTCAAGCTCAAACTTCTTTTTAAGGTTTGTGTAGAAGTCGACTACTGTAAAGATATATATTTTGGGGTCAGTTTTTTTCCTTCATTAACTTGGTGGTAGAAAAATATATATACTTAGCAATCCTTAAATTAAAGCCATGTTTTATATATAAGTCAGGTAACATTGATGTATAGATGAGAATGCAATTAAACCTGATGAGAATCTATTTGAGGAGAATATAGAAAGTCTCTCTCTCTAAAGGAGATAATTACTCCCTGGTTTATTGCATTAAAACTTATGTTTGAGGTTACCTCAACTTGTTTTAAAAGATTTTGTTTTGTGAATTTGTACTGTATATTTGAGTAACTGTTAAGCTTTTGTTTTATTTAAAATTGTTTAACATGTACCATGTACATGTCATTACTATATTTCAATGCATCATGCTTGTAACAGGCATTTCATTTATAATAAGAATGAGTTATTCATTTGTAAGCCGTTCAGTAATTTATCTACTATTCCTAAATTGGCATAAAGTTAGATATCTATTTTGAATCACCTTTAATTACGTCAGAATGCCTTAACTACCCTAACTCGACAAAACAATTCTTTGGTAGAGGAGATGGGGAATGGGGCGGGGTGGGGGGTGGAGGGAGACTGGTTAAATAACGAGAACCCATTGTGCTATGATAAAACACGGACGCATGAGTGGCAAGTGGTGGGGTATTTATTTTGCACAAACTATTTGCAGACTCTTTGTATTTAAAAAGTAAAGAAAGTTGCATCCAGAAGGGTTTTGTTGGAGGGAGTACATTTATACTTGGGCTGATGATGTTAGTTCTTTTATTGGGTTTTTAATTATTTCTGGTCAGAGGTGTGGAGCCTTATGATCTGGATATATTTCGCATTAATTTTCCAATGCCTCGATTTGATTCCTGGTAGAGCAATGACGGTTAAGTCACTGGCTTTGCTCCGCTCTCATTTAACCCATCAAACACAATCTTTGTAAAGCTAGATTAGTGGTTTTACACAACTCATTTAATCAATTTATCTTTTTTTGAGGAATGATTGTTAGAAATCGACAGTGTGTTTGTTCCAGTGACGCTGAAATTAGACAAGAGTTGAGTTTCACAGTGGAACTGACTTTGGACCGGGCCTGTAGATTAGTGACACAAAATATTTTGTTTTCTTTTTTTTCCCCTGTCCTTTTTGTGTTACGCACTTAATATTATGACCGCCAGTGGTCAGTTGGAGTGCTGCTTATCAAGTAACTCTCCTTCCACTCTCAGTGGTCAGAGGCCGTATTGGACCCATACTGGAATTTTCCAGGTCACAGGACTCAAGTCTCTGTGGGGTATGACTGAGACATACCATTTGGTGGGTCTGATTCTGAACCTGATGTGTGTGTATGTTAATTGTATTTTAAATCAAGCAGTATAAAAAAAAACCACACACATTTGCCTCATGTAATGGACTTTTATAACAAAAGAGAATTTGGATTTCTAATTTACAAATGGCAAATTATCCCTCCCTGGATGCACCAAAGACCAGTAAAGTTTATAGCTTTTCCATCTATATTTATAAAGCAATACTGTATTATAAAAATCAATATTTTTATCACATGCTTGAAATTTTTATTTTGTTCTGTTTTAAAATGTGCACTCTAAACATATCAGAACCTTATTTCTTCCTGTGAACTTAAGCTGCCTGCGCACAAAAAAATTTTACTGAACCGATATGCAGTAGAGTCCATAGGCTCCTAAAAACAAAGAAGAAATGAGGGGGGAAAACAAGTTAATTGTCCTGAATTACTGTACTGGCTTGACATGGTTGATGGGTACTAAATCACAAAAGAATCCATTCCAGGTGTGCATGTCTGGGGGTTGGGCTGTGTCTAGATTAGAAACTAGATTTCAAGCTTTGCGTGATAGGAGAGTGTCCTCTCTTATCTGCTGCATGTGTTCTGGACAGAACAATAGCCTTCAGTACCACCTTAGTACCACCAACCTACCACATCGAGTAACAAAGGCAGGAATTGTGGGAAGTTACTGAGTCAGTTTTGAGAATTTTGGAGACTGTCAGCAAGATTGGCTAGAACTGTAAATGTCTGTACTTTTGAGTAAGTTCTTGGTTCCTTATCACCTTATACCAGCTATCTTTGGTAGAAGCTACAGCATCCAGTTTCCCTGGAAACGATCACAATTTTTTGCATCTAACAAATTTTACAATGTCAAAAAAAAAACAAAATCTGCTTATAAAACTGAAAATGTGAAGCAGAAAACATTTGGATTTTATTCATTAAAATATTAAATTCTTTGTAAAATTGAGCTGCTCAACTAAAAATTGACAGTATCCATGTGAAAATTTTAACTGTTAGCTGGTAGTTTGTGGCAAAGATGGCTAAATAATGAAGCATATTTGAATTTGTGTATACTAATGAGCTGCTTTTTTCTGTTGAGACTATCATTATTTGTCTTACTCAAGAGGCAATGACCTGAATTGGATGTCTGAAATATAACTTATGCAGGAATAGTTCTGTAAATACATTTAAATAAACTGTAAAGATATTTAATAAATATAGTATTTATACTAATCTGTGTATTCCTTTTAATTCGAATAGTAACTAAATAAGACACCAGCCCTTGACATAGTTTGTTGGTGTCTGTCCTTATTTCTAAGCCTCTTAGTCTAGCACTGACTCCATACTTTGAAGCTATTATTTTCTGTCTTTGACTCGTTTATCCACCTAGGCCCTTTTTTCACCAGCTAGTTTACTACATCAGTTTAGCTTCCTCGAAAAATCATCAAAATGGACTGACAATTGAATGTAAAATACAGATGGTTTCCTAGCTGAGAAGGCTTTTACATCTTTTAAATCAGAGGTCCCCAACCCTCCCCACCCCCCGACCACCTGGCCGCAGACAGGTAATGGCCTGTGCCCTGTTAGGTAAGCGCAGGAAAGTGAGCGAAACTTCATCTGTATTCGCAGCCGCTCTCCAGTGCTAGTAGCATCACTGCCTCGGCTCCACCTCAGATCATCAGGCATTAGCTTTTTATGGGAGCACTGGTCCCTGGTGCCAAAAAGGATGGGGACTGCTGTTCTAAGTGGTATGGAGTGAAGAACCAAAAAATCTGATATTCAAATTTAGCATTCTGTATCCAAATTCTAAAATCCAAATTAAGTACAATTGGACAGTGTCACTATCCTTTACAGACTGGCGCTGCATCCAGATGCTTACTGGTGGTGATGCCTTCGTGACCTTAACCACCCCATTTGAATGAACCAAAAACGATCCTCCCCAAGGAGACCTATAGTTACACTCATATATAAATGTTCTCTCTGTAGTCATCTGCATTTGTTAGGAATATGTGAAATTCAGTGCTAATCATCAGTGCAAGAATAAGCTACGTAAATCTTTAGCCTACATGTGAAAAGACTTCTTGAAATTATGTGGGCATTCCCAGTTGCCACAAAAAGCTTGGTGAAAGCCCATTTTCATTCACTGAGGAACATTTTGGGATGAACTTGAGTTTTTATTAGATTATTGTGGGTAGATCTGACTCAACTACAAGAGCCAAATTTATTCTGGTTTTAGTTAGAAGTCTGTTCACAGTTCTGAAGTATACTGATCTACTCAGCTACCTCTGTTTATGCATTCCTCACAAAATCTCAAGGATAACTGCTTCTGGTTAACGTTTCCTTGGGATTTGATGGTTTCACAAAGACAATAAGATGTTACAAAAGTCTAGTTTGTCAGGTGATAACTGACTAGAAACAGGTTTGGGGGAGGGAGAGGCATGCATCATAAGATGTTACGTAACTGTTTTTGTGCCAGATTTTTTAGTCTGTGCAGGTAACAAGCTAAATAAAGGGGCAAAGAACAGACATCTTCCACCTCATTCCACTCCAAACCCAGGCTCTCTTGACAGTGGAGATTACTACTATAGGATATAGATAATATATAATTTTTGGCATTACTTCCATTAAATTCTTTTTTTCAGTAAACTGCAGAAAATCACATCTAAAAATCAAGGCTATTAAAGAAAATTTTACAATATATAAAAAGACTCCAAAGTGAGGGAGGTAGCTATGTATTTTACTCTTGACCTTTTTTCCCAGGGGTTAATTTTACTTAAAATCTTAACAAAATATAAAAAGCAATGGACAAAGTCATGGCATTACATGAGAAAAGACCACATAACTTTTTACTATATCTGAAAGGACCAAAACTAATGTTTGCAATCAAATACCAAAGATACCTAACTTTAGTCACAAAACTACCAGCAATATTGATGCACTCCAAATGGCTGCTGAAGAAAATTTAAATACCGTTATAAAACTGGAAAAGAAAATGATAAAAACTCTGAATGTGCACTGAATTAAAGCATTCTAATGAGACTGCCCTGCAAAAAAAACTCTTGTGCCTCCCAAGTAGCATAATGGACTTAAAGCAAATTACATACACTTGACAAGCAGCTATTTCTAGATAAGGCTGTTGTACAAGGTGATTAGAAAAGCAGAAGCCCATCCTCTATTTTGAGGGAAGTCGAAGATAATATCTTTCCAGTGTTTGAGATGTAAGTAAGCGAGTAAACAGGCTGGGGGGCAGGGGCGAGGGGGCAACTCAGCCATCATGAAGTGTTAGAATGTGGAAAAACCGCCATTCATTCCTTCACTGTCACTTGCTATTGCCAGATTGTCAAAAGGGTTATTGATGTGTTCTTGCTGCTCAGAAGAAACTGCTCCAAAGAACATGCAAGAAAACTGGAGGGAAAAAAGTAACTGCACTGTTCATTCAAAGTAAAAGTTCTCATTAACTGCTCTAGGGAGTAGCTCTTCAGAAACGTGGCCAGTGCGGTCTCCCTAACACTGATGGTGATAGTTCACAGAACCCAGAACCTTCATGGCTGGCCCAACACATCCTAAAGCAAAACCTTTCCCTGACTTCAAAGGTACACAGTTTGGGATCAGTAATCTGCTTCTGACTCTCCGGCCTGAGCCACAAAAACACATACCAGAGAGACAGACAGAGAAAAGGGAGACACTGCAGGCAGTTCTGCTTGGTTCTCATCCGTCTTCCCTTCCCCTCCTGCTGCGACAGAAGCTACCCTTCCTGGCTAAAGTCCATCCTTCCCTCCCTATCTGCCTCCACCGGACAGAAATAACAGCATTTTAAAATAATGTCCCTCATCTTTAAAATATCTAAAAAGCCCCATCCCATTCCTTCCTCCAGGTATCACCTTACTTCTGCTGTAGAGTTGTCTACACTTACTGTCTACATTTTCCCATTCTATTCAGTCCCATCTAAAAAGCTCCTGATCCCACCACTTCACAGAAACTTATGGTCACCAAAAATCACCACCCTTAAGCCCATGAAATTTACAGTCACCAAAAATCACCACCCTTAAGCCTATGACCATTTTCAGTCTTCATCCTACTTGATACTGACACTTTACTCTCATCCCTTCCTCATGCCACACTCTCCTGGGTGCTCTTGGACTTTTCAGCTGGCTTGTCTTCTTCTATGCAGCCTTTGAGCCAGGGTTTCTCAGCCTCAGCACTACTGACATTTGGGGCCTGATGATTTTTCGTCGTGGGGTCTTCCTGTGTATTGGAGGATGTTGGGCAGCATCCCTGGCCTCGATGCACTAGAAGCCAGTAGCATCTCCCTTCCCAAAGTGTGACATCCGAAAGTGTCTCCAGACATTGTTCAATGTCCCCTGGTTAAGAACCACTGCTTTAAATGATGATAGTCCTTTCTTCTGTAGCCTCTCCCTAGATTTTGTTTATACCATGGCTGAAATTACCATCTATGTGCCAAGGAGTCTCAGTTAGGGTATGAACTTCAACCATATATCCTGCTCCCCACCTGGTTTCTGCAACTTAACATATCCAATTCATAATCTTGAGTGAGCATTGAACCTGTGTCTCCAACCTAAGTCATCCTTAATACCTGCTTTTCCCTTAAACCCCATAACCAATCCGTCACCAAGTCCTGCTACTTTTACTTCTTCAATTAGCTATCTACTCTGGCCACTGCTCTCCATCTCTAAGGAATTACCATGTCTCAGATGCTACGACTGAGCTTCCATTTTTGGCTCACTGCACCCCATTCATGCAGTTGCTACAAGCTACAGTTATCTTTTAAAAATTCAACTCAGTCCTTTCTGTTAAAACCCTTCAAATATTTTACTTTTATTTTATTTTATTTTATTTTTAGGTGAACCCTTGGTTGACCTCACAGATTGCAAGGACCTTGTCAGCTTACAATCCCTTATTATTTTTATTTTTTAAGCCTATAGCACCTGGTCTTCCTAGGTGGTCTCTCATCCAAGTACTAACCAGGTCCGACCCTGTTGTGCTTCTGAGGTCAGACGGGATCGGGCTTGTTCAGAGTAGCGTGGCCATAGACAGAGCCCTTCAAATATTTTAAATGCCAAGATGCTTTCTATGGCCGTTTACACGGCTTACAGGAAATATGGAAATCTGGCATGACTGCACTCATTGATTGTTCTGGCTTCACCCCGTGCCACTGTTTCTGCCTGGCTGTCCACTGCCTAACCACACTGGCTGGCCCTTAGTCCCTCAAAACCACCGTACTCACAGGGAGGGAGCGCCGCTGTACAGGCCACACATCCACCAACTCCCTGCACTGTCCACTTTTATTGTCCTAAAAAGTCTTTCATATACCATAAGATGGTGACTTTTAGAAATACTATCTGTCCTTTCAAATTTCTAACTCTAAAGAATTCATATTTCCAAATTAATAATAGCAATGCAAAACAGGCTTGAATAAAACATTGAAGTAAGCGTAAAATTGGGGCTATCATTATTTGAGAGACTTCTGTTTCTAATAAATTACATGTATCTTCAATTCAATAGATTTCATAAGGTTTAACACTACAGCATTCTGTGAAGCTTATCCAGCTAGTAAAATGCTGATAATATAATATATACGTTATACACTGGGACTCCACTATGAAAGAATTTGTAATGTTTGTTGGGATAAAATTTACATTGTACTACTTTAAATAAAGGATATTCCAACCGGATTTGGAAAATAAAATTAGAAGAACAGTTATTTTAGAAAACAAATTATATGACCTTAGCATATTATTTATATTCAAAGTATGCCATAAGCAATCATACTTTATTATTTAAAACACATGATCCAAATCTCTACTTGAATATACGTTGCTAGAAATTACTCAATGAACAATTTAACTATTTTTTTATTTTTTAAATTTTAAAACAATTTTCGATAACAATTGACATTCAATATTATATTAGCTTCAGGTGTACAGCATAGTGGTTAGACATTTATATAGCTAGTGATCCCCCTGATAAGTCTAGTATAGTTCCCACCTGGCACCATACATGGTTATTACAATATAACTGACCACATTCCCTCCGCTGTACTTTACATCCCCGTGACTATTTTGTAACTGCCAAGTTGTACTTTTTATCCCTTACAAAGTGATTTTTGTATTGACATTCTATAAATCAGTCTTTTCTCCATCTCAGACTGGCTTCACCTCCCACCTCTTAAAAAGTAAGAAAGTTAATTTTCAGGATATTGGGGGTGGGCTGGGGCAGAGAGATTGCAAAGGGAGACAGATGATAAGAATTCTTGACTGAGTCATGGTCATGTCTCAACATTTCTTTTTACCTTCCTGAGACAGAGTCCCTGGTACTTCCTCTGTGTTGCTGACACTGCTTTCTGGTACTTCAGTAATATCTCTGTTCAAGCTTTTCATTATAGGGCTGCCACAGTTTTCCAACGTACAGATGGTTGTGAGAGTCTCATTAGGATAAAGCCTTTTGGGTGTTGCTTTTCTTGAGATGTACTCCGTGGCCTTCCTATCTTTTTCACCAGCCTTTGAATTTGAACATACCAGATCTGACCTGAGGTATTAATAGGGAAAAGGGAATGAATGGTTTACTTTGAAATGTATATTTTATATAACTAATGAAGCAGTATGGGATGAGAATTATAACACTGATATAGGGAATATATTGAAATAACATGGAACTAATTGTTTTGAAAATTAAGATTTACATATATGATTATTTAGAAATTTCTCTTGACAGATTTGAATTTTTCAGTAAAGCAACCATTGTGCATAAGACAATCTCACGATATGGTAACAGGGCCAAATTAGGAAAAAGTCAAGTAAATTACTATACATTTGTATGATAAAACTTTATACAGTCATTAAGAATCACATTTCCAGGCCATAATCAGTGATACTAGAACATGTTCACAATGTAATACTTCGTGGGGAAAAAACAGGCTACAAAACTATATATGATTTATGACCCTGATCTTATTTTAAAATACAAGCATATGCAAAATGAAAAGTCCGAAAGAAAATACAGTGAGCCAAATGTTAACAGTGCATGTCTCTATGCGGCGGATGATACTGATTTTCTCCTTTGTACTCTTCTGTATTTTCCAAATTTCCCATAGAAACTTTGTTGCTTTTACAGTTGAAGCACCCCTACCACCACCAAAAGAAAGAGACAAAAGGAAAAAAAGGAAGAAAAACAATGGTGGTCCCAATGTCTGGGAAGGAGAATTCTAGGCAGTAAATGTAGACTTTGCTGTGAACTTTAAAACTATATCAGTCCTAAAAAACAACTATTACTAATGGAATTGAGTTTTGGGTAATAACAAAGATAAACCAGACAGTCCTGTTAAATTCTGATCAGAAGAGAAAATGCAAATATCTAGTGCAAGATTGGTGATATTTCTGTTACAGTTAGGTCTTCCTATAGCTCTTCCTGATTCAGTCAAAATTTTTCATCTTCTAATGTTTTACTCCTCAATTGTTTCTTGAACAAACACCAGTGAATTATTTCAGAATAAGATTGTGATGGCTTTTACCCAACCAATGAAGACATTAAAACGTGGCCTTACCTTTTTCGTTTTTGTGAAAGGCACAGTGATTGTGGAGAAGATCCACTACTTGGTTCATCAGCTAATGTGGCCAAAATAAAGTTAGCTTCCAATAACATGTCATCAATACTTAATGCCATAGGTCTAAAAAAGGCAAAGTCAGAGCAAACATCACATCATTTTCTGATGGACATTGAGAAAACATTAGAAAATGACAGCTAATTAAGGGCTAAAAAGAAACAGTAACAGTAGAAGTCCTTTTTGTCTTTTCACAAATTAACACAGTCCTAAGAGCTGAAAGGGCTCTTGAAAATCATCAGATCCAATTCCATAAAACTCATCTATCCTAACCCAGTATCATCTGAAATTTTAGTTCCACAATATCGTATAAAATATTGTTTCACAGACATTTAACTTGTTTAAGCCATGTATAATTTCCTAATTAGACAATTTATTCAGCACCCTGTCAAATTTATAAGTCTTTTCACCCTGCAGAAACATATATCTTTCTCCATCAAGTTACTAATTTAAAAATGCCATTTTATGGCATCTTTCAAATTTTTAGTTCAGTAAGTGTTGCTAATAAGGTTAAAGAATTTGTGAGGTGTGTATTAATTTCAAAGTGATCCAAAGTTTAATTATTAATACCTAACAAAAGAAAAAGAAACAGAAAAGTTTCCAAGGACCTACTTGCCAGGAATATCGAAATGAATGGATATAGGAGCGTGTGTAGCTTCTGAAAATATCAGCACTCCCTACAAGGAAAAGGAAAAAAAGGAAACATGAAATCTTTATTAAAAACTACCAGTGAAAATTTAATTTGATACAAATTTTTGTTTACCTTTAATTCTTTGAAGCAAAACGTTATTTCACTGTCAACTCCAATTTGAAAGAAATCAAACTCATCTGGGCCCACAAACATCTCACTGTATACAGAATTGGTCAAATCTGTTCAATATTATAAAATAATAAAGAATAAAATTAGTTCCACAGATATTTGTTAAATTTGACCAAAAATATAAGTGAAATGATAAGTTAAAAATAGCCACAAATTCTTTGACATTTCTTGATTGAGAGGTGGAGTCTATGTCTCTGCCCCTCCCCTAGAGTCCGGGTGGGCGGGCTATCTGACTGCTTTGACCAATAGGATATGGAGAAGTGACCTGGTGCTGGTTTCTGGGCTCAGGACTTAGGAGACTAAGGGCCTCCACTTCCTCTATCCTCTAGCCACTTCCTCTATCCTGCAATGCCCCCTCTTGGAACTCAGCCACCATGCTGCCTTCATGCCATATGAAGTCCAGGTTAATGAAGTAGCCACATGTGTGCAGGCATCTGGCTGACAGTCTAGCTGAGCTCCCAGCATCAATTATCAGCCACGTCAGTGTGCCGTCTTGGGTATCTTCAGATGATTCCAGACCCTGCCACTAACTGCAACTGCATGAAGAGACCCCAAGTGAGAAGTGCCCAGCTGAGCCCTGTGAACCCACAGAACCACGAGAGATAAGAATAAATTATTTTAAGTCACTATATTGTGGAGTGACTTGTTATGAGCATTTAAATAATCAGAATACCATGAAAACTAGTTTATTCTACAAAAAAAACTACTATTTATGAATATAGTTTACATATAACAATTATATTTTATTTCATCATATCCCATCTTGTTTCAATAAGTATGAACGAAAAAGGGATTAACAGATAATATACATGTAACATACAAAATTGCAAAACAGGGTTTAAAAAGTAAATTTTAAAATCTTTTGAGATATAATTCACATACTATAACATTCACCATTTTAAAGTGTAGAATTCAGTGGTTTTTAGTGTGTTCATAAGGTGATGCAACCACCACCACTAATTTCAGAACATTCTGACCATCTCAGAGAGAAACCTTATACCCATTACCAATCACTCCCCATTCCCCCATCCTCCCAGCCCCTAGAAATGACTAATTTACTTTCTGTCTCCATGGATTTACCAATTCTGGATATTTAAATAAGTGGAATTATAAAATACATAGCCTTTTGTGTCTGGCTTCTTTTACTTAGTATATGTCCTCCAAGATCACCCATGCTATAGCACGTGTCAGTACTTCATTTCTTTTTAGAGCTAAATAACAGTCCACGTATGGATATACCACATGTTGTATAAACAATTACAAGTTGATGACTTGAGTAGTTCCCACTCTGTGGTTATCACTAACAATGCTGCTATGAATGTGTAGACTATGAGGTGGAAGCCACGTTTGTTAAAGACTCTCTTAGCATCTGTGGAGATAATCCTACACATTTTTTCATTAAATCCTGTCGATATAGTGTTTTATGTTACTGGATTTTCTCATTCCGAACCAATACTGCATTTCTGGAATAAATCTCACGTCATGATGTATAATTTCCTTAATGAGGTGTTGAATTTTGTTTCATAGCATTTTATTCAACTTTTAGGTATATTTTTTCAAAACTAAAAATATGGTCATACTGTGCATACCATTTCATAATCTATTTAATAACATATCCTATTTTTTTATGTCAATAAGTACATTTTTCTACTTATTTGTGTGTGTCACTGTATTGTTTTCCACTACAAAATTAGCTTCAATACATATCTTTGATATAAACCCTCTGAGAGAAAGAAGTGTATATAAAAGATTACTTTTGGGGGGAGATGAAGTAAGATTTTATTGTGGTTTTGATTTGCATTTCTTAAACAATTAGCTGTATGAGCACCTTTTTTTCCTCCGGCTTTATTGAAACATAATAGACAATTAGTTGCTAATATTTACATTGTACAATTTAGAGAGGTTTTTTCCGATTATAGTTGGCATACCAGTTTCAGTTATACAGCAGTGATCAGAGATCTGCAAAGCGATCACCCCACTAAATCTAGTACCCCTCTTCCTCCTTACATATTTATTACATTAACCCTCTTCCCCATGCCACACCCTACATGTCCATGTCTATTCTGCAACTAACCATTTGTACCTCTTAATCCATTCAAGATTACTTTTAATAGCTTAATAGCATCACATTTCTTTCAATCAATCAATCTCCTGTTATTAGAGCTGAAGTACAGGAGATATTAAAAGTTCTTGTCTCTGGGTAGTGATACTTCGGGTGACTTTTTTATTAGCGCTTTTTTGTGTTTTTTATTTCCTTCAATGAACATGAATTACGCAAGCATAAAAAAAAAGATAATGGTATATATTTTTTAAAGCACTGAGCAAAACCTTACAAATACATTAATTTCAAATAAGAAGGTTCATATCACTCCTAGGGGACTAGCATAGAGTAAATTCAATAGTAATATTAAACATTTGGGTCCCCAGTCAACCATGACTATAACTACTCATTAGAAAGCTCACGAGGGACAGTGTCTGCTGGTTATTAACAGCTATCTTAATTCAGAGGAGGCATTATGGAATATAAAACAGACCCTTTCACTAGCCAAGCATATATTTTCCAAATCATGCATTCCTAAGGCCCAAAAAAGAATGGTAGCTGAGACCTGAGAGAAGCAATAGCACCGTGGTAATGAGCCTGAGCCCTAGAGCTTAACCATCTGTACTCAGATCATAATCCACCAGTTACTGTTTAACACCAGGCAAATCACTTAGTTTCTCTGTGCTTCATATTCTTCATATGGAAATGGGAATAATATTAGTACCTACATCATAGAGTTGCTATGAAAATCAAATGAAGTCAGAAATGTGAACCATTTGCAGGGAGGTAGACGGAGTGGGGATAGAGAAAAAAAAAAGAAAAAAATTTAAATCATATCTTCAATTAAAAATTTTAATGAATTTTTTTAAAAAAAGAAATGTAAACCATTTGAATCAGAACCCGGCAAACTAACTACTACAAAAGTCATCTGACCCAACTTAAGTCCTGGTTCTATTGTTTTTTTTCACTTTAAAATAATACAGTTCTTCCCTCTGTATTCTTTCTTTACTGCTATCACCAAGTAAATTACCCAGGGTTGAAGGGTCTCAAACAACTTGTGCCAAAGAGACCCAAGTAAATTTCTTGACACCAAAACTCCTGATTTAATCGTGCCTTAGTTTCTCCAGTTCATCTAGATAAACTCTTGGAAGAGCTGACTTAAGAAGTATTCACATTTTCTGTCCTATATGTTTGCCAACTGGAATATCTAATTAGAATTTATTTTTTCTACTTATGTAGTCAAAGATCACCTCAATCGGATTGCTGGCCTCTTAATTTTTCTTTATGCTAAACACAAAGTATAATAAAGGATGAGAAATGGACCTTAAAATCTTAAGTAGAAAAATATTTTTCTTAGTAACCATTTTTCTAATTTTAAAATAACCAGAATTTTAAAGCCGAGTATTTCACTACTGAATGTGTTAAATTTCCTGGATTTCTTAAAAATTTTAATGATCTTTCTATATCTTACCACTTTTTTAGACAAAAATAATTATTATTCCACTAATAGTTACTGCATGGTTAGTAATAAAGCCAGAAAGTAATATTCCATCAAAGCACGACAGAAATAATTCTTACCCATTGATTCCTCATTAGAACTCTTAATACAAACATTCAGTGGAGTAACAGCAAGAGTAACTTCCTCTTGACTCGATGTAAAAAGAACAATGGCCTCAGCAAGCACTCTATAAAAGGTCATGAAAGAATATTACATTATTTGAAAAACAAACAGAAAGAAATAGTTTTCTAATGGGACTCAAACCTTCACTCAGGAAATAAATAGGTTAGTTGGCCTAAATTTAGAAAAATTTACCCAAAAGACCTTATCTCCTTTTTTCTATATGAACTACTATATTTTTAGTATATTTTTAAATTGCAACTTCATTTAAAGGCCAAGAGAATAGTAACATATATTCTTAGTAAAACATGTGAAAGCTTCAAGACGAACCAAACGCTAGAATAAAATGTCTTTAACTTTTTTTATATAACAAATATGTTATTTAGTTATTGGCCTGGGATCATACACCCAAGGGCAAGAGGAGAAAACAGAGCTGCTCTAGTAGAACTGGGATGACCCGGCCGGAGAGCCAGCTGAAGGGCAGAAGTTTACCACCTGCTGCCTATATTCTCTTTTGCTTCGTTGCTTGTCCTGGATTATTTCCTACTATATTCAAGGTTGTCGTGACATCCCAAATACCCTTTTGTCCTGCGCTCCCTTTTTAAAAACAGCTTTATTGAGATATAATTCACATACAATTCAGATTTCGAGTTGCTGGATTTGTATTTCTCTAATGACTAATGATGTCGAGCATCTTCTCTTGCGCTTGTTGGCCATTTGTATATTTTCTATGGCAAAAGTTCTCTTTGAATCATTTGCCTGTTTGTTTGTTTGTTTGTTTTGGTTAGGTTATTTGTCTTTTTATTACTGCATTATAAGTTTTGAGCTACTTTTCAAATTGAGGTGTTGTTAGATAAAAATGAGAATCTTAGAATTTATGTAATGTTGGTGTTATCTTGATGCCAGACATTAGCTCAGCAGTGTTTCTTGATGCCAAAATGTCAGGGACACCTACCAAATCATCTGGGAGCTTTCCCAGTGTTATGGGGAAGTGTTGTATTAGATACCAAATTACCTGATACAAAAAATAATGTGAATGTGCAATTCAAAAAAGGAGAAAATACAAATTGCTAATAAACAGATGAAAAGATACTCAAACTCCTTAGTAATAAAATAAACGCAACAATAAGGAACATCTAATAATAGCATTTTCTACCTATCACATTGGTAAAATTTTAAAAAATCAATCCTGTCCTTTACTTGCAAGAATTCTCCTACAGTTTTGGTGGGAATGTAAATGGTACAAACTTTTCAGGTAGCAATTTGTTAGTGAGTATATATGCAAATTTAAAATCTGTGTAAGCCTTTGAGCTGGCAATTTCATTTCTACAATTGCATTTGTGTTAGGCAGCCTAGAAGATGGCCTCCAATGATCCCTGCCTCCTTGTATTCATGCCCTTAGATGATCCCCTCTACCACCCCGAGTGCGGGCTGGACTAACAGATTCACTTCTCACAAAGAGAAAATGGCAGAGGTGATAAGATGGCAATTCTGAGATTGGGTTATAAAAAGACCATGGCTTCCATCTTGAGAGTTTCCCTGTGTCTGTCGGTCTCTGTGTCTCTGTCTCTGTCTCTGTCTCTGACTACCTGCTGTCATGTTTTAAGGACAATCAGGCAATCTACAGAGAGGCTTGTGAGGAACTGAGGTCTACCAGTAACTACATGAGTGAGCTTGGAAGCCCATCTTCTGAGGCCTCTCAATATTCATGTCAGTGAGCCCGGATGTGGCTCCCCCCAAGTCTCGCCTTCAGATGAGACCGCAGCCCTGGCCTAACTTCAACCTCTCTTCAGTCTCAGAGACCTTGAGCCAGAAGCACTGGGATGTGAATCATCCTTTCGTCCAGCGTGTGCACACTGTGTATACTACCTGTCCATTTGTCACTTAGTAGCCATCTCAGTTATCAGATCGCTGTTACTGCAGCGCCCGTGTTCAAGTAACACTTATTTTATGTAATAATGGTCCCAAAGAGTAAGAGTAGTGATGCTGGCAATTCAGATATGCAAAAAGAAGCTATAAAGTACTTCCTCTAGGTGAAAAGGGGAACATTCTCCTTAACTTAATAAGGAAAGAAAAAATTTGCATGCTGAGGTTGCTAAGACCTACAGTAAGAACAAATCTAGCTGTGAAATTGTAAAGAAGGAAAAGAAATTCATGCTAGTCTATCTGCTGCACCTCAAACTGCAAAAGTTATGGCCACAGCGTGTGCTATGTACTTAGTTAAGACGGAAAAGGCATTAAATTTGTGGGTGGAAGACATGAACAGAAAACACGTTCTGACTTTTGACAGAAAGCTTTTAGCCTATACGAAGACTTAGGGCCTGTACAACTGACCACACTCACATAACTTTCGTTATAGTATCTTGTTATAATTGTTCTATTTTATTATTGTTATTATTGTTAATCTTTTACTGTGCCTAATTTATAAATTAAACTTTATCATAGGTATGTATATATAGGAAAAAACAGTACATATAGGATTTGGTACTATCCGCAGTTTCAGGCATTCATGGAACATAGTCTTGGAACACAGTCCTGTGGATAAAGGACTACTGCAGGGTGGTAAGTAAATTGCCATTCAGTCATACAATGCAAAATCATGCAGCCATTAAAAAGAATAAGAATGATTTAAGTGAACTGACACAGAAACTTAAAAAAGTTGCCAAACAATAATAATAGTGGGACATTGTCTTTGAAAAAAAAAACATGTATTTATCTAGTACGTGATATAAATTTGAGAGGAGGGGAGAAAAAAATGATAACCATAACTATAGGGAGAGGGAGAGTTACAGAGAGACTGGTTACAAATTTAGCAAATATAGCTATAAACAGGATAAGAGCTAGATTTATATACACCAATTGTTAATATATGTTATCCCTGCCAATTGGGACATAGGAAGCAGGTAGAGGAGAAAGATTTATTTTTTAATCTTTGCACTCTTCTATAAATTTTAGATGTATTTCAAGGAGCATGTATTTAAAAACAACAAGGACAAAATATCTTTTGGCTCACAAAGTAATTAATGTTTAATGTTTAACCCTATAGCTTAACTGAAAAATTGAGTACATTCTCACTGACAAATAGCCTTACTCATTCTCTAGAGAAAAAAATGGAAACACTTAAGGATAAAATCAGTTCACATCGAAAACGTTAAAATTTCCTCATGCTGTGTGTTTTAAAGACTCAGACAAAAGGCACCATATAAATGCTAAGTATTATTAGATAATATATTTTTCTCTTCATATCACTATGTAGAAAGCCACTGATGGGATATATTTAGAATTTTCTTGGCCATTAAATTATTATTGCTATCATTAGGCAGTTATTATCTACTATTATCTTCTTCATGGTTTCTTCTTGATCCTATAAGATGATTTCTCCAAATCCAGTATTAGCTTTAAAAAAAAAAAAGTAACTGACATAAAAGCTCCAGGACATTCAGTCTTTACTCTTTCACGATACTATATTCGGTGAAAGAAAAATAAACAACAGAGAACTCCATACCTTGGTTGAATCATTAGTGTATTAGTACACATATTCTTTTCAAAAACAACTTGCAAAGGTTGACTTTCTTGAAAACATACATTATGAGTCCTTTTAACACCTTAAAAAAATAAAGCAACCTATTAATCATTTTAAGTGCAAAATTAACAGATTAAAAAAATCTTCAAGTTTCACAGACAAATTTAAATAATAAAGTAATATTTGCTATCTGGCAGGTGCACGCAGCATAGAGAAGCACTATTCCTTAATGAATGTGTTTATCGCTCCCTAGTGGACACCAAGCAACATGTCAGACTCTCTGACCCACCAGGCAATAAGAGTTCCCACATTCTTTTGAAATACAGATAATTTCTTAAGTGTGTGTAAAATAGTGATTGCCCACTATGGATCAGATATCTATGATTCTCTTTCAGTATCTGTCATCCAGGACTGATATTTCTGAATGGGACTTTTGGAATATAAACCTGAACATCTGGTCTGTGAATTCTTTGCCTCTGAGAAGAGTGTGTAGCAATAATGGCTATAGGCCTATATGCCAGGAGCTAAGGTACATATTTTATACACATTGCCTCTGATCCTCACAATATCCCTGTGGAGCAGGTACTTAATCTCAGAAGAGGAAACTATAGCTCGGTGAGACTAAATGGCTTTTCAAGGCTATGCTGTGTTGACGAATATGGCAGGTTCTCAAATAACATTTCATTCAAAATTATTTCATTATAATGTTGCTGAGATCAAGAAGGAACTTAAAACTTATTTGTATCAATTAGCCTATTGTAAAGTTGGTTTTGTTATACATCACTAAACAACGTTAAGTGGGGACTTACTGTATAGCTAGAATTTGAATCTAAGTTTGAACATAGAGCCCATGTAATAAAATCCGGGGCGGGCTATAACTCTCTACAGCATAACAATGTTGCAGTATGAATCAAAAGGTCTCACTAGAAACAAGATTTCCCAACTTATTTATTTTTTACTAACGTGTTAACAGCTACATTTATGAATTTCATAAATATTTACTGAGCACCTACTATGTACAAGGCTGTATCAGTTAGCTTTTGCTGGATAATAAACCAGTCCAAAAATCTAGTGGCTCAAAATAACAAACATTTGTTATTTCTCACAATTCAGTTGAGTGATTATTCTGGTTTAGGCAGGCTTAGCTGTGGCTGGATTCATCTGAGATGGCCTCTTTCATGTCTGGGGCGTCAGCCGGGACAAGTAGGAAGGCTGGGATGGCTGAGGCCTCTCACCACATGGTCTCTAATCTTCCAGGAGTCTACACTGTGCTGCGCTTGTTCTCATGCCAACTGAAAGGTTCTTAGTTTAATGGTGGAAGCTGACAGACCTCTTGAGGCCTAGGCTTGGAACGCGCACAATATCATTTCTAGAGCATTCTATCGATATCGAAGCAAGTCCAAAGCCAGCTGAGATTTCAACTAGGGAAACAGATTCCGGCTTTAGAAGGGAGGGACTGCAAATAATTTATGAGTATTTTTTCGGTAATCTACCATACAGGGACTATTTTAGGAGCTGTGAACTAGCCAAGAACAAATGGGACAAAAATCTCTATCCTTACAGAGCTTATGGTCTAGTAGGGGAGAGAGACAATAAGAAAACAAGTAAGTGAAACAACGGGCATGTCACATAGTAATAAGCGCCACAGGAAAAAAAGAAAGCAGAAAGGACACTAGGCAGTGCCAGTGGAGATAGGTGGCAATTTTAAATGAGGAGGTCAAGAAAGACCTCATGCAGGAGATGCCTTGGGAGCAGACCTGGAGTAGGTGAAACAGCCATGTAGTATCTGGAGGAAGAGCCTGCTAGGCAGAGGGGGTGGGGCCACAGGGCCTGAGGAGGGGGCACACCTGAGTGTCCAGATCACAGCCACTGTAAGGCCTCTCGCTTTTACTCTGGGTAAAGTGGGGAGCTTTTTGAGAGTTCTGAGGACTGGACTGATATAATCTGACCTATTTTCAAATGATTAGTGTGGCTGCTCTTATAGGGAGACACAAAGCTCAAAAGTTGGCATATCTTACCTATTTAAAAAATATTTTCAAGTTACTTTTGGAGGGATAGGTAATAGGTGCACATGGCATGAAATTCAAAAGACACCAAAGAACAGACAGTGATCTCACTTCATCCTCACAACAATCCTGGAATGTGAGGGTTAAGATTATCCTCATTTTATGGAAAAGAAAGTGAAGGTCTGAGAGCTTATGTACTGACGCAAAGCTAGCAAGTGGAGAAGAATCCATACCCAAATCTGTGATGTCAAGGCTCACTGTGCTTTTAATCATGCTCTTTACATGATTCTGCTATTATATGAACTGAAGGTCAAAGAAGGGGAAAAATAATGTTAAATCAATGATATTTTTCAGAAAAAAAATTAAAGAATATAGTTATGAGCTAAAATAAAAATATTACGATAAACGTAAGGCAAAATTAAGAAACATGAGATAAATGGTAACACTAAGACAACCTTCCAGAAGGCCATTCTACTACAAAAAAAAGATTTGGACCAATATCAAAACTACAAGTTTTTTCAAAGCATACAATTCTACCTGCTAACTTCGAAATAAAACAGCAGCAATCATAATAAATATACTAGAGCTAATACTTAGAGAATGTGTCAGGCAATCTTTTAAACACTTTAGAACTATAACTTCCTACAACTCATTGAATCCTCACAAAAACCAGAGGGCCTGGTACTAACATTATCCCTAATCTACCTCTTGGGAAACTGAGGCACAGAGTTGTAAAATAATTTGCCCAAGGTCTTAGCAAGGAAGAGGCAGAGCAAGATTCCACCCCAGACCTTTGGCCTTGATGTTGTTAATTACCATGCTATACATATTTCAGCATGTAAAAGTCCTACGAGTACAACATTTGAATATCAACCAAGCAAGGCTGGGAGACAGGAAATCTGTTATACAGCTTGGTGTGGCAGAGAGAATGAATGAAGGTTTGGGCTCCTAGTATTGTGCAGCTAGGCTCAACTACAGGTTCTGCGACTTACTAGTTCTGTGACCTTGGGCCAGTTACCACGCTTCTTTCAGCACCAGATATAATACTGTCTGCCTCCTAGAGAACTTTAAATACAGGTAGGCATTATTCTTTTCTGTTCTTACCAAGGCACTCCCACAGAATGTCATCAGCAGCCATTTCATTTTAGAACAACCAAGTGTTTGAATTCGAATGGACATTTTAAGAATTGGTTTGACAACAACAACAAAAAAGAAAACAAAAAAGAATAAGAAACAAAGAAAAAAAAGGAAAAAAAAGAAGAAACTGGTTTGTGTTGCAGGCAAAGCTTGTGCCACTGACAAGTAAAAAATGAAATAATATCAATCATCTCACAGTACTCCTATAGACACAAGTAAGATCATATTTTTCAAGTACTTAGAACTGCTCTACCACAAAACTACACAAATTCGAAGCAATAATGCAATGGAAACTTTTGACATAGTTTGAATATTCTAAACATGAAAAATACTAACAAAAACCACAATACATTAAACTAGTTTGATTTATACCTACCATGTCTGCAGAAGAACCGAAAAACCACTTTGCACTTATCAGATCTGGTGAATATTGTGCACTTTTCTACATTTCTTTCGAGGGAATTCAGACATCTAAAGATGGGCAGAATCGACTGTAACACAAATACATTATAGAACGGCACATACTTAATATGGATGATTAGTTTAAAAAAAACTAACAAGAGTATGTATATTCATAAATGAATAGATTTGTCCTGCACACCATTTAAATCAAGTATTAAGTACAGCATACATGTTAGGTCCTATATACTGAATATTTCTACGTATATAATAGAAAATCAGGGCCATTCATATTTACCTTCATTCCCAATTTGCAATTTAAATTTGATAATGTGTCATTCTCATTCATTTCCACTGAGGCTGACCATTGATAATGTTGGAAAAACACAGGAGAGAAGAGAACACATCCATATGCTGACCGGCATGAATTCACAGATCTTAAAGCAAGCTGGAAAAATAAAATAATAGCTATTTAGGTAAAAAATCAAGTTTCTTTAAATGATTAATTAAAAATTTTCTATTTAGTTTAAAATTACAATTAAATATATTCAAATAAGGCTATAGGATATTAACTGCATTATATGGCTATATTATACATGTGAATTTTAGATAATATGGACTGCTTTATAGTGTGAATTGAATTTGCATACGAATACACCTCTGTGTACATATCTGTACTGAATACATATAGGCATTAAATCTAAAATCTTGCTTGTTGAAATTGTAAAATTATAAATGCCTACAGGGGGCTTAACTTTAATGCACAATGTGGCAGAAGGCAATATAAGAGAGTAAAAAAAGATCGCGGCAAAATGGTGATCTCTTGTCTTGGCTAAGGGGAGAAGCCTTGAGTCAGTGTCAGCCAACTACTCCCACTTGGGAATGCAGGGCCCAAACTGTCAAATCTTCTGAGTTTTCAAGAGAAGCAGGAAATTCAGATTTTTATGTGGACTTTCCAACTTTTAAAGGTTAGAAATTTAGGTCAATTTTTTAAAAAACATTGTGCAGTCCCCACAAAACACTTCTGCAAGCCACATCTAGCCTTTTGACTACCAGTCTGTGACTTCTGGTTTAAATCAACTGGCTTATCTGCATGATTTTTAAATTCACTATGCTCTAAATGTATTCAGATATAAATGAACAGTGAAAGGAGTAATTACAATTCCCGATTTCCTAGTTAACATTCGATCTAGACTGAGATCTTTAAACTTCTTTTGCCTTAATAGATGATCTATTAGTTAACTTTCTTACTTACACCTTTTTCAGATGGATCTAGCCACAGCTCATCACTAATTCGTGATAGAGCATGGATTGCTTTCCCAAACACTACGGAGAAAAAGAAAGGTGCTGCTTACATGCTTTCTCTCAAACAATAAAAACAAATCATACGACTACTTCAGCATTATAAGATGCAAATTCATAAAAAAATGTTTTACAGATTAATGCTACAAATTGCTTTAATACAATATAATACCCTTGTCAAAATGTCAGGCTTATAGTAAAAGCTCAATAAATTCACAGAAAGAGTGTGTGAAATAATAAAATGCAACAAAAATTCTTTCTGTATGTTTGCAGTATTGCATGGAGCTACTGTAGCAAGCCAATTTCCATTCTAATGTATTTTGATACTTGGTTTAAATAAACGTATCCCCCCTTCCCAAAAATGTGTAAAAACAGAGCATGGAGAGGATGGTTTGAAGTTTTTAGTAACTTGACAGGTGGCAAAGTCAAAACAAGTCATTAGAAAGAAAGTATAGGCACTCAAGATGTATCTCTGATGTTTGAGGGTAGTATGAAAGATGCCACATCTTCCCATGGAACACACTTAAATGCTCTTTCAGTAGGAGGGCTGAATGCAATATTGGTCTGATCTGGTATGACACTTTTAATGTTCTTGTGGCTTATAAATAAGTAAAAAATGTGGCAAACAGATATGGACTATTACACTACAATAAAAATGGATGGCCATATCAATCCATGGAAAAGTAGAAAAAAGGAAAAGTAATTCCAGATTATAAAATCTGGATCATACTGCTTAAAAATCAGAAGTGTGTGAGTTGTGGGTGTAGGCCTCAAACTGAGAAAGATACGATGACCAGAAAAATTAAAAAAAGAGGCATTTGTCCCTTTTTACCACTTCACATTCACCACTTTTTCCTGGAGCTGCCTAATGCAGACCTTTCATTAATCCAATGAATATTTATTGAGCACCTTCTACGCTCCAAGTACAACCCAAGGCAATGGGAGTATAGAGATGAACAAGTCAGGTAGGTATAGTTCCTGCTCTCATAGTGCTTACAGTCCAGGAGGAAAAACAAAATTAAAAAATCATACAAATAACTTCTTACCAAGAACTAATATATACACTGCAAAGCAGCACTTTCTAGAACGCTGAGAACACGCAACAGTAGGGGGCTTTTCTCTTCCCTTCCCTTCCCTGTTCATTAATACAGTTTCACAGATGTTTTCAACATAGGGGAAGCCAGCCTCAATGCAAGATACCTTTCAATAATCATTTTCAGGTTACAGTCTGCAGGAAACCATTGGTTTTCTAAATAGACTTTCTATAGTAATTTACATGTCTAAGTACCATTTACAACAAATAATCGTCCCTACAAATTCCCATTGATTATTGACCTCTTCACATGCATTTCCATTTCGTTCCTACAACAAACCCTATTGATGATGAGAAAGACGCCATCTTTCTCATCTTACAGATGAAGAAACCGACCCCGGAAGTGATTCAGTGGCTTGTCGCAGGCCATAAATTTAAAAATGGTGGGATCTAAAATAAAAACCAGGTTTATGTTTTTCCCATGGCACTAAAATACTTTAACTGTCCAAGCTTCCCCCGCCCCCACCAACTCCTCCTAACGCCATATTATCCATATTTGGTGGCCCACGCTCTCAATCTGTCCCGATGGTGCAACTTCATTTTATGGACAGCTATGAAAATAAATATTACATATAAACGGAAGCACACGGGCCTTCATCCGCCCCTCTGAAGCTAAAGGTACCCTGGGTGGGAGGGAGGTTGACTGTGGCCAGACTTTGTGTCCTCCGCCCTTAGGTACAGACGCAAAGGAGAAGAAGTAAGACGACGGTGGGGACCCCCCCACCATGAACCTTAGCCTGTCCCTTTTCTTCACAGTAAGGGAAGAACGGCCAAACCACCTTTAACCTGACTGCCGTTCATCCCGCACTTCAGCATGGCTGCGGGCCTCAACCAGCCGTGGGGACAAGGCGCGCCTAAACTAGCCGGCCCCAGGTGCCCGGATGTTGCCCGCGCCTTTAGAAGCTTCGAGATCTCACTCCTCCCCTCCACTTCCACTCTATCTCCGAGAGCCGCTTTGCTTTGCGGCGGGGAAAGGCCTCTGCGGGCCTCCGTAGGGTGGTCTCTTGTCGACCTCGTTTCTCATTGGTTGTGAGTGAGGTGGGCGGGTCGCCGAGGAGTCTGAGGAAGAGGGCGGCGGCGGTTGTGGTGACTGAGCGGAGCCCAGTGACAGGATGGTGAGAACGGCAGCTGCGGCGACTGAGGCCTGTTTCTCGGCCGGGGTGCTGCGTCGTAGGGAACCGCTGGGAGTCTGGGAGAGGGCTTGGGTTACCCCGGAGGCCTGGGTGGACGCGGCCCAGGCCTGGGGAAGGCCCAGGAGAAAGGCAAGGGAGGGAAGGGAGCGGCCACCTCTGGAAGCAGCGGGCGCTGGCCTTGCATCCCCGCCCCAGAGGACGTCCGAGGAGGAAAAGGGCCCCTCTCAGCTGCCAGTCCTGTCACGAGACGGGCACGCCCGAGTGGGGAAAGGCCTTTGGGCCTGTGCTTAGAGTGTCTCCGAGGAAGGGGCCCTGGGACTCCGTTTTCAGATGTTTCCCTACTTCTTCCCCGAAAAAAGCACCTTCCTAGGTTGGGTGTACACCCCATGTGGCGAAAGCTGGCTTCTCAGGTGCAAAACGGGAAGCGGCGAGCAGAATTCTTTTACCCATGTTAGTTTGCCATCTAAGGAAAGGGGTCAAAAAACATCTTTTTCGCCGCTGAAATAACGTGCAGCTGCCATTGCAGTGCGTAGTGTGCTCTCAAAGGACTGCGTTTGGCTCTTCGAATTACTGGAACTACTTGTTTATTTAGGGTGCTGCGACCCTTTAGAGTGAGATTCCTCAGTGGTCCGTGAACTCCTTGAAATTGCTTAGCAATTTTTGAAAATATGTACGTTTTTGTGGGTGAAGGACCAGTATTGATGCCAAGGGGTAGTTAGGGTCGTTTAGTCATTCATCGGACCGCCCCAAGGTCGGCCCATCCCTCTCTCACACCCAGTAGGTTCCTGCACCTAAGACCTTCCTACATAAAAACTCAGGAGCTGCTACTGATGACGGCTCATAGCTGTCATCAGTTTTCATAGGTGCCCTTGACCCCCTAAAAAGTTCAGAACAGTGTCAAAAGGAGCTCTGATTATGTTGGTATTTGTGTTCATGAAGTTTAACTGTAAAGGAACTTTTCTTTCTGATGAGTATTCATTGCATTTTAAAGATTATCTCGATCCTATAACAAACATAGTCTTCGAGGTGACTTAGAGACATGACAAAGATTTATGGTATATGCTTCTTTATATAATGTAAAAGGCTTTACGTCCACTTTTGATTTTTGCTTCTAAACAAACTCCAGTTTAGAGCAATTCATTTTACAGTAATTTTGATACAGTTATAACTGGGAGAAGATGAAGTTTCCTGAAATGTTCCTGAAGTTCTTTTTGAGAGGTGAACACTTTTTTAGGGTAGTCATATTGGAACATCACTTTCATATCAAATAGAATTGGGCAAAATTTAGCATTAGCCAATTCTTTTATTATTAAAAGCATTTTATTTGGCAAAGGAGACTAGAAACGTTCAACACTCCGTAGTACCCAGAGTCTACAGGCAGCAAATTCAGGTGTAGTGATGATCCAGTTTTATCCAGAGAAATGTATTGGTTTTTATCATCTTTAGTCGGTGACTTCACTACTTGATAATGTATTCCTAGTGCTGTGAGATCTATACAAAATAATGACATAACTGTAGCATAATTTTACAACTAGAATTTTGAACATAAGATAAAATCTATATACTTGAAGAATAATTAGGCTTTAAAAATCCAGAAAATGTTAGCTTTTGTTGAAGCTGTTACTGCTGAATTTTCAAAATTATCTTATAAAATTCTAAATAGAACAGTCAGCAAAAGGGGATGAGAGTCGATGTGAAGAATAAGATTAGGAAAAGTAGAAGAAAATGAGCAAAAATATTTTCAAGTGGGTGTGCGTGTGTGTATGCGTGTCATGTTTAAAAATACAGCCAATGGTTCTTTTGATTTATGAGCAAAGCTGATTTTTAACATTTTCTTTCATAACACTCAGAATCATTAACAATTGTTTGCATTTTCATTTGATATGAGTTTTTTGTTGTTCTTTTTTTTGGTTTGTTTCTTTTCGTTGCTTTCTTTTAACATTGGTCATGTTTCACCCTTTTTTTTTCATTCCCCTGTCTGCAATCAACTTCTTCATTCCACTAAGGCTGGGCACAGAGTAAGTTTCTTCTCTTAGCTCCTCCTAACAGTGGTGGTTGGGTGTCTTATTACTTGGATTTTCACCCTTTTAGAGTCTCTCAAGTAGAAAATAACCAAATTCCTATGCTTTGATTGGTTTGGTTCTTTATTTGAATTTAACAAGACTACCATTTCCAGGATCTTTTGCTTTCTCAAAAGACTATAATCTACATCTAACTGTCAAAGTGTGGAATTTGGACAAGTATGACATTTGTTATGTGACAGTATTTCCCATATAACTTTGTTAACTTGCAGGAAACCAGAGTCCTAGTACGGATCCTTACTAATTTGAAATGATTTCTATGTAGTCATTCATACAGTTATATCTTTAGACTGCTGATAATCAGAGTACACTTGGGTATAATCCACAGTGTTCTAGAATTTAGGTCATCAGTCATAAAGTATCATGTCTTACTACTGTTCTCTCTAGCTCATTCAGATTGAACATCTTGTTCATTATTAGTCCCAAACATTTTCAACCTATTATGGACATATACTCTTTTATGAGTTGAGGTTATTCTATTTTTTAATATAGAAGTCTGTTTTTTACCTTTTTCTCAAATGCCAGCTTCCCACATTAATTGCATACTTCAATCCATATCTGAAGGGATCCCCCTCTAAAGATTAAATTGTTCTCTCGGTACTTTTGTATTGATTACCAGTGAGGGTGGAAACTTCCTGGTGGTTTTTGGTTTTACAGGTGTTCTGTCCACTAAGATCTGTATTGAAACAATGTAAGTTATTGAGCAAATGCCAACTGAATCTACTCTTTATAAAGAAGAAACTTACCTAACAATTTCTTTTAAAGTACGCTAATTTTGTAACCTTGTGTTACTTCAGTTACTCTACATCCTAATAAGTTCTTTTCCTTTGTAATCATTTTGATATTTGTTACAAGATGAATCAAGCTTGTTTCAGTAATAATTTTAATCTCACACATTTTGTTTTTGATTAATTTCAATTTACAAAGTCTGATGGCAAAACTATTTTGTTTTATCCTATTTTGGGTATTTAATATTTTCTTTGATAATAAAGAATAGTCGTGCCTTTAAAACAGTTAAAGGGCATGCACTTTATGGATGGGATGTCTGTGTGGGAAAACATGCTGTCATTGAATGAAGGTGCTTATACTAATGAACATGAAGAAATCCATTGTTGTCCTTATTTTTAAATGACTGAATTAAATAATGTTTACATGTAAAATCTTGAAATTTTAAAATTAAAATTTTACCGGATCGAGGTTTTTTTATTCTATAAGTACAAAATTTATTTTTGTCATCTGAGACTATGTTGCCACTCTAAACCACCTCCTGCTAAATTCATCACTTATTTAGCTGATTTCTTTTAATGCTCTAATGCACATGAAAGATTATGAAAATGTTATTTTAAGTTTGGGAACTAAACTGAGGGTACGTAGGCAATTTAATCTAGACAATGAAAATACGACAGGATATTTAATAATGACGGTAACAGAAGATAAAGATTATAATTCAAAAGCACATATTTGCCCTATTGAAACTTCTTGAAACATAGGCTGTTTTTATTCATCTGTAATGTGTAGCTAATAGTTTCAAGAAGCAAATATTGTAAATTTTGGGCCCTGTTCCTTCAAATAGTTGTCAGTCTAGTAAACATAAATTATGGAATTAACTTTTTAATCTATGATTATGTTTTTAACAGTTCTCTTTATTAATGTTCCTGGAATCAACACAAGAGGTTTTACATTAGAACTGCAGAAATAAGAATTACCATATCAGTCTTCAAAAATGCCAAATTCCATAGGGCCCAGCAGTGTATTTTTCATTTTGTAATTTTTTTACTCACTGTAATTTATAGGTCCCTAAATGAATCACTTTAGAATGCTTGAGTTTATTTTTGGTAAATAGAATGATCTGTATTGTGTATGCATACTTGTTTGTGACCAAAATAAAAGAAGATTGATTTATTACCATATGTGTTTATATATGGTCATGATAAGGAACTATATGAATAACTTCTGCTCATTTGTGTTCTGGAATCTTTGATTAGTTTAATTTAAAAGGGGAGTTATTGGAGGAGAGTATCTTGTTTTGACATCATGTTTAACATTATACCTTGTCTTACCTTAACACTTTAAAGTTGGTGTTGGTATTAGGAGATCTGCACATCCCGCACCGGTGCAACAGTTTGCCGGCTAAATTCAAAAAACTGCTGGTGCCAGGAAAGATTCAACACATTCTCTGCACTGGAAATCTTTGCACCAAAGAGAGTTATGACTATCTCAAGACTCTGGCCGGTGATGTTCATATTGTGAGAGGAGACTTTGATGAGGTGATGTATTTCCCTTTCCTTCCCAATGTTTCCTTTTCTTGATTTTCACATATGAAGTTTTATCCTTTAGATCGGTTTCTCAACTGTTGACTTCTTTTTTTTTCCAAGTATAAAATTACTACACATACCCCTTCCTGTTTGAAAATCACTGATTTTAGAGTGCTCAATACACATATTAAGTACTCATTCTTACTAAATCGATATGGAGTAAAAGTGATTTGTCACTATTTTTTGTAGTACTATTATTTCATTTGAAAGTTTTTGTTACGAACTTCTCACCACCACCACCTCTACCAGCCTGTTCCAAGTACCATATTACTTTCCTCTGTTCCAGCTTCCTGATTCTCCCCTTCCTCGTTCCACAGTTTGTTCTCCAAGTAGCAACCGGAGTGATCCTTTTTAGGTGAAGTAAGATCCCATCACTGCTCTGCTGAAAACCCTGCCGTGGCTCTCTGTCTCAAGGGTTAACTATAAAGGGGCCTAAGGAAATACTGAGGAGGCGATAGAACTGTTCTGTATCTTGATTGTGGCGGTGCTTACATGTCTATATGCATTTGTCAAAACCCCTTGAATTGTACACTAAAAAAGATAATCGTACTGTATGTAAATTATACCTCAATCAACCTGACTTCAAAAAAGAAAAAAAATGAGAAGTTCTGGAGTTCCAACTTTGCCTATTAATAGTGACATTTTAGGCAAATTACATCCTCTTAGTTTCCTCCTATGTAAATATAATTGGAATAGATGATTTTTAAGACCCCTGCGAGTGCTAACATTGTATAATTTAGCATGATAAAGCTGATTCTAGTATGAAAAGTTGATGTTGTATCAACATATAAGCTTTTTCACAAATTATTTAACTTTATTGGTGTTTTATAATGGGCTTCTTTAATCCAAACTGAATGAGCATACTGTCTTTTTTAAGTGGATTTTTAAAAGAGTTTGGATAAACTAGAGGTGGCATAGAGGTGAAAGACAGGAATGAGAAGGGAAGGGACAGACACTTCTTATCAATAATTAGAATATGGTTCTGATTTGTTACAAACATTAGGAGTTCTGTTTATGTTATACTAAAGACAGTTTCAGTAGCAAGAGTTAAAATTTTTTGCTTCTAATTTGCTAAATTCACAGACCCTGGAGCCATACTACCAGGGTTTGAGCTTGGCTTAACCACTTACTATCATGTGACCTTGAGCAGGTTATTTTAACCTCTCTGCCTCAGTTTCATCATCTATAAAATGGGATCATAATAGAACCTGCCTCTTAGGATTGTTCATATGAGATAGGTCGATATTTATAAAGCCATTGGAATAGTGCCTGGTTCGTGCTAAGTACTATGTAAATGTTAACTATCATTATTTTAAGCCATCTTTATAGCTGTTAAAGCTTGAGGTATAATTTAAACACACCTTAGCCTACAGGTCATATGCCTAGGGTTTTAGGTAGAGGAAACTCACAAATTTGGGAGAATTAATTATTTCCTACAGCATGCCCCAAAACATCTATATTCTATAAAAATAAACACAATAAAGGGATTGCATGATAAATTCCAGTTGTTTTGAGTACAGTCTCAGCCTTAGAGACTGAGAAGAAATCACATTTTAGTAAATGTGTTGGTAGTGAAGCAAAACATCCATGAGATCAAATATTTAAGCAGGTTGTTTTTTAAAAATCAGTATCTCTAAAACATATTTTTTCTTGTGTCTCTTTCTTATTTTAGAATCTGAATTATCCAGAACAGAAAGTTGTGACTGTTGGGCAGTTCAAAATTGGTTTGATCCATGGACATCAAGTTATTCCATGGGGAGATATGGCCAGCTTAGCGCTGTTGCAGAGGCAGTTTGACGTGGACATTCTTATCTCGGGACACACACACAAATTTGAAGCATTTGAGCATGAAAATAAATTCTACATTAACCCAGGTTCTGCCACTGGCGCATATAATGCCTTGGAAACGTGAGTAGTATGCAATTTCGGAATTTGGGGGGTTTTATAAATTTAATAATTGCATGTGTGACATTTCATACAAGAGAAATGCAACCATTTAAATAATAGCCTTTTGGCCATCTTCTTTGGGTGATTATTCTTTTTAATATGTAACAACCAGATTTCTCCTTAAATCCAAATTGTCATCTTAAATTGGAATTTATAGTGTTGCAGCTTTTTGGTACAAAACACTGACATTATTTATTTTCTTCCAGAAATATTATTCCTTCATTTGTGTTGATGGATATCCAAGCTTCTACAGTTGTCACTTATGTGTATCAGCTAATTGGAGATGATGTGAAAGTAGAACGAATCGAATACAAAAAGTCTTAAAGCCAGGCCTGTGTTGATTTTTGTTTTTTTTTTTTTTAATTCCCCTGTTCAAATCAAGTAATTAAACATTTAAGAGCCACAAAATTGTATCACTTTTATAATATTTTGCAGTAAAATATATCATCTTCTGTTAATATGATGTTCTAAGCTTCTTGTAAACTATAAGAATTTATTTAGTTTAAGTATATAATTTCTATGAAAAAATGTCCACCACACATTTGGTCACATGTTAAGAAAAATTTATCCTTGTAAATATCTTCAAAGTTGATATTTGGAACTTTATTACAAAAGCAGTGCATGAGGAAAAAGAATCTGGACTTCCTTGTATACATTTTTCTCTTCTCCAGTAATAAACAGTTACTTTTCATTTACACTTTCTTGATAAACTGTGTTTTAATTTTTAAAAACCATAAAAATGAGAGACCAAATGAAACTGTGGACAAGTATTAAAGTGATAAGGTAGATGAGATGACCTTTCAGAGCTCTCTCATTTCTTAGAACATTCTGGGTCATAATGTTGGACTTAGATTTCATTTTCTAAGTAATAGCCGTATGGAAAGGAAGTACCCAAGACAATATATAATGTAAAGAATTCTCTCATTAATACAACTACTCCCAACTTAATCTAGTTTGAGAGGACAAGTGTTTGGCAATTTTCATAAAATAGGGCAAACTGATATTTCCATTTTTAAGTTGTATTCAAGCAGCAAGTATTTATTAAGCACCTTCTTTGCAAGCCGGGTGTTCTCTCTATCAAATGCTATTCTGTATTAGAATACTTCAGAATTTTCCTCAGCCCAATCAAAAAAATACTTGTCAGATATTCTAATGTTGCTGTTTGAGGACTTATAAACAGGATTAATGTGTCTGTCAGATTTAAATTAAAAATTCAATTTTAAATGACAAAATTTAATTGTATCTAGCTAGAAGTAAAAGCATATATTACACATAGACTCTATTACACAAATATTGGTACATGGAACTACATCAAACCAATTACAGTGTTTTAAAAGTTTCTGAACAAACCAAAATTACTTAATGACTTAATGACGAATAACAATACTATCCTAAATGTGGAGAGAGGGCACAATTCACAACTGCCTCTCCTACCTTTGGCACATCATCAATCTACAAGACAAGATTGTCAAGTTAACATTAAATGTTCTCCCCATTCTTCAATTGAGATTGATTGCATACACTTATTTAGTAAATCTTCCTTTTTTTCTTCATTAATGTATGATTCAGAATCATTTGTAGAAACTGAAGATAAAAAAGGTTTATAATGTGTTTTTGAAATAAAATTATATTTCATCTTGAAAATTGAGATTTGTATATAAGAACCTTCAAAATGACCTACCTTATTAAAAAAATTTTAGCAAAAACATTGCAATTTAAAAAATTTAATAACTCCCTGTTCTCTCATGTCTCTCTTTAAAATATGATACCCAGTACTGTATTCTGGCCACGTTATTGTATAGCAAATTCTGTGTCACTGAGTCCAATTTTCCCTTTGCTTTTTAAAATCTTTCAGTTAGAGGGAAGTTAGAGCTTCAGCATTCTCTATCTTCTTTAAGTTCCTTCTCTCTTCTCTTGGGGATCACAGGGATCTTTCCCCTACCTAGAGTTTCCTCCAGCTGTTCTTTTTGAAACTAGAGCTATCTCCTTTCCTGCCATTTCCCTCACTTCTTGGATAGGCATTATATGGTATTTGAAGCAGAGCTGAGTGGTGCTATCACACAGCAACAGGATATGGGTTCAGAAAGCCTAACTTCCTTACTTCCTTTCCACTTCCCTACCCACTATTAAGTAGGAAATTACTTAATTTCCACTTAATCCTTTCCACTTTATCCATTCTGAGGAGTACTCCTGAGCATTTGATTTCTCTTGCCTTTTTTGTATTCTGTAATTCTTTCCAAGTCTAGATTTGTTCGAGTTGCTCTGTAAAATTTTAATAATATCACCTGGTTGGCTTGCTTTCACTGGTTTGTTGAATATTAAAATGATATCGGTGATATAGCCCTTTGTAAACTATTTGATGCTATACAAAATACGTTGTCCATCAAAAAATGGCAATATTTCATAAAAGAGGTGCTATAGCTGGCTTGAGAAATCATGTTTTTGTGAATCTGGGTTTTGACAAATTCATTCTTGGTTAAGTCTCTGACCTTGATATTATAAATACCTTTATTTAGAATTACAAATAGCTTGGCTCTTACTCCTCTGAGCAGTGTGTGCTTTTGAATGAAAGCAGAAACTATTATTTCATGTTTAATTGTATTTAGAGCAATAAAGGCAAATCACATTCTAAATTTTTATGTCTTCTGTAATAGAAATGAAACTATTGGGTTTAATATTTTTTAACCATAAGATCTTTAAAAATTCATACTTCTAAAATTCCATTTACCTGATTTCATGTCTACCTGGTTTTCTAAAAATCTCCAGCGACTTACATCTTGTTTTAGACATATATCCAGTTTTTAAACTATAAGAAAGAGAAGCATCTTAATTGGAACTGGCAAAGTGAACATCTGCCAAATACATGTGGAAGACCATACAAATTTTCTTTATTAAACTGCCAAAGGAACACTTTTAGCCGCTGAATTCTCCTGTGACTTAACCCTGAAATGCAAAGCCAACTATTGTGAAGGTTGAATACTTAGGCTTATCTCTTTTTTCCTCTCTCTTTTTGTTGTTGTTGTTTATATAGTATTGTCCTGTGCAAAAGCAACCATGTGCTTTTCCTTTTGGAAGTGTATTATTTTGAATTTGGGTGGGAATCACTGAAAAGGGCAGTCTCCCATATCTCTAGTTGATCAAGAAATGTTTACAGTTCTACAAAATAAGCTCTAAAAGAAGTGGCATATCCCAGTTAGCTCAGTAAAGAGGCATTAAGATAACATCCTTTTGTGTTTTTTATACAACCTGTTTTGAACTTAGCACCAAGTAAACATATTAGGGAATATGAGCTTTGATATCATTTAGCTACCTTTCAACTAAAATTGGGGTACATTTTTCTCCTTTTAAACAATAAGTAACAGATCCTTCTTTGTTTCTCACTGGTCGCCAAAGGGAATGCTGCATGATCATTTCAGGTACAGATGCAGCTACATTTGAAGGCCCCAAGTCGTATCTCTCCAGTTGGTGTCGCCATGTTGTGCAGGGGTAACGGTGTTTCTGTGAGTAACGAGAGCTGAGGTGGCTCCTGTGGTGAGTGAGGATACCTGTCATACAAATCACCTCTTGTTAGTTAGGAGACCCTCTTGTTTCTTGCGACAACTTGTGAGAAACTAGCTGGAGGTGCACCTGCTTGGCTTTTGAGAGCCATGCTCGATCATATGCATGTACTGCCTCTTCATTAACATCCTCAGATAGTTTGCATTATAAATCTTAGCAATGTTGTACAGATAATGCTTCTGGCCCATGGTGAGGTCTGGATGCTATGAGAGAACGAGATTTACAGGCTTTTATCTGAAGGGATGAATGTTCAGCAGAGTTGTACCGTACCATACATTTTATTTATGCAAATTTAAGTATGTTAATTTGGCCCCCCAAAAGAGAAAGAAATGGCCATTTAAACAGTACAAATAACTCTGCTTGTCATTTCCACTTAAATAATTCAGATGCCCAATGAAGTTTGAGAGCAACTACCCTAGAAAAATAAGGAAAGGAAGAATCTGCTGTTATGTCAGTGAGTCTTAATTCCCAGATACCTACCTCTCAGTAGTGTGGGCATCTTGTCTTCGATATAACATGGTAACTAAAAGCAAATTACTCTAGTTTAACTAAAGAAACAGTTTTTTCTAGCACCAGAAAAATAATTGTGTTGGCCAGACTGAGGGATAGTCTCATGGTCTTTGATATTAGTAATTTCAACTAAGATTTTCATGGCAGTACTTGCTGATATTAGAAGTTAACACTCTCCTAGAATGCAAGACTCCACTATATTTATATATATATATAAATACACATATATAGTGGAGTCTTGCATTCTAGGAGAATGTGTGTGTGTGTGTGTAAATATGTATTTTATATATATAAAATAATTTATTTTATATATAATATATAATAAAATATATTTTATATATAAAATAAATTATTCTAGGAGAATGTGTGTGTATGTAAATATATATTTTATATAAAATAAATTATTTTATATATAATATATATGTAATATAATATATAATATAATATAAATTTTATATATAAAATAAATTATATTGTTGGCCAGAAAACTTACCAGTTTGCATAAGTCATTAGTAACCCTAATTTGTATTGCTCCAGAAATGATATTCTGGCAGCTATGATCTTTACAGGTCAAGAGTTGTAAAAGGCTTATTGCCATTTTATTTGCTTGCTTCTAATTTTGTAGTCCTTGAGCAAAATCTTTATGAGGTTGGGTTTCCATCTCTAGAATGGAACTTACCTCAAGCATCTTTGTGTTTGGGGCACTGAGCTTCCTGCGTAAAGGCACATCAGATCTGAAGTATCATAAAGCCATGAAAGAACTCTTATGATAAGGAATCTATGATGATAAAATTGCATCCATTCATGAGTTTACCCAGCAGATATTTATAGAATCCTAGACAATATGCTGGGTGTACCTTGTCTTCTGCAGTGCCTTACCCTCTAAGTAGCTTTCTTTCAATAAAAAGTTCAGTTCTGAATACAAAGAGCATTAAATAAAAGTTTGATAGTAGTTAGCATATCTTTAGAAAGGATGAATCTGTCATTGATTCAGGGATATGAATTGTTTGAATTTGAGGAATTTTCCATAACTCTTGCAGCTTGGCTATGTGTGAGTTCACTTTGTGTCCATCTTTGATTCCCTCTGTAGGCAAGGACATTATTATGCAAATTTATGAGAAAGATCAGTTTAACAAATTAATTGTTAAGATCTATGTATTTACATGTGTCAGTGATTATTCTGGAGTAGTAGCATGAGTCAAACTTAAGGAGATATATGCTATGCCATTTGGTTTTAGAGCACACAAAAATCTAAGATATTTATAAATATTCACTATATAGGTTGTAAATCATTGCACATGGACGATGTTATTTTGAACTCTGCTGAGATGCAAACCTATACTTTTTCAGTTTACTGTATGTCAGATCATACTAAACAGGACTATACATGCAGTATTTGTATTTTAAAGATTTACATCAAAATTTTATCATTCGTTTGACTTTAGTATATAGTTATAAAATTCTATTCTGTAATAGACTCAAGATAAAATAACACAATTGTAATGCCTTTAATGAGACAGTGTTAAAATGAAGGGCTTTGCAGAAACTTATTAAAACTATTTTTACATAATTTCAGTTATGTCATTGTTTTAAATACTTAAGTCTTTCAATACAAAAATGAAAGTTGAGACATATTCCCAGAAGAATGGAAACTAGTTTTCAGTTTCAGACATATTGAGACTAGTAACTTAATTTAGGGTAACAGATTAAGGAAAAACAATATCTGGCAAAATTTAGTCAGGAAATAACTCTTTGTTACACTTCCCACATCACCACACACCCACTCTCGCCAGGCAACCACTGATGTGCTATCACTATAAATTAGTTTGCATTTTCTTGAGCTTGATATAAATGAAAACATACAGTATATATATTTGGTTTGGCTTTTTCACTTAACATAATTAATTTGAAATCCAACCATGCAAGTGTAACAAAATTTCATTCCTTTTTAGTATTGGATTATATTCCATCGCATGTATATAGATAGATAGATAGATAAATAGATAGATAGATAGATAGATAGATAGATAGATAGATAGATAGATATTCCACAATTCGATTATACACCCACCTGTTGATGGACATTTGGGTTGTTTCCAGTTTTTGGCTATTACAAATAGAGCTGGCAGAACAGATTTTAAGTTAAAAGTTTGTATTTAGTAAAGTGAATTAAACAAGTAGTTTTGTTCAATATTATAACAAAGGCCACTATAATTTTACATATTAAAGTATAAATTTAGTTATTTCTTTAAGATTTGGGCAAGTCAGATAGTGTAGATAAGAGTTATATTTGCATACTGAAGGACTAGTTTGTAAACAATAGAAAATCATCTGGAAATTATGACCCTTAAAAATCATAATTTGAAATCTGTAATAATAAAATAAATATCAAGCCAACATTTAAAAGTCTATTTTTTAAAATCTTTTTTCAAGTCATAAACATGGGTTAATTAAGACTATATGTCCCTGTTGATCCATATTTCTGAGATGCATTTCTCAAAAGCTTGATAGCATTTCTTTACAGAAAATGAAACATTTAAAAATAATAGTTAAACTCAACAACAAACAACGCACTTGAAATATGGGCAAAGAACTTAAGGAGACTTTGGCTATCTCCAAAGAATATACACAAGTGGCCAATAAGGGCATGAAAAGATGCTGTCACTAATCATTAGGGAAATGCAAATCAAAATCACAATGAGACACCTACTTCATACCCATAGAATGATGATCATCAAAAAAAAAAAGAACCCCAATGTTAGCTAGGATGTGGAGAGATTGGAATCCTGTGAATTGCTGGTGGAATGTAAAATGGTGCAGCTGCTATGGAAATCGTATGGCAGTTCCTCAAAAAATTAAATGTAGCATGCCATATGATTCAGCAATATCCATTTAAAAACAACAACACTATTTGTTTATATGTATTACATATATAAATGTACATACACACAGATAATCGCATGCGTGTTTATCATAGATAACTGTAAGGACTATAAATTTTCCAAGGAAAAGCAAAATGAATCCAGGTTTAGATATCATTTAATGGAAATTTTTGCCCCTGCCAAAATCAGTGAGAGACCTTTGGGGGCTCGTCTTACTCCCTTAACTCCAACAGCTCTATTCTTTACTTCAAGAGAAAGGAAAATAGCATCACCAGGAAATTATGTTCTTTGAAGTTGTTCCACTTAGAATTTTTTTCCTTCTTTTTGTGTATAAACCCCAGGCTGTGCTCTGTGCTATAACATCAGTTATAAACAGTTTTCAGATTCATTGCTATTTTGAAGTATTCTTTTTAAAATGCTTGATGTAAGATATCTTAACGAGAAACAAAGAACCTGCTGGAATGTTCTTTGAAAAATCTGAAAGACTAAGTTCGCCGAGGATGCTAATAAAGTCTATTTTTAAAACTCTATTGTGTGAGTAGTTATAGCAAAATTGAATTCTCTGAACTGTTATTTATAGGTATTATCTGCTTTATATGCTCTACTTACCTGTACCTTTGGAATTCTGGTAATAATGTCCAGTTGACCTGTTTTAAAAAAGGATGTAAATAATACGTAATAATTGACAGCTTTATAAGCATTAAATAATTTTAAATTAAAAAAACAGTATTGCATATGCTTTTTATTTTGCATGTTTCCTATCAGACAGAATATCCTGCAAATTTCCTCTTGTAATTCTGGTTATATTCTAATGGCTCCAGACATTTCCAAAGTGATCTGAGATTTCACCATACTAGACAGGATTTACTTTAAGCCAGATTTGGTCTGATTTTTATAGCCTCCTAATCTAATTCCTACAATGAGTTTAATAAAGTAGTTTGGGCTTCTGTGGTATCCATAACACTTTCTTGTTCTCTTTATTTTTAATGAAGTAATTTCGCTATGGAAAAGACTATCTTGTTCTTCATTATATGTAATCGAGGTATACTGGATCTAAGTTGGTTTGGAATGTTTCTAATTTTGTACAAGTTCTTTTTTTCTTTTCTCAAATTAAGACAAAACTCCCTTCCTTCCCTCGTCCTTTGATTTATTCAATGAGCAGGAGTTCACTGATCTTCTGATGTACTAGCATCCAGCACTTCACTAAGCACTGTGATGAACAGAAAAGAAACACGAAACCCATCCCACATCTATAAGAAGTCTTCGATTCGCTAGATACCAAAAAAAAAAAAAAAAAAAAAAAAAAAAAAAGATGGTCATGGGTGCAGCAGCAGCTAAGACTGAGCTGAATTGAAGAGGAACCCCCGGCAGCTCCCACTTTCAGGGAATCACAGATGAAACGGATGAGAAGGTACTGCCTATGGCAGTGACTTCAACAGCTAATTGTCTTCAGTATCTTGGAAATGAGTAAAAACCTGCTCAAAATAAATGAATTTCTGTGTGAAGAAAATGCCCGAATCAAGGTGCCTCTAATATTCAGTCATCTGTTTCATTGGCGATTACGGATTCGCATTTGACATAAAAGTCGCTAATGTCACATACAGGGAGCTGATTTATTGATTGAGAAGCCCTCGGTGGATCCGGGTGGGTCTGTTCCCACATTCTCCCCTGCTCTCCCCGCTCCGCTTACGCAGACACCCTGTGGCCAGACCGAAATTTTTCCAGCAGGTTTCGCAGCGCCCCCTCGCGGGAGAAAGTCGCACGCACGCAGGCGACTGTCGCAGTTTACTTTGCACTAAACCTTCCTCCTAGGAAGCCCTAACCCTAAGCAGTGAATCGGCTTCTATATTTCCCATCCCGGCCACAACATAGTTTCTCCCCGCCTCTCACTTCAGTGCACTGGGAACCAGTCTATCCAAGCAGCCAGCTCGCAATCCCTCCTCTACAAGGGAATATCGACCCAGGGCCGGTCGCCGTCCTCCCTACTCCCTCGGGGTCCCGCAGCCTCACCCGCCGTCACCCTCGGTCCTGGCCACCGTAGGCGGCTCTACGGAAGAGCTGTACTCCCTCCAGTCGGACACCGGACCTTGGCCGGGCATCTCGTCCGGGGAGCCCGGACCGCGAGCTGTGTGCTGGAAAACCTTTCCCCTCTTCCCTTCCCTTCCCCCGTGAGCACGCGTGAGTTAGGCCTGGCAATATTGGGAGTGAAGAGGCGGACGCCAGATTCTAGGTCCCTCCGATGCGCTCCGGACACTGTCCGAATAGCTTCGGGGGAGCGAGGACAACTCCACCATCCTGGAGTTAAATGGGGGAGGAGCGAGAGTTCTTTAGTTGATTGCACGTTTGCATCTTTTTGTGGAAGGGATGCGTCACAGAAAGGAAATACACATGCCCTGTAAAACAGCAGGTTCCTTCCTCCACGGTATTCCAGACTCTCAGCGAATTTGCAAATCTTGAGCGTCATCATATAAGTCAAACATCGGTGCGCAAACTAAGGACCAAAGCACCTGGCACAGGAATGCAGAGTGTCATCCGTTATCCGTTATCACCAAGGCAACCAGGCTTCGCCAGCTTCCCAACCGCCGCTTTCCGCCTACTACTTTTGCGCACTCGCCAAAAACCTCCCTCCCTTCCGGGTGTTTTCTCGGGAAGCGTTTCACGCGGGGGTTGGCCCGCGGGGCGCTCCGTAATCGGAGGTGTGGCAGAACAGAAGCGGTAAACAGAATTCGGATTGTGATTGGTTCGCACGCCGCGTTCCCGGAACTCAGCGGGCGTCGCGCGAAGGCTGAAGGGAGCGTGGCAGTCGCCTCTCGGTAGTTACTGTGCGGCGGGTGGCACTGGGGGCGCGGAGAGCCGACATGCCTCGGTACGCGCAGTTGGTCATGGGCCCCGCAGGCAGCGGGAAGGTGAGCACTTGGCGAGAGAAGTCGGAGTTCGTGGGAAGCAGGGAAGTTTGGGTCCTTGGGAGGTGGGGGCGTGGGATGTGGATCGCTCCTGCCGTCTGTGCTTGTGTCTTTTTTTGTTGTTTTGAAACAGGAATGTTACTAATGTTTATGCTCAAGATACTATGCAGAACGCCTCATATTTCCACAACAACCCTATGAGTCCTATTATTCCAATTTTACAGATAAGGAAAATGAGACTCAGAAAAGTTAAATTCTTTGTCCAAGATCACAGCTAATTAAGTGGCGGCTGGAATTTGAATCCAGTTTTGTCTAACTCCAGAATCTGGCTCTGTCTCGCTACCAGGAGGTTAAAGTGGGTCTCGTTAGTCACTTTCTCGGAGCTTGAAACATGGACTTCTGGTATTTGAGACGATTTTAAGAAGTACATGGGCCTGACATTAATGAACATTGAATCATGTATTGAGAAAGTTGCTCCTTTTTCCATTCTTTCTATTTATATTGAAGTGAAATTTGTCAGTTTGATGCTAATTTGTCTTCAACACTTATTTAAATTCCCCTGTCTTTTCAGAGAGCAGATCTTAGACTCAGAGCTTTTGACAGGCAATTATATTTAGCTGGAATGGAAAGAGTTGTAAACTTGTATTTAATTTTATGGATATGTTCTTGTTATGATTAACGTAACTGGTTTTCTGCTTACAATAGCGATAGTTTTTCTTGTAAACAAATATTAAGCAGAAAATGTTAGGGGTATTCAAGTATGGTAGAAATGGTGAAGATAATGGTCAAATAACACGAGTGTGGGAAACACTCAAGTCTGGAGGTGTTGTGTGGCTTCAGTCTTTAAATTAATGTTCTGAGGCTGCCCTCATCTGGATGCAGGAGTTATAGACATGATTGTGATATGGTCCTTGCTTATCCATTATGTATGTGTAAAATCACTAATCAGAAAGAATGATAGAGTTTATTTCTATATTCTAGATTGCTTCCCAGACTGATTGTGTTAGAAAGTTTCTTTCTCTAAATGTTTGATGCCTGCTATCAGAAATACTTATTTTGTGCCAGGCACTAATCTGAGCCCTGAGGATTGTGTTATTGACAAAACACATACACACGCACACAAAAAATCTCTGTCCTTGTTGAGTTTATATTCAAACATTAAGTCAGTTGGTCAGAAGTAATTACCAAGCATTTACTATGTACCAGGTACTGTGCTAGTCCCTGGGCTTATAAAACTGAATACGACACATTCCTGCTTTAAACTAGAGGGTGGATGAAACAGACAAGTAGCCTAAAGATTTTAACATAGTGTGGTATCAACTACATGAGGAATGAAGAATTCTCTAAACCAGAAGTTGCAAACACATGGCTCATCTCCATGCTGTTTATTGACCCCAATGGTCTCCCATCTTGGAACGCTCTTCCCTAGCTTGCAAGCACATTCCCATCCCTCAGCTCAAATATCCCCTCCTCAGAGACATCATCTCTGATCACTCTACCTACACAGCTCTGTTTGGACTGTGCAAGTCCTTGTGGGGACCCCATGTGTTAGGTACTGCACTATGCAAACAAATACTCTCTTTAAATTTTGCTTGTTGCATGTTGGAGCAGTAGGAGCCTTAGGGATCATGCAGGTCATTCTAGTTAGAAATGAGAAAATCGAGGGGCAGAGTGGAGAAGAAACTTCCCTAAAGTTACCCGTGAGTCACAACCAGGTCCAGATCTGCAGCCCAGTCAGGTGTCTTGACTCCCAGCCTAGTGCCTTTTCTGTTTTCATTCAGCTTCCTGGTCGATGAAGGCATAGTTTTGTCCTTAGTAGACAGTGCCGAAGGGGTGTAGAGTCCATCTGGGGTGGAGACAGTAGCACTACATTGCTGTTCTGACCCCTTGGGTCTTGTGACATTACAGAGCACCTACTGTGCCACCATGGTCCAGCACTGTGAAGCCCTCAATCGGTCTGTCCAGGTTGTGAACCTCGATCCTGCAGCAGAACACTTCAACTACTCTGTAATGGCTGGTGAGTCCTGAGCAGAGCCTTCCCTCTCCTTCAGGAAAAATAAAGGGGTGAGGAGGCAGTGAGTTCTGGGTGCTTGGCACAGAAGCTAAAAAGTTAATTATGACACTCTGGTTCCCTGATTTAATGGTGAACAGCATGAGACTGACTATCATTTGGTGACATCCCCCGATGTTGACGTGTGTGACAGTATCTTTTCTTGTTCTCTGATGTACAAAATAAAAGTGAGTAGATGCCTCCCTACCCACCCTCCTCTTCTGTCCCTTTCATGCTTAGTCCTGCTGTGGTGAATCCAGTTAACTGCTGATCGTACTAGAAGTAGAAAGCCTAAGTAGTTTGTTTTTTAAAATTCTTTTAATTTATTCATTCACATGTTTGTTGAGCACCTACTTTATGCCAGATTCCAGGATTATAGCAGAGAACAAGATGTCTCTGCTTTCGTGGACCTTTTAGTGGGGAAGATGAGCAATAAGAAAAATAATAAACATGTTGCAGAGTGTGGTAAGGACAGCAAATACGCCGATGAGAGGGAATAACTGGAGGAGGTTGCTTTAGGTAGCGTAGTCAGAGACAGTGTCTCTGAGGAAGGGACATTTGGGCCGAGACCTGAAGATGGTAATGTGCTTCTTAGTCTGTTTGGGCTGCTATAATGAAATACCACAGACTGGGTGGCTTATAAATAACAGAAATATATTTCTTACAGTTCTGGAGACTGGAAGTCCAAGATCAGGATGCCAGTAAAGTCAGGTTCCGATGAAGGCCCGCTTCTAGATTACAGACTGCCAACTTCTCCCCATGTCCTTATATGATGGAGAGGGTGAGGGAATCTCTCTGGGGCCTCTTTTATAAGAGCCCTCAGAGTCCCCACCTCATAATATCACCACCTTAGGCATTAAGTTTAAGACTTACGATATTTGTGGCGGGGGGTGGGGGGGACACTGGCATTCAATTTATAGCACTTGTCAACAGCGGAATGCCACTAGAGGGTTTCAGACAGGGGAGAGGATTGGCATATTTTTTATGTTTTTAAAGATAACTGGCTCCTGGATGAAAAATGGACTCTAGAAGGTCAAGAATAGAAACAGACCAGCAGTGTGGCTATCGTAGTTGTCCAGGTGGCTTGGTCTAGGGCAGTCGTGGTGGAGATGTAAAAAAGCAGACAGATTTGGTATATATTTTGCTAGTTGAGTCAGCAATATTCTATGAGAGATGGTGTAGGAAGGGCAGAAGCCTGTAGGAAAGGCAGGAATCAAGGCTGACTCTTAGATTTCTGACTTGAGCCGTTGAGTGCATGACAGCATTCACTTAGGAGGACGATAAGTTGGTTTAGGTTTGGGGCAGTTTTCCTTTCACTTGCTAAGTTTTGAGATGTCTGATAAATATCAAGAAGCAATATCAAAAAAAAAAAAAAGGCAATATCAAGGAGCCAGTTGGATATAATAGTCTGGGATTCAGGGGTGAGGTCTGGCTTGGAGATATAAATTTGAGGGTCAGCAGCATAGAGATAAAACATAAGGCTGTGGGACTGGGTGAGATCAGGTTGGGAGGTAGTATGGTTAGAGAGAAGGACCCAAGACTAAGCCGAGAAGTTGTCTGATCTTCAGAGGCTGGATAGAGGAAGTGGAGTCAGTAAGGTAGCAGAAAAGCCAGGAAAATGTTGCATCACAAAAGCCAGGAGGAGTGACTATTTCAAGAAAGAGCTGGTGGTTGGGGATGTCAGATGCAGCTGGGAAGTTGTGGAAGATGAGGACAGAGGCGTGGCTGTTAGATTCTGGGACATGGAGGTTTTGGTGACTTCGGTGGTTTCAGTGTAGTGGTGGGATGAAAGCCAGATCGTAGTGGTTTGAAGAGTGACCTGGAGGTGATACGGCGTAGGCTCTGAGAAGAGAAGACTTACTGATGAAGTTTTGCTGTGGAAGAAGCAGAGAAGTGGGATGGTAACGAGTGGGATGGTAACAAGTGAGACACAGGGAGGTTAAATAGCTTCCCTGGGGTCATTGTGTTAAGAAACAGTAATTGGTTTTCTTGGTTTGGTTTGGTTTTACCTGTTTTAGAATAGGTAGCGTATAATCACATGGTTCAAAATGCAAAAGGTATAGAAGAGTAAACATCTCCCTCCCAGCTCTGTGTCCCAGCTGTTAGCTCCTCTCCCTGGAGGTGGCCACTGTTGCCAGTTTCTGGGGTGTTTTTCCATAGAGTCTATGCATATAAAATCAAATATGTACATATCCTGAGTCTGTCTTGTTTTTTAAACACAGATGACGGCATTCTCCCACAGAGTACTGCATCTTATACTTTTCACTTAACAGTATACCTGTGAGATTATATCATAATCAAATGCTTTAAGAACTTCTCATTTTTATAGCTCCATTGTTCAACTGTATAATAATTTAATTGATTCTCAGACACTGCTACAGTGAATAACCATGTACAGAAATAATTTCATATGTGTGAGTTTTTATATAATTGTTAATTAGCACTAGTTTGGATAGGATGACTGTTTTCAAATGGACACTTTTGTATTCTGGGCCCTGTCTGTCCTTTTCAGACATCCGGGAACTGATTGAGGTGGATGACGTGATGGAAGACCATTCTCTGCGGTTTGGTCCCAATGGAGGATTGGTATTCTGCATGGAGTACTTTGCCAATAATTTTGATTGGCTAGAAAACTGTCTTGGTCACGTAGAGGATGACTACATCCTTTTTGACTGTCCAGGTAAGTCCACAATTTGAATGTGTCGTTTTCCTTGAAGTTCTGTCCTCAGTGGGAGAAAATGGAGGAGTATTAGTAGCTCTGAACCGTACATGCTGCAGTAAGGTACAAAGCTCTCACTCATTGGCTCTAATTCATTCATTGTGTTTACTGCATGCTTAACTTTGTACACAGGGAATGCCGGAGAGGGCCAGGCCCCCGTGGTCTCTGCCAAGTGGGAGTGCTAGACAGCATAAACAGAAATCACTCAAGTGATTATTTAGTATTCATGGGGACAGGTGCCCCACCCCACAGGAGTGGCACAGACCATCACATAGCAGGGAGGTTAGGGGAGGCTTCTGATCCAGGGGCCTGTGAGCTGGGCCATAGGGTGAAAGTGAGGGAGACCGTGGTCCAGGCAGAGGGCACAGCAGGCTGCAGGCCTTGAGTCAGGAAGGAGAGAGGTGGGTTTGAGGCACCAAACGGCTGGTGTGGCTGGAACACAGTAAGCAAAGGGAAATGTGATCAAGTGAGGCTGCTGGGGACAGAGCATCACACATGACTTCTTAAGCCAGACTATAAATTTGAGACTTGAGCTTAACCTAGCTTTGATCATTGTGGCTTTCCCTTTTTTTTTCCTTGCTTTTAATTGAGCATACATGCACCCACAGAAAAATGAAAACGACATAAGAATAGTGCTTGAACAATATTCCCAAACTGCAAAGAACTTCATGGTTCTGTGATTGCTTTGAGAAGCCGTAAGACCCCTTAGAAACTGAATATATTACTACCAGTGGATGATTTCCTTTTTTTTCAACTGTCTTACGAAAAACATTTTTTTCTGTAATTTGATGATTTAACATATTTGCTGATCGTGACAGTCTGGTAATGTTCTTCGCCGTAGGTCAAATCGAGTTGTACACACACTTGCCCGTGATGAAGCAGCTGGTCCAGCAGCTAGAACAGTGGGAGTTCCGAGTCTGCGGAGTTTTTCTGGTTGATTCTCAGTTCATGGTGGAGTCGTTCAAGGTTCGAGATAAATCTGTTGTCCATTTTTCAGTCATGAGTACAAGTTGATGACAGTCTCCTTTAATCATTGTGTGATTTTGGACCTTTCATAAACTATACTCCAGAGTTACTTAGTATCCCTTATCATTGAATTATTATAATGGATTTTTAATTTCATTGATAAATTATGGTATTAGATAGATTTAGGGGAACTAGTGCTTACCAAGAAAAATGAGGCAGATGCATAGTATGTAAGTCTGTTTTTAATTTGTGGAGGACCTTTTGTATAGTTTATGAACTATCTAAAACTTTTATTATTCATTAATAGCTCTTAAAGAATTTCGATGAGAAAAAAGGTTAATGATATCATCTAAATGGAGATTCGTGATAGTGTAGGTGAAATCTCCACCTTCCTTCCTATCCTCACCTTTGGAAATCAGGGCTCAACCCTCTGATTAGTGGACTGTCCTATAGTCGGGATTAGTGTTTCTTCGACTTAGGCCAGTTTTGTTCCAGTGAGGAGTAGAAGCCTCTATTTTATGCAGAGACCAGGGAACTTGATTGACCCCAATTGATTCATATTCCATTTCCTATTTCCTCCTTTAGTTTATTTCTGGCATCTTGGCAGCCTTGAGTGCTATGATCTCTCTAGAAATTCCACAAGTTAACATCATGACGAAAATGGATCTGCTGAGTAAGAAAGCTAAAAAGGAAATTGAGAAGTGAGTTCACTTCTCCCATTATCATCAGATCTCAATTGCAGAGATGAACCTTCTAAGCTTTATTTACATGTGAGGTTCTGTCAGTTTGTAAATCTAGTTTCCTGATTTATTCTTCCTTTTATTCATTGGTCTTCTTTCTCACTTTTAAAGGTTTCTAGATCCAGACATGTATTCTTTATTAAATGATTCTACAAGTGACCTAAGAAGCAAAAAATTCAAAAAGTTGACTAAAGCCGTATGTGGATTGGTAAGCTTTTTAAGTTTTTTTTTTAATGACCAGTCAAGTATTTACGGAGGTCCAGTCAGTGGCCACCATTATGGAAAACACAGTCTAACCCTGTTTCCTTGCAAAGAGAGGAGGAGGATGTTGGAAGCCTGTGCACTTGGTGGGTCAGCAGTTTAATTTAGAAGCAGTTATTGGCAGTAGCCAGTAAATTAACTGACATGTCTATTATTCTAAGCCATTTTGGGAGTTCGGAACTATCTGTGCCCTTTTGAAATTTTCAGTGGTTGTTGATTTCAGATAAATGCCCATGAAACAGTGTCTAGGTAAGTAATAAGTTGAGTGTTCTACTAGGTCAGAAGTCAGAAAAATGAATATTGATTTGCTGTTATTCTGTCTGTCCCAACCTCCCCCCACACACAAATGGCTTAATCAGAAGTATAAATAATTTTAAACTCAAATATAATTCGAAAAGAAAGTATTGGCACAATTTCAGAATGACGCTTTCTAAAATCCCTAACTTGCAGATTGATGACTACAGCATGGTTCGGTTTTTGCCTTACGATCAGTCAGATGAAGAAAGCATGAACATTGTCCTACAGCATATTGATTTTGCCATTCAGTATGGAGAAGACTTGGAATTTAAAGAACCAAAGGTAATTTCTGGTTTAGGGTATTCACTGGCTTTTGGTAAAAATATTTGTTGGCACTCACTGGCCTCCGGCATTATCCCATGATCTCTGAAATTGACACCTGTGCTCAACAAGCAACATCAATTTTACTGTACCTTTTGTCGAGGCAATGTTATTGAGTTATGTTTCTTTGCACTCAGAGCTTGGGGTATATGCAAAGAGAAGGTGAAATCCAGTTGAACTTGGGCTGCCCTCACATATGTTAGTGCAAAGACTAATCATAGTTGTCAGTAGGGCACTGTCACAGCAGATTAGTTGAGAATCGGCATGACTGTAAACTTATGTAAGAAATGCTTCTAATGAGATATGAACACTTTATCATATATCTGGAGATATTCTATCAGTCATGCCTTTTGTTACTGTTTTCTATGTGCAGTACCTGGAGCTGGTGCTGGGCATTTGCTCCTTATAGAGCATTACCTGGAAAATATGTAAACACATACTAAGTCTAACTGAGGGGAAATGAATATATTTTCTCTTTTTTGTTTTCTTTGCATCAGGAACATGAAGATGAGTCTTCTTCTATGTTTGATGAATATTTTCAAGAACACCAGAATGAATGAATAAAGAGTTTACTAAAAATAACTATATATATGTGAAGAGCTTGTGGCTGAACCAGCAGAACATTCTTCTCAAAGGATGCAATACTAGAAAGCTACTTATTTTAATAAAAAAAGTAACGTTTGGCTTTTATGAGCAGCACACCGGAATCAAGTTCTTAGTTATTCTGAAACTGCTGCTGTTGAAATTAGAATCTTTTAGTATTATTTTTACAGCATCAACTTAGATCTTAAAAGTTGAAATTGAAATAAATGCACATAGATTTGAATATAATATAAATTAGCACTTTTGGTACAGTTTAGACCAGTCTGCCTTTATTTTTTCTGTTTGATATTTGTTATTTTTGAAAACTTTTTGGAGGGGCAGGAATTATTATAATTAAATAAATATATGTGTGTCCAAAGGAAAAAGTCTGGAAGGATATAGGTAAGACCATGTTTATCTGTATCTTTCAGTTTTTCTACATTGAATGTATAATTAAAAAATGAAAAGTAACTGTTTTAAGATATATATGTATATAAATAAAAGAAAAAGCACTAACCTTTCATCACACTCTTGTTCTCCAGTCAAAATTTGAAATAGGCAGGTTAAATTTTTGAATGAGTAAATTTTCCCAAGTAGGAGAGTCTGACATGGTTCTTTGGACAAATTTACTAGTGGGTGCCAGGCACTGGGGATAAAATGAGAGCACGCAGGGCAGACAAAACTGTACTCATGGAATTGACATGCTGGGTCCTTGAGACTAACCATAAACAGGGAAACCTCTGATTAGGAATGGGAAGAAAAGAAAACAGTAATGAAATGGAGAGTGACTAGTCAGCTACTTTGGACTAATTGTCAAAGAAGGCTCCTCCTAAAAGGTGCTATTTGTCCAGAGACCTAAATGAGAAATCAGTTGTGGGAACATGGGGCAAGGTATTCCAGTCTGAGAGACTGGCAGAAGAGATGGCCTGAAGCAGCAGTGAACTTGGCTTTAACATGAGGTGCTTTCTAGTAATAGGTTAAAAATTCCTGAGCATGCAATTCATTTCTTCTCAGGAAACTAAGGTAAGTACTGTTATCTCCATTTTCAGATGAGGAACTGACCCACAGAGAGGTTAATTATCTTGCCCTAAATTACACAGCCAATAATTGTTGGAGCTGAGATTCAAACCGAGTTCATTTTCTCAACCATTACACAAATTACAGTACAGAGTAATGTACAAAAGCTTTCTCATTGTGCTCTCCTTTACCCATTTTTTCTTTAAACACAGCACCTGGTATTCCTAGGTGGTCTCCCATCCAAGTACTAACCAGGCCTGACCCTGCTTAGCTTCCGAAATCAGACAGGATTGGGCATGTTCAGGGTAGCATGGCAGTAGATTCCTTTACCCATTTTAAAAACCAGTGATTTGGTCACACCCCTGAAAACCCAGTTCCCAAACATCAAAATGAAAAAGGCTGCAAGGAACTAACATGTGAAACATTGCTGTAAACTGTAAAGGCAGTTGAGGACAATGACGTTTTTGAAACCAAAAAAAAGCGGATTGGGTTCATTCAAGCATTTATTGATGCTTACTATGTACTGTTTTACACATGGGAGAAACTGCGTGAACAAAAAATCCCTGCCTTTTGACATTCACCTGGATGGGGAAATAAACACCAAAAGTAAACTAAATAATAAAAGAATCTCAAGAACTAAGGTAAGAAGGGAAAGAAAGAGAGGCAAGGGAGTGCGGTGGGATTGAGGTTAAAATAGTGTGACCTAGGGCATGCTTCACTGAAAAGGTGATCTCAGGGAAAAACAGAAGCGTGCTCATTGGATTTGTGGACATGCAACCCCAGCACCTATTGCTAGTTCCACGCCTCGCGCATGCGCGACACTCAGCCGCTGTCTGGTGCTCGCGCGCCCCCTGGCGCCCCTTCGGATCCGCGCAGCCGCAGCAGCCAACCGCAGGGCAGCAGGGCCGGAAGCGCACCTTCTCCCTCGCCCTCCCCTTCCGGTTCGCTTCCGCCTACCCCGCCCGGGCTGCCAGACCGGAAGCGCCGCGCTCTAACCCGATCCTCCTCGTCTGGATTGAAACTCCGGGGCCGCCAGGATGCCGGTAAGGGGCCCGAGTCTGGGGTATGGGGAGACAGTGAGAATCGGGGAGAGCAGCAAGAAATCGTGCGTGCGCTGAGAGAAGCGGGCCAAAATGGGCAGAGAGGAAGCGGGGGCCAGAGAAAGAAGGAAGAAGGGGGCCGGTTCCCGTAAGATTGGGGTGGCCTGGGCAGGTCGGCTAAGGGGGTGGGGGCGACAGAATGTGCCAGAGTGGGCGTGCAGAGGAGGCTGCCTCTGCCCTGCCGGCCCCCGTAATCTCTATTCCCGACCCCGTCTTTTTCCTTTCTGCACCCACCCTCCGACTCCGACAGGGTCCCTAAAGCCTCAATAGAGCCTCGAAAACAAGGGCTGCGCTTTTTATTTTTATTTTTCAAGTCCAGGGTCCGGCTTCTCCTTTTTTCCTGAAGGCCTACTTCCTCCTCCGCCCCAGGGGGTGGGTCCCTAGCGCTGCTTGTCATCTGTCAGATCCCACTTCCTCTCCTGTTGCCCGGTGGTGGCCGCCACCAGAGCAGACTCAGGATCCGCTCCTGGTTTCCAAATTTTTCTATTTTCTTGTGCATCAGAGTAGGAGAAGAATTGAAGGTGGTGTGGTTTGTCCTAATTTCAAACAGCCCGTCTCTGGGGTAGATTTATCGCCATCATGATCTTCATTCTGCAGATTAGGAAAAAGGTTTTTAAAGAGTTTACATTCTAATGGGGAGAAACAGTAAACATGTAAATGTAAGTAAAATAAAGAAGATCGTTTTCGATAGTGACAAATGCCAGGAAGGAAATAGATGCGTAACAAGACATCTGTTGGAGGGGAGGGTGGAGGCTGCTTTAGATGCCCCGTATCTGTGATAAAAAGGAGCAAGCCGTGGTTACAGATTCATATTTTATGAATCCCATAGCTACCATGTGACTCCGGATGTGTGCCAGACAGCTGAGCTACACACTATAAATTATCCTGTTTAATCCTCATAGTGACCCTAAAAAGTAGATAAGTTACTGTTTTCTCATTTTGCAGAGGAGGAAACTGAGGCTCAGAGTTTAATAACTTGCCCAAGGTGGCGCACTAGTGCAAAGGCCTAGCTTGGTAAAGCCAGATTTTAAGATACGACTCTAAAGCCCTGTGCTTTTTCTATTTGTACATAGAACACCCTGGACTTCCTCTGTGATTACTTATTTAATATCTGTCTCCTCTGTTAGCCTGAAAGTTCTTCAAGCACGGAGACCATACTGGTCTTGCATACCATTATATCACCATGCTTTGTACTTAGAAGGTGCTTAGTAATCATTTGGTGAATGAATGAATATATGAATGGAGCTCGTGTATTCTTACAGACATCTTGTAAAAGGCAGAACTAGGAATGATGTACAAATTGCTCTCCTAAATGTGACTTTTTTCCCCTCATTTTTAATTCACAGCTGCCCCTGAAGGCAGTATCCATCTCTTCATTTTACAAATTGGGAAACAGGCTAAGAGAAGAAAAGTGAATCTTAGATGAAGGCGTGAAATGGCAGAGCTGATAAACCAGTGCTTGGGCTCCGGCTTAACCACAGCGAGGGGCTGGGGGCCACCGATTTAATGTTTGCGTATTTCTGTAGTGTAAATACTCCCACCAGTTACCGGTGTGATGTCGCTGAACATGGAAGAGATGCATAGTAGCACCCCATTATATAGTATTTCCATAAAGACACAAAAGACGTAAATAACCTTAAGATCATGGACAACAGTAAAATTTTTTTTACATAGGAATTAATGCATTTTGAGTATGTATTACCTTTTTTTTAGTATAACATTGCAGATTTATATAATTTTTAATAACGACTGTGTTCAACAATCATCTTGGCTCAAAATTTCTCAAAATTCCTAAGAATTTTAACAGTTGGTTTTCATGAGCCAGTAAGAGCCAGCTCCAGCACATCACCACCATCATCCCTTCTGCCACCACCTCTAGTTAGTCTAGTGTGGGTTACTCTTTTTTGCCTTTGGAGAAACGTACTTGTCTGCCCCGCTGACGTGTGCCCTCTCTCTGCTTCTGTGTTCTTCCCTGGCATGCCACTGCAGGCTTACCACTCTTCTCTCATGGACCCCGACACCAAACTCATTGGAAACATGGCACTGTTACCTATCCGAAGTCAGTTCAAAGGACCCGCCCCTAGAGAGAGTAAGTAGAAACCCCTTTCCAATATTTTCAGATTTCTTTATGAAGCATCTAGGAACCCTATGACATCAAATGGAGGACATTCTTAGCTCAGTCCTCCGTCTCAGATTGCTCTTGTATTTTGTTTCCTTAGTGGATATTGCTTTCTAGACCTTTCAAGATCCTGGCTGTACGTTGCATCTAATAAGAAACTGTATTATTGCTGCTAGTTTCTCCAGGATATTTTATTGAGGGGAAAGAGAAAATATGCTTAATTCTCAACACCGTTTCTGTCATCGTCATCAGTTCTTACAGATTAATCTAATGCTGCTACTTCTGTAGAATGCCATGTCCCCATCCCTTCTCTGTCGTCAAGAAGGAAAAACACAAAACATATTTTAGCCTCTTCCCCATCTACATCTACTTCCTTTATCCCTTTTTCAGGATCTTCATTTTTAGCAATACCTCAGTCTTAAATTTTAAGATTTAACATTATATAACATTATATAACATTACTTACTTCTTGTCTTGCTTTTCTGAATTTTATATCTTGGCTTTCTTTCTTGCTACGTACTTTTTTCTCTTTTTTTACTGTTCAGAAAGCGCCGTTCTTTTCAGACACTGAGACTCTTCTGACACATTCTGAGGTATTCTGCCGTGTAAGATGTGGTTTTCCTACACCGAGGGAATTCCATTCATGGTTTCCAAGACCAAAGTTTTAATTACCAATTTTGTACCGATGCCATCTCCATCCCACTGCCAGACTATTTTGGCTTGACCTCTTTTTAATTTTGTTTTCAACACCAGTTGAAAGCTCAGTAAACTTAATAAATTCGGTGAGTCACCGTAGTCTTTACTTGATTCTGAAATGAAGAAAAAGGAACAGATGGGAAAAAAAACACATCAAAAAGAAGAAAAATAATGTAAAATAATTACAGTGCAAAGGAAAAGTAAGAATCAGTGTTGGCCCAGATTCCTTAAGAAGAACACTTTTGGAGAGTTACGAAATACCGTGTAGAGTATCAGAAGATGCGGTGACCAACGCTGGAGTAAATCTGATTACCCCTTGGCAACCCTCTGAGGGAGAATGGGACCTCAGGAAACCAGATCTTCATGGTTTCTGCGGACAAGGAATGAATGACCTGTTACTCTTCTCCAGGGGACTGGATTAGAACTGAGTTGGGATTCTGGAGGAATGTAAGCCTGTGTTTGAGCTAAATAACTGTTAGCATTCATCCAGTTATTTACACCCAACAGATATCTTTTGAACACATTATATGTGCCAAACACTCTTCTAGGTTCTGAATCCTGTAACCTCCTTACCACATACGTGCACCTGTGGTGACATTTAAAAGAATGAGCTGGTTTTTGTAAACACTGTTGAATCCTTTGAGGAAGTTTCCTTTTTGCACATAAGGAAATAGATTGCAAGGAACACAAGTCTAGAGTTCAAATTCTGTTGAAATTCCTTAGCAGAGGAATGAGCAGGGATAAAGACACCTGCATTACAGAGCATTAAAACTTCAAGATTCCTTTTCATTTCTGCCATGGGAGAGGAATAGCAGTCATGGACAAAAATATAAATAACTGTCTCTGTGTAGCTGAAGCCAGCTGCCGGAAACCAAGAGCCTGGCATTGTGACCTTTTTAGAATAAAAAAGGAAAACGAAAAACTGCTGGAGAAATTGTGTAATGAGATCTGTCTTTGTCACAACAGTAGTTCTGGCTTTCCTCAGTTGCTAGCCACCTAGAACAGCTTGTACAAATAGATTTGAAATCACGGATTTTATAAACAGAGAGATGTGTATGTGAACCCCAGTGGGTTCCTAAATGACAATTGACAGGTTTTTTTTCCCCCTGAAACTATAGAATGTAAATTTAAATAAAATTATATTGAATATTTTAAAAATCATTTTGTTAAAGTTAGTTTATGCTTCAGTCTGTTTTTATAAATGCATTGAAGTGTCTGGAACGATGTTCACCAAGTATTAATAGTAGTTATTTCTCACAGTGACAATTAAAAAATTTGGGGGGAGGTATTGATTGATTAATTTCTCTAATGAGCATAGCATGTATTCTTTTTATGAAAACAATAAAGCTAAAAGAATAAACCATGTACATATTTTTCTAGAAATTGTTTCTAACAACTTTATATTTCAGTAGCCTCATTTTATTCAACTCCAAAAGTCTTGACTGTTCAGCTTGGATATTTTTTTTTCTTGATAGCTTTTTTAGATGTTATATTTTGCATTAAGCTAATGTTCTCGGCCCTCTTCTTGTGTCCTGCTTAGCAAAAGATACAGATATTGTGGATGAAGCCATCTATTACTTCAAGGCCAATGTCTTCTTCAAAAACTATGAAATTAAGGTAAAGTACAGAGCTTTTAATATTTAATTTAGTTTTCTGATGGGGATAATATCTAACTGGCAGTCAAATTGAAGAGTAAATGAAATGAGATTGTGTGATTTTTAAAAATCTCGAAGACTGCCTGATGTTAGACTCTATATCAATAATAGTTTCTCATTTTTCCTCCAAAGTCTATGCCAGGGGGTAGCAAACCACAGCCAGAGGGCCAAATCTGGCCCACTGCTTCTTTTTGTAAATAAAGTTTTATGGAACAGGGCCAAATCTGGCCCACCGCTTCTTTTTGTAAACAAAGTTTTATTGGAACACAGCCACACACATTTGTTTATATATGGTCCTTGGCTGCTTTCACACCACAACAGCTGAGTTAGGTAGGTGGTGATGAAGACTTTACAGCCTGCAAAGCCTGAACTCTTTGCTCTCTGGGTTTTTTTTTTTTCCCTTTATTCAGCATTAATTAAGCACCTACTGTGTGCCTGTCCAAAACTAAAAATCCTGTGTGCTACATTATTTTTTATATACATCTTTGTCCTGGACCTGAGATGGATAAATACAGACACTTCAGTGATCCTAACCCTTTCCTCAACCACCCTTTCTTCCCTTCTGCTCTTAGTTCTCTGAGGAATGAAGTGAAGGGGAAAGTAGAAGTGGGGTGACAGAGAAAGAGAGGGGGAAATGGGAATAGTTTTCTGCGCTCCTGCTGTGAGCAAGTTACAAGAAACATCAACACATTTTCTGGATAATGTTCTGGAATATGGAACTTCAACTCTTTGCCAAACTTTGACCTTCTGGAATCAACAGCGTGTGAAATCTTTATTGTAGACTCTTGGTCTACAAATTGTAGTCTAAACATTCTGTGATATTAGCAGTATGTTTTCTGTAAGTGTTGTGTTTGTAATAGATGTTAGTAAATATAATTCTGTCACATTCTCTCTTGAATATCATATGATCTTAGAAACAGGAAAATGTGTACTTTGTTTTTTAAACTATAAGCCTGTGTAAAATTTGACCTGAAGTACATCCCATATTTGATCAACATCCATTCGCCTTCTCCACATTTTCCTTTCGGTTAGGTCAAGAGTTGGGCTTATGGAGTTCTTCCAGAACAAGTCACATGTGAAATGATTGCTTCCTCTTTTAGAGTCATGAATGTTTCTGTTCTCGGCACAGATCCTGAAATGAAAGGGTTTTTAAAATTAGCCAGCCATATGGTGCGCTTCAGGTTTTCCTGGCAGCTCTGTGAACTCTCCTTCCTACATGGGGTGCAGGGGCCGTTGGCACAGCTCCTGGGGAACCCAGGGGCAAGGGGCAGCCACACAGCTCAGGGCGGACATGGAAGGGGCTTGCGAAGACTGCATTTAGAGAATGGGAATTTTTGATGTTATAGTAACTGTACTTTCACAGTTTTCAGTTGATAATCAGAAGACAAAGATTGAGTTCATTTATTTCACAGAATTGTTATGTTTGATCAGGACCGTTTTTAAGTTTTGTTTTCCCTCTGTAGAATGAAGCTGATCGGACCTTGATATATATAACTCTCTACATTTCTGAGTGTCTAAAGAAACTCCAAAAGGTAATTAAACTTGGATGATCATCTGTCAGGAAAACAAATTACTAATAGGTATTGGGACTTGATGAGACTTGAAGAAAAAGTAGAAAATATTTTTTCTGACTTAGAGCATGGACTTAAGAAGAAAAATTTGAATGTAGATCTCTAAACTTATAGTGTAGTTAACTAATCAAAAGATAAAGTTTTGCATGTATTTTCCCAAGACGGAAATCTTGAGCGAAAAATTCCTTGTAAGCCCTTGGTTCAGAGGTTCTTGGAGTCCAAGGATAGAATTCAGTGGTCCGTGAACTTGAATGGGAAGAAGATTACATCTTTCTTTTCACTAACTTATAACTGAAATTTAACATTTATTTTCATTAGTGACGTAGACAACCACCCACAGTTGTATTAGTTGTACCTGTGACTTTTTCTCCAATAGAAATCACAGCATTTTCATATGACATTTAGAGTCGAAGATATTTTGCAATTTCATTTATACTCATTACTACTTCAGAATTTAGTTATTAGGGCCACTGCAGGATCTCGTTACTTAGTGCATGAATAAAGCACATATAAGACTATATCATAAATTTGTTTTTTTATTATAATTATTGTACTTCACTATAATTAGTTTCTTTTGTAATTCTATGTATTTTATGTTATTCATTTAAAGCATTATTCTGAGAAGGGGTCCACTGGCTTTACTAGATTGCAAAGTCACCAAAAACACTAACCCCCCAGCCATAGCTACTTAGACTGAAAAATTGCACATTAGATATTATTATCCTTTTCCCCATCAAATACATATGTGTATATGATTTTTTTTTTTTTTTTAGTGTAATTCCAAAAGCCAAGGCGAGAAAGAAATGTATACATTGGGAATTACTAATTTTCCCATTCCTGGAGAGCCTGGTTTTCCACTTAACGCCATTTATGCCAAACCTGCAAACAAACAGGAAGATGGTAAGAATCTCTACTTCCCTGTATAGCGTAAGATTTTCTCCATTTGACTCCCCTCCTCTCCGGCCCCCTGCCTTTTCTTGCCTTGATCAGTATTCAGTCGAGAATCATTAGGTACGTTATCTTACTAGTCACTCTCACAAAAGATTCTTGGCAATAAGTGTGACATGTAAAGAATCTTTTGGGGCAAAAATGAATATAGTTATAAAACTGTTTGGACTGTCATTTCTATTTCTTATCCTGTTTAAATGTATCAAATATATTGCCAAGGTCAGTGTCCAGATCAGCAATCAGCATATTTGCAGTGCATTCTCAAATACAATTTTTTATTGTTCTGTCTGCTCCTTGTTTTAGAAATGATGAGGGCCTATTTACAGCAGCTAAGGCAAGAGACTGGACTGAGACTTTGTGAGAAAGTTTTTGACCCTCAGAATGATAAACCCAGCAAGGTAAGTCCCTCTTCTTTGCCTGTTTAATTGATAAATTTTATCCTATAGCCTCCATGAAACACACTGACATCTTTCATTACAAGAATACTTTTAGTTTCTGCATTGCATTATTACTAAACTTTGAGTATGTGCCTCTACACAGTAGGAGTTCACTGAATCACAGTGAATAATAATTGCATATAATAAAAACTTTTGGTTGGTTGGTCTTATGTTGGGGCATTGTAAGCCTCATAGAACAGGTTTTTTTGCATGAGATATCTCGTATGTATTACATCTATTTTGTCATAATTTTGAGTGACCTGTAAGTCACTCCAAAAAAAAATTATTTTTACGTGTGCTTTCAAGGAGTTAATGATGTTAAGGGCTGCCAGACTAATATTAAGTTTTGTTATTAAGTAAATTTGTGTTATGGCTTTACTTTGAAGCTTCATTATGATCTGACTGCCACTGTTCCTTCCATTTTGTCCCCTCTTGGTAGTGGTGGACTTGCTTTGTGAAGAGACAGTTCATGAACAAGAGTCTCTCAGGACCTGGACAGTAAAGGGAGCCTGGGCAAACACTGTTTCTACAGCCGTGGCAGCGTTTTAAAGCAAGATGTACACAGTTCTTTGCATTTATTTCATAAAGTTTTATACAGAAGAGAGAAGAGAGCATGTCTTTACTTGAAAATCTGTTTATCAGGAATTTGGATTGGGGGGCAGAATGAGTTCTCGAAGGGTGATTTGAAATTTTCTGCAGTACTAAGCTGATGCTTAGTAAGTAATAATAAAGAAATTTCTAAGATTTCATGTCAGGAAAACTTTATTGATATCTTTGACATTCACTTAAAATTTTTTTGTGAGATGATATTCACCCTTTTAAAGTGCACAATTCAGTAGTTTTTGGTGTCTGCACAAAGTTTTGTACTCATCACCATTAACTCCCGAACATGTTCATCACCCCCAAAAAATGCACCTGCGTCTGGCATCGCCCTCCATTCCTTTCCAGCCCCTTCCTCCTCATCCCTGGTGACCACTCATCTGCTTTCTGTCTTTATGGATTTGCCTGCTCTGGGCATTTCACATAAATGGGATCATATACCATGTGGCCCTTTGTGTCTATTTTCTTGCACTTAGCATGATGTTTTCACATTTCATCCATGTTATAACCTTATTCCTTTCCTTTTTTTATTGTGGTAAAATACACATAACATTTAGCACTATTTTTAAGTGTACAGTTCACTGGCATTAATTATATTGTCACAACGTTGTGTAATCATCACCAGTTTATTTCCAAAACTTTTTCACTGTCCCAAATGGAGACTGACCACCAGACCCCTGGTAATTGGAACTCCCCACTCCTAGTAACCTCTGATCTACTTTCAGTCTCTGAAATTGTCTATTCCTAGCACCTCGTGTAAGTGGAGTCAAAAACATTTGTCCTTGTGTGTCTGGTTTCTTTCGTCTAGCATAGTGCCTTCAAGGTTCATCTATGATGTAGCAGGTATCAGTACTTCATTCCTTTTTATGACTGAATAATATTCTATTGTATAGATGTACTTCATTTTGTTTATCCATCAGTTTATGGACAACCTGGTTCTACTTTTTGGCTGTTAGGAAAATGTTGAGAACGTCGGTGTACAAATTTTTGTGTGGTCATGTTTCCATTTTTCTTGGTTATATACCTACAGGTGGATTTGCTGTCATACAGTAACTATGTTTAACTCACTAAGGAACCGTCAGACTTTTTTCCACAGTGGCTGTGAGGGTTCTAATTTTGCCACATCCCCACCAACATGTACTTGTTTATAGCCAGCCTAGTGGGCTTGAAGCAGTCTCTCATTTTGGTTTTTATTTGTACTTCACTCATGATGTTGAGCGTCTTTTCTTGTGGATAGTGGCCATTCATATATCTTCTTTTGAGAATGTTTATTCAAATCCTTTGCCCATTTTTTACTTCAGTAATTTTTGTCGTTGAGTTGTAGGAGTTCCTTATATATAATCTGAATACTAGACCCTTATCGGATGCATGATTTGCAAAAATTTTCTCTCATTCTGTTCTGTTTTTTCACTTTCTTGATAATGTCCTTTGAAGCACAGAGGTTTTTATTTTTGGTTAAGTCTCATTTGTTTTTCTCTTTGGTTACTCGTGCTTTTGGTGTCTTATCTAAGAAACCATTGCCTAATCCAAAGTGTTGATGTATGCCTATTTTCTAGACATTTTATACTTTTAGCTCCATTTCGAGTTAATTTTTATATATGAAATGAGGTAGAGTCCAGCTTTTTTCTTTTGCGCGTGACTATTCACTTATCCTAACACAATTTGTTGAAAAGACTATTCTTTCCTTTTTGAGTTGTCTTGACCCCCTCGTCAAAAATCATTTGACCATAAATGCGTGGGTTTATTTCTAGACTCTGTATTATAGTCTGTCCTTATGTGACATTTGCTTTTATATTTGGCCAGTTTTTAGTATTTAAGAGGTTTGCATTATTTGGCCGACACAAGTAGCTATTATGTGAGATCTTCCAAAAACATATGAGACCATGGTATGTTAAGGTTATAAATTAGGTATTTCAGGAAATGCCTTGAGTCCTTCAGACATAATTATTGTACTGCAGCCTGTATCACTCCTTAAGAGGCCGTTGTTAAGAGGCAGTGTTCGGATTATATTTAACCACAAGCACAGAAAACTCAATTTAGAGTGCCTTGAAGGTGTTTTCTTTCGAATCTGAAAGCAGTCCCTGAATATTCAGGGGAGCTATTTAAGGATGTCTTCAGGGACCCCTAATAGGCTTCTCCTACTTTTCTGCTCCACCCTCCTATGCATGTGGCTCTCATCCTTATAGTCTCTAGATCCTTCTGTATCTCTGGGCTTGGCAAGAAGGAGGGAGGAGAGCATGAGGGCCAGAGGGGCACATCAGCTGAGCACCATCTCATACCCTTCCCAGAAAGCCTGCCCAGAGACTTGCACTTGTGTCTCCTTGGCTTCCAACTACAGGGGCGTCTAGAAAGAGGACAATTTTAACTGAGCATGTTGCGACCTTGATTATCTGTTGTGCTACTAAGGACAAAGGGAAAGCTGCACTGGAACAGAAGTTTAAAATTGCATTAAAACTGGAATTTTATACTGATACCAGGTCAATTAGTATATTTCCATTTTGATTTTATGGGTTAATATGTAATTTTAATGTATGAGTTAAATGTTCTTTTGCACCGGTTTATTGAAGATCTGAATTATGGTCTAAGTAAGTACCACCTTTCACATCCCTGAGAGTATGGGTATGTCAAAACATACTCCATAGATACATGGAAGGGCAGTCTTGAAACCAGGAGTATTGGGTTGACTTTTTGTTTTATAATTTAAATTCTTATTTAAAATTAGATTCTGGGTGTTTGGGTTGGAATTTCTGTTACAGATCAGAGACATGTCAGAAAGGAAGAAAAAAAGCCACAGAGATTCATATCAAGATTAGAGGTTTGTTTCTAACGTGTTTTTTTTTTTAATTGTGGAACTTTTGGGATAGAAACAACTCACTGTGGTGCCTGTTCCATTAGTGCCAGCAGGGGGAGCACAGACAATAAAAGCTAAAAGCCTGGCTTCTAAGACATTTTTCCATCGGTGCTATGTAGGTGTTTTGTTTTTTAAATATAACTGTGAGAACAGTTTCCAAAGGATTTAGAATAAATTATACAAGAAGTATAGCATAATGGATTTAAAAGTACAATTTTAATCAAAATGTAATACTGACATTAAGAGATGATTATTATAAGGTATGACTTTTTAGGGAAGGCAATTTAGCAAGAATTAGAAGACTTGTTTTGTTTCAGGTTTTTTCCTATCTTTTTAAAATTGTATCACATTTTTAAATGTTCATTCTTTTTGATCCAACAACTCCACTTCCAGCATTGTTGCATGCTGCAACACAAACGCAAACACGCACTCCTAAAAATAATTCAGTCTTTTTTTAAATAGAGAATTGGGTAAATAAGTTATGGTACATCCATAAAATGAAATATGCAGCCATTAAAAAAATAAGGGGCTCTATCTGTTCTGTCATGAAAAGATGCCTTATTAAAGAAAAGTTGAGGACAGTATTTTAGTATGATTCCATCCTCGTTTATTGTATGTACTCCAGGAAAAACCATGGGAACACATACATCAAACTGTTAACAGTGATTATCTTGGGACAGGAACAGTTACAAAGACCTATACGTTCTAAATCATACATACTATAATTCAATAAGATATGTTACCTTAATAACCAGGGGAAAACTTGAAAACAAATTTATAGAAAATCAAATTTTAGAAAACTTCTTTAGCCAAAAACAGGCTGAGGACAACAGTCACCTTGTTCTTTTTCTTAAGCATCCTGTTTACATTTATCATCTTAATATGTCACTGATTACTGTCCTATGTTTTGAAAGATTACAGTACATGGAATACTCAAACAAGATTTATGAGAATTGTTTTACTCTGCATTTTCCTTTTCTCCAAAATTATGAATACTGAAGGCCTTCATAAAAAGTTCGGAGCTGTGTCCAGAAAGTAATGTACTACTATGACACCAAAAGCCATTTGGTTTGTTTCCCCCTTCGTTTTGTTTATAGAAGTTGGAGATACCATTCCATTAGGAAAATGTAATTTTAGGGCCACATCTGTTCTGTGTTGATTTTGAGATAAGTCATCTGTCATGATTTTCCACTTTGCTTTTAACGCTGCAGCTCTGATTTACAGGTGATCTGGTAGTGTGCTAAACACTACATTTTTAACTCTATTTAACCCTTGCAAGAAACTTAATGGCGGATAGAAGTACTGTCGCCTTTTTCAGGTGAAGAAGCTGAGGCCTACAGAAATTAATAATAATATAATCAATATATATATATATATATATATCTCACACACCTGGAAGCTGGCAGAAATTGCAATTTAAGCTAAGTGTTTCTGAATCCAGAGCTGGCCTTCTCAGCCATCATAAGATGGTCACTTTGCTACACTGCAATTTTTAGTAACATTCAGGCAACAGGATCAGGAGATTGTTCTGTTCCTAGTGCAGTGTCAGCTGTTGAAGGGATGTACAAGAAGTGTAAATGTGAACTCTGCTGTCCAGGAACTTAACCATTTGTTGAGAAATGCATATCAAGATAGAAACCAAGAAACAATGAAAGATTGACTTGACTGCTCATCACCATAGCAGCCCAGAGAAAGGGCAGGACGTTATGGCTGAAGTCTGTGGGAGAAGATTTAGTGAAGATGACACTCGAGCTAACTGAGCTCATCAGAACAAGTGAGCCAAATAGGGAAGGCTAGATGAGAAAGGGGCAAACTGGGCCAGCTCTGTGCCACGAAGGAAACCTTAGGGCACAGAATAAGATGGGGAAGAAGTTGCCCCAGCAGGAGGTAATTAATGCCCTATAATCTTGAGAGCCAGGATCAGGCTTAGAACTTCAAACTGTTCTATTAACAGTCCAAAGGACATGACGTTCTCCACGCTCGGGCACCATTCTGCTTTCACCCTCCACTGTGAGAACCATTTGCCTGAGCAACCATCACTTTTCCTGCCTTTTTTTTCTTTCCAAGCTGTTCCACAGTTTCTGTGCTTGACTCGCAAGTGCTGTTTTAAAAAACAGTTTTATTGAGCTATAATTCACATGCCATATAGTTCACTCATTTAAAGTGTACCATTCAATGGTTTTTAGCATGTTACATTATCAAATTTTATATATAGCAAAATTTTCCACTTTAACCATTTTAAGTGTACAATTTAGTGGCATTGATTACATTTGTAATGTGGAACTATCACCGTTATGTAATTCCTAGACTTTTTCATCACCCCAAACAGAAACTCTGTGCCCATTAAACAATATCTCCCCATTTCCCTTCCCCTAGCTCCTAGTAACCTCTAACCTTTCTTTCTCTGAGTTTGTTTACTCTAAATATTTCATATAAGGGGAATCATGATTATTTGTTCTTTTGCGGCTGGCTTTTTTCACTAGCTTAATGTTTTTGGGTTTCATCCATGTTGTAACGTGTCAGGACTTCATCCCTTTTGATGGCTGAATAATATTCCATTGTATAGCTATACCACATTTTTATCCATTCATCTGTTGATAGGTTGTTTCTACCTTTTGGCCATAGTGAATAATGCTGTAATGAACCTTGATGTACAAGTTTCTGTTCTAGTTCCTGCTTCTTACAGTGCTTTGAAAAAAAATCATTTGCTATTTTATCACAAGTCCCCTTAAGACTTCTCCCTGAATCATTATCTGGCTCTCTTATATTTCTATTTAAGTTTGTTGTTTTTTAACATGGTCATGGGCCAGGCATCGTTGTATCCCCGATGCCTGGGACAGTGAGGTGTGTACAGTAGTCATTCAAATATATATTAAATGAAGATTCTGAGAGCTGAGACAGTGCTTCTCAAAAAGTAAATACCTAGTAAATGTTCATTGAGTTATTACATTTAAATTTTCGAGCAGGGGTGCAGGAGGATGAAATCAGGATTTTTATAAGATTGTATTAGCTACAGTGTGCCAGATGTTTTGGAAGGCAGAGAGATGGGGAGGGACAGCTGCCAGAGAGTACAAAGCTTTATTAGTGGTCCCAACGTTAGGGCTTAGTGGGTGTTGCCGTGAATGGAAAAATAAGGAGATACTTAGAAACATACTAAAAGATTCCACTGTGTTGAATTTAGCCGCTGAAAGTCAGATTTTGAGGTTTTGAGTCTGGTCGACTTGGAGAATAGCAGTGCCTTTGATGGGAATAGGTTGGGTGACAATATAATTTGTCATCCAAATTCTTGAGCATAAAAGACTCTGCTACAATTATTCTTCTGGGACAGCAGGCATAAACTGGGGCTGTCCCAAGCAAACTTCCGGAAGTAGGTGGTTGGGCTTGGAGTCCTTTGGAAGAGGAGTGGGAAATGACTTTAATTCTGAAGCACACTGAGTTTAGAGGGGGCAGCTGATGGCCCACACAATATCCAGCTGGCAAATAGAAATATAGCAGAAAGAGGGGAATAGAAACAAAGACTTGAGAGAAAGGAGATTCTGGTGGAATTAGGAGATAGAATCTGATCCCCAAGGCGAGTAGCAGTTAGGAATCAGGAAGAAGGAAGGAATCACAGCAAAGAATCCGTCTGAGAGGGTAATCAGAATAAGAGGCGGATCAGTGAAACATGGGAGTCACAGAGAGGAATTTCTAAGAGGGGGTTGTTAATAGTAATAAAATCTCTAGAAAATTTTATTTTATGGCAGTCGAACTCTGACTGGGGCAGGCCCTCTTGGTTTTGCATCTACGTGTGAATGAGTTAGCTGCTTTACTTGTCTGACCATCTCACAAACAAAAGGCCAAGTTGGACATCTCAGAACTCCAGAATGTGTTGCCTTGACGCTTTTACTGAAAAGAGGGAAAATTATTTGGGAAGATGGCCATTATTTATTCTCTCCAGTTGTTCAGGCAAATTCTTCGTCCTGAAGTTCCTTTTCTACTGAGAGGAAGGCCATCACTGCCAGGAGAGACACTTAAGGGATGTTAAGTAATATTTCCTTTAGAGCAATTTAAAAGTGTTGCGTTTTCCCCTTGTACAAAAGACAGATCTAAGGAAGATGTGTAATGCATCTGGGAAACATTTTCATTCTTAGGAGGCTGCTGGACGTTTAGAAATGAACTTAAGTGGAACAGAACATTTACAAATTGTTCCTCTAATGGATCCGATTCGACACTCCATGTATCCACATCATTCCCCACATCTGTTAAGTGGCTTACCTAAAAGTTCACAGCCAGCTGTGTGTCTGCTTACATCAATTACAGGCCTCAGTTTCCTCACCCGTGAAAGGACCAATGAAAGTGCGATAACCTCTAAAGTCCCCTCTAGTTCCAAAATTACCATTTCAGCAGATGATTCCATGAGAAAGAGGAGGCCTTGCCCCTCTGGATAGATCTCTTGTGTGTCCCAAGTCAGTTTAACACTATACATGTCCTTTGAATAACGGTGAAATGAGTATGATCTGACTTACATTACGTTAATGAAACTGAACCATAGAATCCATTCTCCTTTGGAGTAACTGATTTTAAAGAGGATTGTAACAAAATTCCAGAACAGGTGGATTCTCCTTTGCCTCTTTATAAATATTTTGTTTCGTACATTCTTTGTGTGGGTTTATCAATCTCACAGGCATGTTTTAGCATTATTTCTTTGTAGAGCTGATCAACTTTTCACCTGCCATGTAGCCAGCAATGTGTTCTTCAATCTCATTAGCATATAAACATGTTTTTTTCTCCTATCTTAAAAAAAAACTCTACTCGCCTTACCTGATACCACCCATTTTCTCTTTCCCTGTACAACAGAGCTTCTCGACCTTGACACCTTGATGTTTTGGACTCAGTATTTAAATTTATATATACAAATTTCTGCTCCACTTTATTGTGGGTGTCTGTCCTGTGCATTACAGGATGCTCTCTACTCGGATGCCAGTAGCAAAGCAGCCCCCACCCCTAGTCTCAGATATTGCCAAATGTCTCCTGGAAGCAAAATCACCCCCAGTTGAGAACCACTGTTCTGTAGCAAAATTCCTCAAAAGAATGATTTATCTCTACTGTCTCACATTTGTCTCCCCCCATCCTCTCTTTACCACCCCACCAAAAATGCTCTTGTTGAGGTTACCAGTGATTGTCATGTTGTTAATCCAATGACCATTTCTCATCTTATTAGACTTCTTGGCAGCAATATATATCTATATATGTATAACTTTAAACATCTATCTTATCTATCTATCTATCTATCTATCTATCTATAAATTGATTACTCCCACCTTCTTGGAATCATATTCTTCATTTGTCTTCCAGGACTCCACCTTATTGGCTGTTCCTTCTCGGTCTCTTTTGCTGGTTCCTCCTCTTCTCTCTGACTTCTTAATGGTGGGATGCCCTAAAGCTAACTGTGTGTCCACACTTAGAGAGCCAATTATTAAATTCTAAGGAATTTTGTCTGTCAGTTGTTACATGGTTGGCATCTTGCAATTGGCTGCAGTAAGAGTATTTACACTACGAAAATTGCCATGGCTTCCCCCTCAACAGCTGTTAGACATTTACGTGTTTATCAATGGCCCCCATTCTCAAAACTCCCTTCTAACTGCAGTCACCCTCTTGGTGATCTTATCCAGTCTCACAGCTTTAAACACCATCTCGCTCTTCAAGAAATAAATTGCAAGGGGAAAAAGAAAAGGGAAGAAGAACCTATATGTTTTAAGAGACATATCAATTGCAAGAATGTACCTTTTTGGGTTCCAGATTCAAAGAAACCAACAGTAAAATATATATGAACAATGACTAGACATGACTAGATATTCGATGATATAAAGAATTGTTGTTGTTTTAGATGTGATCACGGTACTGTCGTTTAACAAGAAGTCTTTCCCTTTTAGAGAACACTGAAATAGTCATGAATAAAATTACGTAATGGCTGAAATTTGCTTCAGAATTCTTCAGGGGGAAGGTGGTGGGGGGCTCAATGAAACAGGATTGGTCATGCATGAAAAGATCATTGAAGCTGGTTTTATGGGGACTCAATAAACTAATACCTCTATTTTTAATATATTTGAAATTGTCCTTATGAAAAGTTTTTTAAATGCCATCCGAATGCTGAAAACTCCCAAATTCATATCTTCTACCTAGACCTCTCCTCTGAATTCCAGACTCAAATATCCAACTATCCTCCCCAGAAACTAACTCCACTTGGATTCAGACAGGTATTAAAAACTTGGAGCATCACACTCCAAGGTCCTTCTCCCCCAGCCTTCCCCACCTGGGCTAAGAGCAACTCCAGCCTTCCGATCGCTCAGGCCCGAAGCCTTGGATTCATCCCCGAGTCCTCTTTTTCACCTTCTACTCCAACCCACCAGCAAATCCTGCTGGCTCCACCTTCCAAACTTAGCTAGAATCCCATCACTTCCCATCTTCTCCACTGCTCTCTCCTGGTCCAGGGCACCACCGTTACTTGCCTGGATATTGCCATTTGCAGCAGCTTAACTGGTCTCTGCTTCCAATCTTGCCTCCTCCAATCTAGTCATAAAACATCAGGCAGAACTAGCCTCCTAAAAAGCAAATCAGACCATGTTATTTTTCCGCTCACGTCTCTCCATTGGCACCCTTGAACTTGTTTCCTACTCCTCTCCCCGTGCATTCTGAGCGCCTTATTCTTCCTCTACCACGCCAGGCCCACTCCTGCTTCAGGCTTCCAAGCTTGCTGTTTCCTTCACTTAGTACCCTCTCCCTCCAGATTTCTACGTGGCTCCCTCTTCTTCCTTCTTCAGCTCTTTACTCATATGTCTTTTTTTAAGTGCAGCCTTCCCTGATCATAATTGAAAATGGCAGCTGACACTCCCTATCACTCTTCTTTACGTTTGAAGCACTTTAAAAAACACTTATGAAAAATTTAAATATGCACAAAAGTTGAAAACAACATAAGGAATAGCATAATGTGTCTCCCACTTAATGTCAGCTAATACCGACAGTTCGCTAATTTGGTTTCCTCTATTTTCCCCCACTCCCAGGAGTACTTTAAAGTAAAACCCTAGACATTGTTTCTTTCATAAATACTTCAGTATGTTTTATCACCTCATATACTATTTGTTTCACAATACTTACTTATTATCTTTCCTCAGAATGTCAGCTCCATTAGAACATGGATTTTTGTTTGTTTTGTTCTCAGCTCTGTTCCTATGGTCTAGAACAATTTGAGGCACACAGCAGGTGCATAGTAAATATATGTTGAATGAATGTATAGTGAAGAAGCTAGAAGGAGAGGAAGAGAAACCAATTAACAATGAATGTGTCATAATAATTATTTTTGACACTCAGGGTGTTTCATGATTTATAAAGTTTTTACATATGATTAATATCTTTAAAACTTTTAATTAAATGAGCTATGTGATGATGTAATTGACTTATACTTTTCATTCATCCGCTATCAAATATTTATTAAGCACTTACTACGTGTCAGGGACAGAACAAAGAATGGTTAGCAAGACTGATAGGACACCTATCTTGTGAGTTTTCAGTCACCCAGATGGGTGTAGGACAGTCAGGAATGCGAAGAAGCATCCCACCAACTTTGCCCACTCTTGTGAGACAAGCTTTACAGAGGTGAGAAAAGTTAACAACCAAAGATTTAAATATAGTAGACATACAAGGCAGCGAGGTCATTAGTTATGAAATGAATTGACCAAACTATAATTCCCATTCAGAAAATCAAGGGATTAGAGAGAGGAATCACTTTTTAGGAGAAGGTGTGGCAATTTCAACTAAAAACGTTTCTTGAGTCTATGAATGTTGGTTTATTCCAGGACCAGTGGATGTGTGACTTTGCAATAAGATGTCAATCCAGATATGAACCTATTTTGCATTTACAGTATAGTGTGGAGAAGGTAAATTGGTGACTCACTGAAATATGGCTTAGAGATGTTTATTTTTTTAATGGTTTCATTGAGGTATAATTTACATAAAAGTAAGTCACCTATTTTAAGTATATAATTCAATAATTAGTAAATTTACAGAGTTACACAGCAATCATCACAATCTGGTTTCAGAAAATTTTCACCAGTCCCAAATAGAGTCCTCCTGCTCAATTACACTGTCCATTCTCATCCTCACCACCAAGCAACCACGTATCTTTATGTTGCTACCAGTCTGTCTTTTCTAGATATTTCATGTAAATGGAGTCAGAGATTATGTGATTTTTTTTTGTCTGTTTTCTTTTACCTAGCATTTTTTTAGCACAATATTTTTGAGATTCATCCATGTTATGAGTAGTTTTTTAAAAATTTTTTGCTGAATAGGATTACACTGTATGAATATACCACATTTGATATATATAGTCATCAGTTGGTGAACAATTGAGTTGTTTCCAGTTTTGGGCTATTATTAGATGTGGTTTTTTGTTTGTTTTAGGTGAGGCAACCCTTGGTTGACCTCACAGATTGAAAGGACCTTGTCAGCTTACACTCCTTTATTTATGTATTTTTTTAGGCCTACAGCACCTGGTCTTACTAGGTGGTCTCCCATCCAAGTACTAACCAGGCCCGACCCTGCTTAGCTTCCGAGATCAGACGGGATCGGGCTTGTTCAGGGTAGCATGGCCACAGACTTAGATGTGGTTTTAACTATGAAATATTTCGTAGGTAGAGAAAAGTGTAACAACAAGCATTTATGGTGTTTATCAATGTGTGCCAGACATTGTTCTAAGTGTGTTAGATACAGTGGTGTATCTAGCATGTTTGACACCCAGAGCAGGTCAGTTTCTACACACAAATACCCCTCTTTCTTCTCCCTCTTTTTTTAAAATAGCTTTAGGTTCAGAGCAAAATTGAGCAGAAAGTAGAGTTCCCAAATACCCACCTGCCCCTTGCTGTGTCACACATGCACAGCCTCCCTCACTATCAACATCCAGCACTAGTGTGGTACACTAGTCAAAGTCCATAGTTTATGTTAGGTCTCTATGTTGTACATTCTATGAGTTTTGACAAACATATGATATGCATCCACCATTACAGTATCACATAGTTTCACATCCATAAAAATCCCGTGCTCCACCTATTCCTCCCTTCCCTCTAACTCCTGGCAACCACTGATCTTTTTACTGTCTTCAGTTTCATCTTTACCAGAATTTCATATAGCTGGAATCCTACCGTACGTGGCCTTTTCAGATTGGCTTCTTTTGCTTAGTAATATGCATTTAAATTTCTTCCCATCTTTTCATGGAACACCAAGGCTGTGCTCAAACAATGACAAATCTGTTTATAGTTCTAATTGAACATGAATATACAATCAGTTTTGGCATGGACAAGTTTGCAGAACTTAAGGACATAAAAACAAACTGTATATTATTCTTTTTCTTGCTAATCCAATATGTAGGATAAAAGTTTTTCTTAATACATTAATGTAATTAAAAAGTATTAATCCATTACCTTCTCGTATTGTAATATTTTACTTTTCATTAAAAATTGTACTGGCATTATTATTTAGATGAAGTTTAATAAAATAATATTTTCACTGTTTCTTTTCTGGCCATTATTAGTCATTTCATTTCAGGATTATTGCTGAAAGGGTTTTTTTTTTTGGTAACCATAAAGGAGTGGCCAAGAGAATGAGAAGACAAGCCACGGAATGGGAGAAAATATTTTCAGTACACATATCTGATAAAGGACTTATGAAATATACAAAGAACCCTTAAAACTCAACAGTAAGAATACAACCCAATTAAAAAAATCAGAAAAAGACCTAAAGAGATACCTCACCAAAGAAGATAGACGAGAGGGGAGATAGGCGTATAAGATTCTCAACATGTCATTAGGGAATTGCAAATTAAAACAACACATATTAGGATGGCTAACTCAACCTAGCGTTTATTCACTCTGAGCTAGTGAGTCATTTCACAGCGTAAAAATATTCCCTTTCGGACTCAAGTCAGCTGCCCAAAGGGTGAATAAAGTCTGCAGTGAGTACTCACAGTACCTGAGCAGAGGGGGCGTGGCCCCTTCATCCTGGTGCGCAGGCGTGACTGTAAAAGCAGGCCTGCCCTTAGCGCCTGATTATTTAACTGCAGCTGTTGGGTTCCCATCCACACACACACACAACCTACTGTATTCTCTTATAAATGTCCATACATTTTTAATTAACTTTTGGAAGACACAAATTCCTCTCATCTTATTGAGCATGGACGGAGGTGCCTTTTGTCTCCGCCGCATTGTAAGTCCTCAATAAAATTTGCAACTTAGAACGACGTCGCTTTGCTTAAACACACACAGGCACACACAGGGACACACAACAACAACAACAACAAGTAAAAACAAATCATTCCATTTCACGGGAGCTTGAGAAAACAGACTTTTTTTTTTTGCCCAGGCATTTCAGTAGTCGCCTATTTTTTTCCTGGGGGCGGTGCCGCATGTGGACCCGATGGACCCCGGCGAGGCCGCCATTTTGGAGTCTTCCCTCAGCATCTTCTACCGGCTTTTCGTGCCGCTGCGGCCGCTCCCCGCGGCTTTGCCGGGCAGGATGAATGTGATAGACCACGTGCGAGACATGGCGGCCGCGGGACTGCACTCCAATGTGCGGCTCCTCAGCAGCTTGTTACTTACAATGAGTAATAACAACCCGTGAGTTGAGGCGGGGAGCGGCCTGGGGCTGAGGAGAAAGCGGCGCCTTTTTGGGAGCGGGGGCTGAAGGGGCCTGGGGACTGGCGGGAAGGAGCGGCCGCGGGCCCCAGCAGAGGCTCCAGGGTCCGCGAGGGCCTCGTCGGGCGGAGCCAACTTAGGAACGCAAGTTGAGTTCACTGGGTCCCCGCGTTGTGCCCGGCGCTGGGACTTGAGCTCCGTGCGGGGGATGTGTCAGCGGCGGCGGCTTCGAGACATGGAAGACGGAGGCTCTGTGAGGACGACCCCGACGAGGGTGTCCCCGAAAGTTGGGAGCGTAGGGTGTCCGGAGGTATCTGTCACCGGGCGTAGCGACTGTCACATCTGGGCCGACTCCTCCTTTCCCAGCTCCATCCTGAAGACGTTTCCTCCCTCGCCCAAGCTTGGAGGCCCAGTCTCTGGCTTTTATACCTTCGTCCACATCTGAGACGAACTTTTTTCTCTTGAGTTTATTAGAGGGGTTTACTTTCTCACCTTGGCAAACCCCTGAAAACGGGATTCTCATGATGGGTGGGAGTGGCGCCTTTTTAAGGGCTCGCAGTGCCCCTTTCATGTTTTCAGGGCTGCCGTTTACTGAGCCTTATGACAAGCAGCACAGGGCTTTTTCCAGCCTTGAGTGCATGTCTCCCCCCTGCTTAAATTTCTCCATTGGGCTTAAATAAGTTTTTTTTTTTTTTTTGCCCCATGATCAAGGGAGCCAAACATCTTTCTCCCGACTTACATTCTGCTCACTGTACCCCAGCCTCCTTGCCTATTTTTTTCTGATACCTGAACATACCAAGCTCGCTCTCAACTCAGGGCTTTTGCATTTGCTCTGCTTTGAGCCCTTACCTCAAACTTGCCTCATACAGTTTTCAGCTCATATCCCATCAGAATTTTTTCTTACCCTCACTGTTCTATACTATTGCCTTGTTTTATATTCTGCATCACTTTTTAAAAATTGAAATGTAATTGACATGTAACATTTTTAAGGCATACAACGAACGTAATGATTTTTGTGTATATTGCAAAATGATCGCAATAAGTGTAGTTAACGTCCATCACTACACGTAGTTTACAGTTTTTTCCTTGTGATGATAACTTTTAAGATCCATATTCTGCATCACTCTTAACACTAACATGTTTAGCACAGTGCCTGTGTGCAGTTAAGCACTTACATATTTTTGCCAAGGAAGTTCATATAACCTCATGGAGGCGAAATACCTGTTCAGGTTCGCACATTTAGTAAGTGGAGGAGCCATGATGTCTGGGTTTTTGGTCATTTTGAATCTTAAATTCTCCATTCTGGCCCACTACAGCCTACTGCCTCTAAATGGCATTATAATTGAATCTTCTACGCAGAGTGGACCCATTTGCATTTGGCCTGCTCTTGAAGCTGTCTAGGTCAGGAAAGAAAGGCTCCTTAAGTGCCTGTGATGCAGCAGCTACTCCCTACTTCATTTCCATTAGTATGTTTTTGGACCTCATTACGTGAGACTCATCATTTTACCACCGTCCACTCAGTGTTGACAGGAGCCCTGGTCTCTGTCAGCCTTCTGTTTATTCTGGAGCCTTTCACTTGGTTCTGACTGATTTGTCAAAGCACACAGTTTCCACCATTGGAAATTTATGCACCAGTTAGTCATTATTCTTGGTTCTTGAAGATGTTACAGGATACTTAGAAGCAGTTTGATCCTCTGATTAGACTTGACTTCTTCATATTGGGTTAAACTGGCAGTTTCCTAGCTTCAGGAGGCATTTAAATTCTGACCCTTATTATTTATGTTTTAAATTTTCTTACTGAATTTGCAATACAACACAGTAGAAATTTTCAGACAGCAGGAGTGTGCAGATAACTGTCCCTGTCTTGAACCTCACCCCACCATTTCCCTTCTCCAGAGGCAAACAACTATTAAGTTTCTCGTGTATCATTCTAGCGATAACTTTTGCATAAGTAGGCACATATGTTACAACATGTAAATATCCGAATGCTTTCTCTTGAGTTTAGTAACATTTTCTATCATTTCTTATTTCTCATTAAATACATAGATTCTCAGAGTTGGAAGAGATCTTAACTATCTTGACTGTACCTTTAAATCTTTCAGTGAATTTCCTTTGTAACTTTTTATCCTATATTTAGAATTCCTATCTTTTTTTTAAGATAAAATTCATATACCAAGGAATTCACCCTTTTAAAGAATATATTTCAGTGGTTTTAAATATATTCATGGAGTTGTGCAACCACTGTCTATTCCAAAACATTTTCATTACACCCAAAAGAAACTGCTTATCTATTTGGAGTCACTCCTGATTCCACTTCAGCTGGTTTCTGGCAGCCTTTATCAATCTTTGGTACCAATCTTGAGTAGCTTTCATTTGTTGAGAAATTAACTGTCTACAGAGTTCTTTGACTCTTCTTTCCTTTTAAGTGGTTATAGCTTTTACCTGTCAAACATGTAAACTCAGGAAGGAGTAGGAGAGGGAGTCGGGTTGGAGATTAAAAATGATAGGCTGGCTTCTAGGCAGTTGTAGCGCTTGTGAGCAATATTCAAGATTAAAGAAAAAGTTTTGAAACATTGGTTCTGTTACACTGTCCTTAAACCCCTGAGACTCCAGAAGATAAAAAATTCTTCTAGTACTAGTAAAGTTTACTTTTGTATGCAAAATTAAAACCAAAAAGAATGCTTCTGTCAAACAAGGCTAATCCTGTTTCTGTCCCATTATCCCACTGGCTTATCCTGTTCTCATTCTTAAGTATTTCAGTATTCCCATTTTCTTCAGTGTTTGAAGAATTTTCAGTTCCCTAACCAACCTCTTTTTGTTCAGTACGTTCCTAAAAAGGATGTAAGTGGTGAGGTTTCTCTTTCCCAGGTTCTTCAACCCTTCTTTGGTAATATTAGTTAAGTCATTGTGCTTGCTCTTTTTTGTTTTACTGTAAAAATTGATGTTAATATAAGTATGGATATATTTAAACTGTTAAATTAAGAAGACGAGTTAAAGAAGGGGAGGAAAAGATGTATTACATTTCTCTTTGTATACCTCTACAGAGGTATCATTGTATTTATAGTAAGTAAAGGGAAAAAAGCATATTAAAACAACTTAAGGCGGTTTCCTGTATGTGTCAACCATATTAACACAGAGTATGACTTTCATGGCTTTATTTTTTGGGACTAGCACTTAAGGATATTGACTTTTTGTAAACCGTCTGGATAGGCTTTGCGCTAGGCTTGAACACTAAGAAGGGACACCAAGGGGGGCACTACTGAGAGTATTCTTTCTTTCTGACACTTCGAAACAACCCATGTAGGGGGTATACTTTCTTTGTTTTCTAGCGAGCTATTCTCCCCATCTCAGAAGTACCAGCTTTTGGTGTATCATGCAGATTCTCTCTTTCATGATAAGGAATATCGGAATGCTGTGAGTAAGTATACCATGGCTTTACAGCAGAAGAAAGCCCTAAGTAAAACTTCGAAAGTGAGACCTTCAACTGGAAATTCTGCATCTGCTCCACAAAGTCAGGTAATTGGAGATGGAAGTATGATGATTTTTTATTTTTGAGACCAAGAGAGTCGGAAAGAATTTATAAGAATTCTGCTAATTAGATTTAGAAGATGGTAAAATAAAATGCGATTTTAAAGGGGAACTGACTGGAGGAACAGATGAAAAATCACTTAGATGCAAGAGTGCATTCAACCAAGCATTATGGGTTAAAAACACAATTCACTCCAGGTGAATCTAAAATTGGAATTAAACATGAGTTCTAACCAAAGTATGTGTTGTTCCTCCCTTTTATATAAACAGAACTCATAAAATGTTTTTATAATGTTAATGAAAGTACAGCTTTTAAAATGTAACTCAATTGTTAGGACTGTGAGTACCCGGGGAAATTTATGACAAATCTAAGAAGAATTCCTGCCAATTTTCGATAATAGCCAAAGTTTTGATAAGTAAATGAAGGGAAAAAAATTGAAATTTCAAAATTTGATGGGACCATCTCATTGCCAGAAATTAACCTTAATAGCAGACTCACAAAAGTTTTACAGGGTATGTAAGGCTGTTTATTGCAGCATTGTTTATAATGATAAGAAACTGGAAGCAGAAATGTTCATCAGTAAGGTCTAGTTAAATCATAATATAGCCAAAGATGGAATATGATGGAACTGTTAAAAAAATGAAAAATGAGATAGAGGTGTATGTGCTGATTTGGAAAGAACTATGTATCAGTAAAGAAAATAAGGTTTGAAGCAGTGTATTCAATACCGTTTTTGTTTAAAGGGGTTGGTGTATAGATAACATAAGTGTTTCCTGGTATATGCCTAAAATATACATGAAAGATTTTTTTGTGCATGGGAAGGAAATAAAAACAGTAGCAAGTTTTAGAAAGAGGGGAACTTTTACTTTTCAGTTTGAACGTGTCTTTAAATTATACATGCAGCTTATGTTTAAAAGGAATGTCAGTAGAATGAAATAGAAGTGAAATTATGTCATGTTTTTTCTTTGTATTTTTCTACATTAAAAAAAGACAAATTCGTGTAGTTTTTTTTAAAGCCTATAGATCTTCATCTTGTTTTCGATCTAAGTAAAACCTTTGGTTTTTTGTTATTAAAGAGCTGATTGCCAGGATTTTCTCTTTTTCTGACACTGAATGGAAGCCATATGTATCTCCACACTGAATCATTTATAGAAGTAGCTAACTTTTTTTAAACCTTTGGTATGCCAAGCACCATGCTAAACCTTTCATTTGAATTAAATACATTTAATCTTTAAGGACTTTCTTAAAAATTGAGATATAATTCACATCATAAAATTCACCATTCAGTGAGTTTTAGTATATTCACAGCATTGTGCAACCATCACCACTATCTAATTCTGGAACATTTTTATTACTCTAGGGAAACCCAGTGCCTATTATCTCCTCAACCCCTGGCAATCACTAACCTTTCTGTCTCTATGGATTTACCTATTCTGGACATTTCATATGAATGGAATCATATAATATATGGCCTTTTGTGTCTGGCTCCTTTTACTTAGCATAATATTTTCAAGGTTCATCCGTGTTATAAAATGAATTAATTCTTCACTCCTTTTTATTGCCAAATAATATTCCATTGTATGGATAGATTATATTTTATCTTGTCATCAATTGGTAGACACTTGGGTTGTTTCCACTTTTTGTTTATTATTAATAATGCTGCTATGAACATTTGTCTGTAGGTTTTTGTGTTGCTACATATTTTCAATTCTTTTGGCAGTCTGTGTAGGAGCAGAATTGCTGGGTCATACGATAACTAACATTTTGAAGAACTGCCATACTGTTTTAAGTAAAATTTTGAAGAGATGTCATTCTGTCTTAGTGTCTTCCATCTGAAATTGAAGTGAAATACAAAATGGCTGAATGTTACACGATGCTAAAACAGGATAAAGATGCCATTGCTATACTTGATGGTATCCCTTCAAGACAAAGAACTCCCAAAGTAAGTTGAACTAACAGTTTGTTACATCATTTTCTCCTCCCCCCAGTTCTTCCAACCCTCTTCCTTCATGTTTTTCCCTGTACAGTAGGAAGTCCATCTGAGCACATTACTCTTAACTCTAACTTTGTTCCCTTGTTAGTGGAGTGGGTGGGAGGTTCAGAGAGGTTGAAGAGTGACTTTCTTATGAGACCCTGAAAATTCAGCTAATAAAAATGGTCACTGGAGAGTGCTATAAGTGCTTATTCTTTGGTATTTCTTACTGTAAAAAATAATGATTTGCAGTACACTTCCAGGTGGCAACAACACTTTTTAGAACCTAATTTTTTGCATTCTTCGGTTGTACCTATTTGATAATGAGTGGTTTTATTAGTCCTTTTATTTTCAAAATCAAGACTACAAGATCTTTTTGTACTTATTTGTGTGTAGGATATGTTTTTGTGTTTGATTTGGCAATATAGTATAGTGACTAGAACATCTTCAACTAAAATCAGAAGTTCTGGTGTCTTGTCTGAGTTTTGGCATGCAAACTGTGTGTAGTGTGTATGTAGGCAAGTTACCAATCTGAACTTTACTTTTTCCCCTTATTTATAAAATGAGATAATACTTTCTCTGCTAATTTTTCAAAAAGCTAAACAAGTTCATGTATGTGAGAATACTTTTTAATATACTATTCTGTAAGGGGTATTATATTGGGTGTCTTTGCTTACAGTTTTTTTGAAGTCCAGTTTAGAAGAACAATGAGAATCCTTGCTCGTAGGATTGAATTTACATCAGTACTTAATATTCTACCAAATACTCTGATGTCACCTGCTTTCTTCACTTCAGTGAGAAACTGTTCTGTGTAACTTGTGCTGAACAGTGAGGAATTTTATATGTAAGATGTATATCCTCCTGCTCTTAAAAGAAAATGAATCTAATCAGTAGGGACCTGATATATTTAGTTAGTGTTTTTTTTTCACCCAAATATTGCTGAATTTTAAAAGTAACCAATCAAACTTGACGAGAATGTATCTCCTCATAGTGAGGATTTATTTATGACTTTCCGAGTTTTTGCAATTAAGTTATTTCTCCACTATATTTAATGGTGGTGACCGTTATTAAAAATGTTGGGAAGCATATATAGCCTAACCTATCTTGTAATAAGTTTGGATACTTATATACCAAATCGTTCTCTTACATCCTATGAAAGTCTAATAATTTTTTTACATATATGAAGAGTATCTTCCTTTTGGAAGATACTATTTTGATTATAAACTTTTAATTACATCTATTCCTTATCTTATTGGAAATGTATCATAATTTCCTCTTTAATGACTTGAAAGAGTTTGGGGACAATTTTGAAAATGAGTGATGGCAAAGAAGCTTAGTTTTGTGGTATCCAACACTGTGTTTACTGCCATCATTTTAAGAGGTACTAGAGGAATCTGCATTTGTTAGGAGTACATATCTTTCTTTCTGTAGAGCTGTTGTAGCCAGAAGCAAACATAAACCTATAATATTTACAGTTTTTCTTTCTTGTCCGTTGGGGAGTTAACTGGCTTCTCAGTCTGTGTAAAGGACAAGGAAGTGAGTCAGAATACGTCTAAATGAACGTCTGTTAATGTATGGTAAACACCGCCACACATTCCTTCTCATTTTAAAAGAAAATTCCAGTGTGAGATTATTGCATCTTGATAAATCTCCAACTTTTAAGAGCAAACATACCAACATACAATTTCTTAGTTTTTAGAAAATGATGACTGCTATGTTTACAACTGGTGGAATGTGGCTTTATGGTATTCCCAAGTAAGGATCTGTTTTAAAAATAATTTACTTTCTCACTAGGTAGTACTTAAAACTCATTCTTTCGAAGTGCCAGATAGTTTAAAGGGAATTTTAATATTTGCTGGTCCATCCATCATGGTTTGTTAATAACAAGCAGCCAAGAAAGGTTCTTAAATTTAAACCTTACTCTTCAAGTATTGACACCAAGACTGGAGTTTTCCTCTAATTACCTTCTTTTGCATTTTCAACATAGCCTAAAATGGAAAATCTGGGGCCAAATAAAAAATGGTTTTCTTTCTAGTATTTCATTATTTCATCATTTGAATCAGTATGGATTAATACCACACTAGATCATTTCATACTGTAAGGCCATGGTTGAGACAGATGTTCTTCATCTTCAGAGCCACTCTTGAGTAAATATCTGGCATACGAAGCTACAGATAGTTGAAGAAATTGGGATTGGCTTTTTTTCTTTTGTGCCCTCATGTTGACTGCTTCTTCAGATTAATGATCTGGCAAACTCCGTGTTGCATTATGATCTATTAATTTAAAATTGAAATACTGTATTTTTCTCTTTGGACTGTTAAGATCAATTATGTCTTTTCTATAACTTCTACGTTCTTTGGAATTTTTAGGTTTTCTCAAATTTTCCCTGTTGCATTTTTAGGAAGGGTTATTTTAGTAGAGCTTTATCGAGTTACATATTTGAATTGTGCTGTTTAAATAGTGTAACTAATCTCTGGATCATTGTCATCTCTGGAGGTGAATCAGAGTTTGAATTTTATAGCATTACTTTGATGAGTCAGACAGTACCTGTCCGTTAAAGCTTTAAGCATTAGAAAGGCTAGAGTCCAGCTACTAGACTATTAGAAAGAAGCCAGTTATAATACTTTTATATATCTGTCATTTCCTTTTTGGGGAAAATTCATCTGATCTTTCTTAACTAGCTATGTTAAGAAATCCTTACTTCTATACCGTGATGTTTATTGCCTTTAAAAAGTGTAAACTTGAGCACTTCTAGGGTAGTTCATTTTCTGTCTTAAGATCAAGAAATAGTCAAGGTAATTAGAATTCTGTAACATTTCTCAAATGAATGTTACCCCCGTTTCCAGTGGCAGCATCTTTGGTCCAGATATTACTGAACTTTTTGTTTGGGTAAGTGAGAGGAATTTGACTTTTCCTTTTAAAAATGGGAGGACATAGGAAAAGCAAAGGTAGTCATTTCCTTTTTGGTTTGAAGAATGAGATTGTCTTTGTTTATTTCCACAGGGCTATGGATAGATTTCCAGTAAAAAGTAGAATAGTAGCTTGGCAAAAAAGCAGAATTTATTGATGGTGAAATGTTTATTTTCTTTGCAACGTACATTTAATCTTACTGTCTTTTGTTTTTATTTATTACAGATAAACATGATGCTGGCAAACCTGTACAAGAAGGCTGGTCAGGAGCGCCCTTCAGTCACCAGCTATAAGGAGGTGCTGAGGCAGTGCCCATTAGCCCTTGATGCCATTCTAGGTATAGAGCATTCTCTGCCTATTTTCATGGAGTGTTTACTCTTAAGGTAGTAGTTCTTGATCTTGGCTGTACATTAGAATAGCTTTATTTTTTTTAAAGTTGCCCATGCCTCACCTCTGGATAGTGATTCAGTAGATTACCGTTGTCATGTATTTCACTGATCAAGAAATATTAAATTATGTTTCTTCTGTCATATGTCTCTTGATTAGAATAGGGAAAGGATTGCCTTGTAGCCCATGGAAAGAGTCACCTATTGCTTCTTGCATTGCGGAAGAAGAATGCTATGCCTCACCTTCTTTCTTCTGCTTTTTGTTGGATTAGGTCTGCTGTCCTTGTCTGTAAAAGGTGCAGAGGTGGCATCAATGACAATGAATGTGATCCAGTCTGTGCCTAACTTGGATTGGCTCTCTGTGTGGATCAAAGCATATGCTTTCGTGCATACTGGTGACAACTCAAGAGCAATCAATACCATCTGGTGAGACCTACAAAATTAATTTAGCATTCTTGATGCCCTTTCTTTGTGTGGAGTCCTGTTGTATCTAAATTAGCAAAACAGAAAAATGAGATGCCTATCTCTTGGTGTTGCAGCCAGTTGTCCTTGGACTTTGTTAGTCTCTTAATGTACTGAATGGTCTCAAATGTAATAATTTCTGCTGAGCACCTGTTAAATGTAATTTGGACCAAATTTAGCTCTACGTGCAAAAGCAGTAATCCTTGCAAAACGGACTGCCTCATCATGTTCTTGAACCTGAAAGACATCTTTTTGGATGCCCCAGAAACATAGTTTATTGCAGCATCTGGCCTGGGTTACCTCCTTAGGCTTGGGATTTTCTTTCTAGTCAGGTAAAGTCCAAGGACTAGAGACTGGAGTTTGTGTAATGCAGAGTCATTTGGTTGCTTCATAAGTAGCTGTTAACCTGTGAGTGATATGACATTTAACACCATGTAGTGATTGTTGTCCTCTGAAAAACTGCAACCAAGAACGTTCTCTCTGGGTAATGGGATTTCTGCTTTGTTCTGTGCATTTGCTGTCCTATCCTTTATAACTTATCCTATATAACTTTTTTTTTTAATTGTAGCTCAGAATAAGAAAATAAAGGGTTCACAGTTTGTTTTTAAAGTTTTTTATTGTGAAAAATTTCATATATACACAAAGAAAATAGTACTTATATGCCCATCACCCAGATTCAACAACTAAGGATTTATAATAGATTTTAAGGTTCAATGTTTAATATCTTAAAGTTCACTAGAGAAAAAGTCCTTATTGCGAGATAACGTGGATCTACTGGGAAGCTTAGCAGATCTGTACTTCCGAGCTGGAGACAATAAAAACTCTGTCCTCAAGTTCGAACAGGCACAGATGTTGGATCCTTACCTGATAAAAGGTAAGTAATTCTTGGGGAAGGGCAGAAATGACTGTAGAGGGGCAGATCACAAAGATAGGGAGAAAATGTAGCATGATCTTCTGATACCAGTTTTCACAGAATAGTTTGTAAAATTTATTACAGTAGCCTTTTACCTTTTTTCAGGTCCTGACACATGTCTTTAACACTGGAGTAATTCCATTTGAGCCATTGTTTTTGTTTCAGTTCAAGTGTCATTTTCCCACAGATCATTATTTAGCTGTTTTTCTTTTGGAAGAGTCATAGCCCCTCCTTATGATTTATAAATTTATGAAGTGCCAGACTGAGAATTTGGATGGCATCTCCAGAACCGTAATATCCTAAAAAGGGAATTTAGCTTTATAGTGTCCTAGTATAATTAAAAGGGAGCAAGTGAACCGATATTAAGAAAGGGATAAGGTAATTAAAGGAAGTAGTTAGGAGTGAACAACAACAAAAAATCATTTATCTGGAAGAAAATTGCAGCTGAATGGGTAAGCCATAGGGACTTCCAAAGGATGACTGTTGGGTGATTGGCAGTGAGTGAAGGGTGTGTGCTCAGGAATAGTAGTGGGAAATAAGGTCAAATAGGTTGAATTCTGCTTGTAAAGTCCCAGTAAAGGCCATCAGAAAAATAAGAACTTGTGACAATAGACAGTCTTGTAGATGCTTAAGCCAAGAGAATGACAGAGCAGAGAGAGGAAGAAACAGATCCAGAAAGAAGAATTCATTTGCTCAAGGTCTCCTTCTTGCCCAGGGCTTATTCTCTTCTCCACACTGCCCATACCCATGATGAAAGCTGTGTGCAAGCTCAGGGAGCCCAGGCCGAAGTCCGGGGCCAGCAGGATGTGTTGCAGTGATCTTGGCTTAAGAAGCATTTTCCCGGGAGTCTGAAGGGGTACAAGGAGTGGAGGGAAATGGTGATAAGAGATGGGTGACAGCAAACATGGGGCCCTTTTTATAGAACATGAGTGAGAACTTAAAAAAGGAGTGGGGTGGGGGGGTGATCTTAAATGAACTAGACTCCACAAAGAACTAGATGCTTTTCCTGAAATAGGCTTTTTTCCAAGACTAACTGGTACATGAAGTGTGTACTCCTGAGTGTGCCTAGACCCCTTGGAAGAGAGAACTTACTTGATACCTTTTTTGGGGCCTTTCTGGTTACGAGTTAGGATAGCTGTATATCACACCACAGGATGTAGGGACAAACAGTTTCTGAAAATAACAGGCTTTCAAATTGTGAGATTGGTCCTTCTACTTTGCTTTTTTTTTTTTTTAGTTTTAGATGTGTTTTGTCTTTTTATAAGTCATTTTGTTGGAACCTGGGAAGGCTGGTGGGAAGAGCTCATGATGATGGAGAAGGCTCACCATCCTGAGAAGCTGGGGCCTCTGCAATATCTGCCAGTGGTTGCCACTCCTCTGTGAAGGGCCCAGGCTGCCTCATTTAAAGAGCCTCTTCCTTTGTAGGGATGGATGTATACGGCTACCTCTTGGCACGAGAAGGGCGGCTGGAGGATGTAGAGAATCTTGGCTGCCGCCTTTTCAACATTTCTGATCAGCATGCAGAACCCTGGGTAGTTTCCGGGTATGTATGTGCACTACCTTTTCTACTCAGTTTTCAGCAGATTCTTTAGGGAATTGTGGTTCTTCCTGAATAGAATACAGGTTGGAAACACAGGTTTAAGAGATAATCAGGCTTGGATTTAAATCATGGTCTTTGACTTTGGATACATGATTTACCTCTCAGTCTGTTTTCTCCTTTGGGAAAGAAGGTAATACCTGTTCTTCACGGAGTAGATATTAACTTAGATAGTGAACACATTATGCTCAGCACTGGATCTGCTCCTGGGAAGCCATCAGTGAACAGGCCGGGAGCTGCTACTTTGTTACTGGCCTGGCTTTACAAATTCTCTGAATGTCTCTCATCTGATGACATATCCAGATCATAAGGGTTTTTCTATAATTTTCTCCTTCCATATCAAGATTTACCACTTAAAAATATTTAATAGATTTTTTTTTTCCTGTTTTTTCCACTGTAACATCTTAGGTTAAAGCTGTAAGTGTGGTTTGTAATAAGGCTTATGTAGAGGAACTTCTCTTTGGTTTTCAGATGAAATTTCTTTATACTGGCATAACTTGGAGATACTGTGGGTTCAGTTCAAACCACTGCAATAAACGAGTGTCGCAATAAAGCAAGTCATTCTTTTTATTGGTGGAGAATCTTGCCTTCAATTTGCAGAAAACAACATCTGTGAAGAGCAGGAAGGCAAAGCACAGTAAAACGTGGTGTGCTTGTAGTTTTCTCTCATAATGTTCGGTGGTTTCTCCCAGGTGCCATAGCTTCTACAGCAAACGCTACTCCCGGGCCCTCTATTTGGGGGCCAAGGCCATCCAGCTGAACAGTAACAGTGTTCAGGCCTTACTGCTGAAGGGGGCAGCACTGCGGAACATGGGCAGAGTCCAAGAAGCAATAATCCACTTTCGGGAGGCCATACGACTTGCTCCTTGTCGCTTAGACTGTTATGAAGGTAAGATAAACATTATAGATGAAAAGTTAAATCAGTAGGTGTGGGCAACACTTCGATGGAAGGTTTTGTTAGGCCAGCAGGTCCCAAACTTTGTTGTACATTCGAGTCTGCTGGGGGAACTTTTAAAAGTCCCGATGCCATGTCACTCCAATACTATTTAAATCATAATATTTAGGGTTAAGAGATGGGCATCAGTATTACTTGAAGCTCCCAGGTAATGATAGTGTGCGGACAAGTTTGAGAACCACTGCATTCGGCATTTAAAATTAATCTAGGCCTTTCTAGAATCTGGTTTTCTTTTTTCGTGGTTTTTGGAGAGGAAGTAGTTTCCTTGTCTTTTTTTTTGGTTTCTTGATGTGGCCCACTCACTAATGTGAATCTGTGCCAGCACTGTGCAGGTTCACTTGGTTATGTCTTTATTTTTCACAGTTGTCTTACCTTGGTCTAGAGATATTACTCATAGGGTAACTCCATATTCATATGACAGTGTTGGCTCTGGGAACTGGTTGGTTCATTGTGACCTCCAGAGTGGGCATGATCAGGGTCAAACTTAGTTTTGTTATGTACTGTTTTAAGTTCATGTGAACTGACCCTAGGAGTTCAAAGGAGCTGTGCCAGCTTCAGCAACATTTGGTGACTCAGTCACAGACATTAAAATAGATCTTACAAGATGCAGTTCCTCCAAAGCATATTTTTATGATAATTTAAAAATAAACCCAGCAGTCAGGAGTGATTTGCTGTTAACAGGAAGATGAGTTCAAAATTGAAAAATAAAATTTGGAAGTTGGAGTAAAGAACAAATCTGCTTAGATAGCCAGAGAGCTATGCCTATTGTGGATTTGTTCTTTAGGAAACCCCAGCAAACTAAGCTTTTGGTTTCGGATTAAATTTCTTGATCCTGAAACTATAACTTCCTTAGCCTCCCACCTGCTTTTATCACGTTAATTCCTTTTTGCTGTGTGCCTGGTTCACTAGAACCCAGTAGTACAGTTGAATTAACTCCACGACCACAGTGCTTGGACACAGGCTGGTGAGAGTGCTTGGGGCAGAGGGTGTTCCCCAGCTGGACTGTGAGGCTTCACAGGCTGCCTTTGTCAGGCAACCGTTTGGAGATCAGATCAAGGTTATGCCTCTGGTGCTTTTTGCAATCTCCAGCCCAACTTCCCTTATTGGTAGCAGCCAGCATTAGTGAAGTGCATTCTTTCCATTTCCTTCTGACTTCCCAATAGGGCTTTAGCAGGGAAGTAACTCAATAAGTAGTTGCAAACAGCCATGTTCTGAATGCAACACGTTGCTCTTAAGCGTTAGGTAATTTCTGGTTAAGTAACCATAGTGTGTGGTAGAATGTGCACAAATGTTATAAATGCTACTAGGTGGAGGAGTATGCAGAGAAAATCTGCCAGGGATTGTGTGGGTTTGGGGTTTAAGCTGTTTTTCTGTTTTGATGAGTGCTTTGTGCCAAAAAGTATTTCCTCTGTTCTTGACTTTTTGGCATGAAGAGTTGAGAGTTGACTCCCCATAGGGCCTCTTGTTGTGGGTGTGAAAAGAGGCAGGAGCTGCCAATATTGGTATATTTGGTCCATCTGATGAAGGACTTTCCATCATCTAGTTTAGGGAAGCCTTCAGCAAATGCCTTTTGAGAAAACTTTGTTTCACATGAAAAAGTCTTCCTTGTTCCTTGGGTTGCTCCCTTGGGTTACTCCTTTGGGTCTTTAGCTTGTAGAAGTAGGTATTCACTTGGGACTATAAGAGCTTAAATCTCGGACTAAAGGTGAATACAGCTTAAGAGACAGCGAAACCTTGGGTTTTGATAGAAACGTCATCTCACTGTTTCAACTAATGATTTGTTCCTCTAACATTCAGCTAGGCCAGTGGTCCCCAACCTTTTTAGCACCAGAGACCGGTGCTCCTGTGAGAATCTAATGCCTGATGATCTGAGGTGGAGCTGAGGCTGTGATGCTAGCGCTGGGGAGCGGCTGCAAATACAGATGAAGCTTTGCCGCTCGTCCACTCACCTCCTACTGTGTGGCCCAGTTCCTAATAGGCCAAGGACCGGTTGGGGACCCCTGAGCTAGGCTGCCCACAATGTCCGGTTTGCTTATGGGTGTTCATTTCCTTTGCTTAACTGAAGGTGCCTTTGCAGTGCAGGCTTTTTCCATATCCGTCAAGTGTTCTGGGAAGGAGCACTTAGTTATTCCATCGACATACTCTCCAGTCTGATCTCATAGTTTTCCCCCTGGCCTGCCCCTTGTCTGAAACTTTGAAGGTTTGCAATTTGGAAGGCTGTCAGAATGGAAGCATGGCTTGGAATGATATGGTTAAATTTTCTGTCTTATTTTTTCAGGTCTCATCGAATGCTACTTAGCCTCCAACAGTATTCGTGAAGCAATGGTAATGGCTAACAACGTTTACAAAACTCTTGGAGCAAATGCACAGACCCTTACCTTGTTAGCCACCGTTTGTCTTGAAGACCCAGTGACACAGGAGAAAGCTAAAACTTTATTAGACAAAGCCCTGAACCAAAGGCCGGATTACATTAAGGCTGTTGTGAAAAAAGCAGAACTACTTAGTAAGTGTATCTTATTTACTTCCCTGTTCATGGTTAATTTTATAAAACCTGATCTCAATTGGATTCCCCAGTCTAGCTGGTTACAGATGACCAAACAGGTATGTTCCTTTTGCAGTAGGTCTGAGCCCAGATGAGGTGGTTTATGTTTAGCACAACCAAATGTAGCTGACTTAGACCTGCTTAGATTGGCAGTAACTGATTTTTATGGAGTGGCTCAAACCAGCTATTCTTGGTTGGTACCTGTTCAACTCACTCTGATTGGGCTTTAGTTGTCCTGGACTGGTTTGGGCCAAATATAACTGGGTGATCCAGCTTGAACTGTTTTAACCTGTCTGGATTCTCTTATGATTTCCCTTTTAGCCTTGGTTTTTTCATTCCCGATTTGTGATGAACTGGGTTTGGGCTAGTTTGGCAAATAAAATGCATCCTGGCTTTTTATTTGAATTTAGGTTAATAGTACTTTTAAAAAAATGAAAATTCAAACTGTACATTTCCTGATGATACAGGAATTCAGATGAGCTTGTTCTTACTTCCTGCCACTGTTCTCTTGAAGACATCTCTACAAATAGATCATTGGATTGTGATCATTGTTGTAGTTTTGTGTATAAGACTTGAGATGGGAATATATTGTCTAAATGTCGTTTAAGTAGAAAAATGAGGGTCTTTTTCTTTTTAGGCAGAGAGCAGAAATATGAAGATGGAATTGCTTTGCTGAGGAACGCACTAGCTAATCAGAGTGACTGTGTCCTGCACCGGATCCTAGGAGATTTCCTTGTAGCTGTCAATGAGTATCAGGAGGCAATGGACCAGTATAGTATAGCACTCAGGTAGGCACTTAGCCTCCCGGGGGGAAGGTCGCCCAGGGGTAGAGGAGGCAGGGCACTGTTTCACAGGAATTCTGGAACCACGTACACGTTGTGCCCACGGTTGAAAACAGTAATAATAGTAATGGTAGAAGAGTTATTTGTGAATTCATGACTTCTAAAACTTTTTTCTTAAGTATATTAACAACATTAAAGAACTCTTTTCACTCATAACCAGCTCACACCACTATAACATCTGTTTTCATTTGTGTAGATCATCCTCCTGGCCTTGCCCGCACATATGCATATTTTTATAGGGTTATATGTAGTATATATTTTATATTCTGCTTTTTCAAATCAAAGTATTATAAGTACTTTCCCATGTTTCTACCTACTGTAGTCGTTAAGAACTTAAGCTCTGAAGTTTGAATATTACTTTCACCACCTGTTATCTTGGGCGAGTTACTAACAAATTTTCTTGTCTATATCTACCTTTTTAGGTATTATAGTGATTAAATGAGGATTAAATGATTATTCCTTGTAAAGCTCTTAGCACTGTGCCTGGTACATAGTAAATACTAAATAAATAGTGGTTTTCTTGCTGCTTCATACAGAAGTGATTTCTTTAAGGGTTGTCTGTGTGTCTGTAAGGTTACGGTGAAGGCCTGTCTTTAACTGAGTCTGATCACATCCATTTATTTGTTCAGCAGTTGAGCACTACTCATATGCCTGGCATCTAAGTAACCAGAGGGGATGCTGCAGTTCCGGGAGCCCTCAGTCTCAGACGTGCAGACTGATGGATACCACGTGCTAAGTGCTTTCATAGCAGTTTCTAGAAGGCAAGGTGGGAGTGCAGAGGGTGGGGAACCCTGGGTGTGGGTGAGAGCTGTATGGAAGGTTTCGGAGAAGAGGAGATGATACAAACCAATCTATAGTTATATAAGTAGGAACAGGATTCCCACATGGGTTTTATCTGCTTTTTGGAAAAAAGCGAGTGAGAAAATACCAGGCTTTCATTAGAGGAGGGATTTGTTAGAGATCGGATACCTGCTGGCCTAGGTGATGGTCACGAAGGCAAGAGGAAAGATTGCTTAGGAGCCCTGTAAATAAATGTTCTGAACTTTGGGGGCTTTTGCATGTGTGATGACTCTGTGCTGTTAAACTCAAATGCCCAAGTAAGGGTTGCTTTGGGTCCTGGGGTCTAACCTAGGAGTTGAGAAGTCTGTTCCATGGTAAGCGTGATGATTTTGGTTAACTACTGAAATGCCTTATGTTTAATTAGATCATAAGAACATGGAATAGTTTCATTCACAGAAAAATAAGGTTTTTTTTGGTAACTCTATAGCTTAAAAACCCAATACTGTTAAGAAATTACATTTGAATTTTTCTGTTAATGGTTGTTTACCACTTTTTCGTTTTGTTATTTGGTAGCTTCCTTTAGCATAATGCTAGGAATATGCGTAAGTGTCAAAAGGTTTAAGAAACAATGTGGAGAAAAACTCAAGAATTCTAAAAATTAGGATAAGAAGCCTTTTTTCACTTCTAGTGGTGGACTCCCTCATTTCTGCCGGTGGCACCGGAGTTGTTCGGAGAGGCCAGGCGCTGGCAGTTTCTCTGTGACCGGGTGGTCATTTCACGGCTGTGCCAGGGAGATGACGCAGCAGCCAGCAAGAAGCAAGGCAGAGATTCAGGCCTCTCCTTTGTTTTGTTGTCCCTTAGTTTGGACCCCAATGACCAGAAGTCTCTAGAGGGGATGCAGAAGATGGAGAAGGAGGAGAGTCCCACGGATGCCACTCAGGAGGAGGATGTGGACGACATGGAAGGGAGTGGGGAAGAAGGGGACCTGGAGGGCAGCGACAGTGAGGCGGCCCAGTGGGCTGACCAGGAGCAGTGGTTCGGCATGCAGTGAGGCAGGCGGCAGCTCCATGGCCACACTGGCCTGCCCTGCTCTGAGCACTTCCGTGGACTGAAAGAACCTGTAGGAGCCCGCTCTCTGGGAGGACAATGATTCAGCATGTGATTGCAGCAAGGGTTTCTGCCCCCTGGCTCCGTATTTCTAGTAGTGACTTCACTTTTTAAAACAGACTGACCTTCCATATATCTCCATCCTCCCCTGCTCCAGCCAGGGAGGACCGAGTGAGCCCTCTGGGAGGCCCGCAGATGTACTGGGGCTTCTGTGACAGTGCTTTTTATATAACTAATTTCTAAATCTGAAAGCTGGAGAAATAGTGTTTTGTCTGTGATGTTGTGGATGGGTATAAAGGAGTGACCTGTCACCCAGAGCCAAGAGTGTCATCTCCCGAGTTGAACAGCTGCACAGGCTGGCCCTTTCAGAGAGGGTTTCCTGTCCCAGAATCATCGTCCTGGGCTGTCCAAACTTCCCTAGCAACCTTGCTTCCTTCTGCAATGTTAGTAATGCCTTAAGCTGACAGTTGTTATTTTGCAGAACAGTTTTCCTATTTGCTAATCTGGTAACTTGCCTATGAGCCTGGGCCAAATCTGAGAAACAGGTGTGACCTAGAGCATGAACAGAGGTACACCTGGGGTAATTAACTAATAAAACTGGTTTTTTGTACAGTAATGGTGTTGGGTTGATCAGACTGGAAGCCCTTTATAAATTCTTTTGTCTCTTACATACAGTGCGTTGATTTAGCCCAGAATTATTTGCCATAAATAGACCCACTTTCTTCCCAGAGTGTTAGGAGCCAGGATTGAGAACCTCAGGTAACACTGAACTGGTTCATCCATTTGCATTTTTTGATTGGTAAATTTCCCTGGGGAAGAGCCTTTGGCGAGATTTTAGACCGCATCTGTCCTCTCTTTGGCTCTGTCTGGAGTGCTGAGGTCGGTGTCTGGTTTCAGCATTCTGTACGGTGATCAGGGGTCTTGCTATCTGGGCTGCAGTGCTGGGGGACGTCACCCACCCTCTCCCCTCTTATTTCTGAGGAGGCAACGCTTTTGACAGTCTGGTTAACTCGGAAGTGAAGTGGGGGTGGGAGATGGCACAGCTAACTTCACATTCTCATTAAAACAAAATTAGAGGTGATGCAAAATGTGATTTTGATGTAAATGGAAAGTTCTGTCCTAACGTGTAAAAACAGAAGCGTACAGTAGTTTAGGAGCTCGGAACTTCTGATAACTACAGTTTTAAATGGACAAAAGTGACTGTTAAAGTATCTTCCAGTATGAGAACCAAAGCCTGAGCAGCATCATTTGATCAAGCAGTTTCTAAAGAGCGCAGCAGGCACTTGGGGTCATGGCAGGTGACGTGGCCTGGAGAAGATGGCTCATTGGCCTTAGCGCTCACCCCAGGATGCAACCTCATGTCCTTTCTCAGCTCACCTATGTGCCATTGCCCAGCCTGAGGAAGCCCGCCCCACGCTCCCGATCTTTCTGCATGTCAGGCTCGTTCCCAGGGACCCTGAGAATCCCATGAGGGCACAGTGTGCCTTCGAGCCCAAGCCTGTGCATCACCTTTCATCAGCACCCTCACGTCTCCCCTTTCCTGGACTGGCCGTCTCTGCTGGGAGCCCCTGGATCAGTCTGGCCTGTCCATCCCAGGCCTCTCCATCTCAGTGACAACGGGATGGATCCCCCAGGCCCCACTCACCTGCAACTCCAGGTGACAACCAGGTTGGATGCGGCAACTGAAGCTACGTTTTTAGAGCACCTGACAGGATCGAAAATACTCTTGGTCCACATCAAAGAATGGGAGGAGTTTGGCTTGGAAGGGGCTGAAGACCTCACCTGGTACTGCCACTACCACTTGTTCTCATAAAAAAAAAAAACTCAAGGATGGGAGCCCTGGGAAGCAGGGACAAAATCAGGCTGCCCAGCTCTGTGGCTGCCCTGCTGAGCCACCGGCCAGTAGACCAAGCAACCTAACAAAATGATGGCCTCCCAGGTGCCTGCAGTCACCACGGGTACCTTCTGGTGTCTGGAATTTCACATAGTACAGAAGTGTTTTAATTGATTCCTGTCATCACCCACTGCCCCCAGCCACCAAACAATTGTTCGTAGCACAGGTGTGGAATCAGGCCAACTGGGCTCTAAGTCCCAGCTCTCCCATCAGCTCTGGGGGCAGAGGCGAGGTAGTGGGCCTCTGGCCCGGGCTCCCACATCCACTGCTGGCCTGAGACTGGATAAGCCCATGGAGAGTTCACATCACAGCCATTGTGAACGTCATCGCCATCATCAGGGTTAATGCCAGCCTGGGGAGTTGGGGACTGGTGGTATCACTCTGAAGCTTTCTTGTCCTTCTCTCCGAGAGGTCCCTCAGCTGAGCAGGGTGGCAGGGTCCTAAGGAAGAGTGGTCTCTGCCCTCTGTTTTGGGCCTTTGTACTTCATTCCAAAACCCTGCTGTGTGCCAGGGACCTGGTGGGTGTCACCAGCCCCCACAGGGCTGATACCCGAGAGCTTTCCTTGCCAGCCTTAATTTAGAGGCCACACCCCTGCCTCTTCCTCAGACAATGAGGCTGGCTGTTGCCCAAATCCACTTTCAAACTCGAATGTGCCCCTCAGTATGCAGATTCCCAGGCCCAGCACCAACCCTTAATCTAGATACAGGCCTCGCCGGGGAGTCTGTCTTATTGTTCCCACTCTGGCTTCGTTTTCTGATGCATGTGTTCTCTGATCCAAACATTGAGAAACCTAAGGGGAGGGGGCTTTGACGGTCCCAGAAGTTGCAGGCCTGACCTGAAGGGGTCCCTGAGGGCCCCACTCTGCACTGCCTTTGGGTGGGAGCAACTCTCAAGCCCAGGCCTGCCCAGCCAGCCCCAAAGCCACAGACGCTGCCTGCTGCACAGGACCCAGCTCTCTACTGACGACTCAGCAAGCACCTCACCCTGGCTCCAGGGACAGCGGTCACGGCCAGGCCCACTTGGAACCCCTAGCCCTGGGAGGGCCTGCTGAGGTAAGTGCCCCAGTAAGATTTTCCACTTCCCTCAGAAGCCTCCCTGCACTGGGCCAGTAGGAGTGGCACCAGCTGCCACCTCCGCTCTTGGGGCACAGAGGGGCAGGCCCCTGTCCCCCAACCTGCTCCTGCTGTACCTGGGCCACTACCAGTTGGTGCCAGGGTATATGGAGTTTCCCTAGATTGCTAGGGAAGATGTCGGCGTTGCCAGAACAGAACATGTCATGTGTTTTATAAACCATGCACTACCAGCGAACCAGGAATAAGCCAGAAGCCCACGAGTCAGCCTCCTTAGCAGCCATTAAAAGAAAACAATTTAAAAATAGAGAACCCTTGTACACTGCTGGTGGGAATGTAAAATGACACGGCCACTGGAAAACTGGCAGTTCTTCAAAAATTTAAACAATTACCATATGATCTAGCAATTCCACTTCTGGGTGTATACCCAAAGGAATTGAAGCAGGGTCTCGCACGCCCATGTTCATAGCATCATAATAGCCAAAAGGTTGAAACAACCCAAGTGTCCATTGTTGGCTAACTGGATAAACAAGATGCAGCACATAGTGGAATGTGATTCAGCCTTAAAAAGGAAGGAAATCCTGTCACGTGCTGCAACATGAATGGACCTTGAGGACTTTATGTGAAATAAGTGGTCACAGACAAATACTGTACAGTTCCACTAGATGAGATCCCTAGGGAGTCAGATTCATAGAGACGAAGCAGAGTCTGGAAGGAGGGGAAATAAATGGGGAGTTAGCGTTTAATAGGGACTGAGTTTCCATTTGGAAGGCTGAGAAAGTTCTGGAGATGGTGGTGGTGGTGGCACAAGAATGTGATGTGCTGAATGCCACTGAGCTCACTGCACATAAAAGTGGTTGATGGTAAAATTGTGTTATATATGCTTTGAAAACCTTTAGGAAAATGGCCTGTATCCTACCATTCAGATAATCCCATTAACACATGTATTTGTAGTATGTATGTTATATAAACTGTTGAAAAACAAAATCCAACCAAGTAAATTTGAAGATCTAATAGCCTTTATTAAGCAATTCATGAATCGGGCAGCATCCCGTCCAGTAACTAGAAGGGCATTCGGAGGCTGCTCAGAATGGAAGGCTTTATAGGCAGAAGTGTGGGGCAAGGAAGCTATGACGGAAGAAAGGATTTGGGGTGGGGGGGGGTGGGGGGAAATTGTAGGACATCTTTGGGGGAAGAGAAGGGGAAAAGTTTTTACCTTTCAAATATGGGAAGTGGAGAGGGGCCCATGTGATGGATTACCTTACTGGTATTTAACCAGAAAATTCTGGACTGGTCAAGATTATGTTTCTGGGAGAGGTTGAAACTGCAGTTAGATCAGGCATTAAATCTAGGTTTAGTGTCATGGGCTTTTCGCATGAATGATGCCATTTTGGACCTGTGGTGTTTTTCCTTAAAACAAACACATGGTTAACAAATTTCAGAGAAAGGTATAAAATAAAAAATGTCTACTTCCCAATCTCTACTGAATCTGTGTCTCTTCAAAATAAGTTTCTGACGCTACCTTTAGAAAAATGGTTTTGAGCTTTTAACTAATGGTACATATATGTAAGTTATACTGAAATGCTGTGCAGTGAAATTCTGGCCAGCGCTGTCCACGTGCTCTTGTGCCAGTGTCACAGAATCCCATTTTGCGGGCGGCACAGTTTCTGTAGCCCTTCTGCCATTGGGGGGCGCTCGTTTCCAGTTTCCTGTCTAATCACTGCAGTCTGTACTGTCATGATCATATTTCCTTGCAGAGGTCAGGTTCCTCGTAGCGAAGTTTCTGGGTCTCAGAGCGTGTTCGTTTAAGGCTTTGGTGGACTCCGTGAGGCTGCTCTCCAGCAGCAGGCGGGAGTGCTTGTTTCTCAGTCTCGCCCACGTCGGCGTCATCAGTGTTCTCGTTTCTCTCCAGTCTTATATGTGAGAAATATGCCACCATTTGGGCTTGATTGGGCTGCTATTTCTTGGCACGCCTCTGGGCCCGGCCACCAGGTGAACCCTTTGCCCTCGTTATCACATTTTAGCTTCATGCCCTTGAACCATGGGTGGAATTAGCCCCACTTTATAGATAAGCAAACAGTCTTGAGCACGTTGGCTGTTTTTGTCTGCCCAGAGTTTCTCCCTCTGGAGCCTCAGTATGCTCCTAACTGTGATCTCTGCACAACTCTCAGGTCTGTTAAAGGGAAAACGGCCCTAAGCACACCCGCGGGCATCTGCGGTCCTCAGGCGGGCGAGATTTAAAGGCTGCCAGACTGTCTAGCAAGGGCAGCCCTGTAACAAAGCAGCTCCGCCAGCCACTTAAATCTTCCAGTGTCTGTCTCTATATAAACAAACCTCTGGTGACTTTTGTGCTCACAGCTTTTTCCTTCTTTGGGTAAATTACCAGGAGAGGGATTTCAGAGTGATCTTTTGGGGAACTTCAGCCGTCTGATCTTCTCTCTGCAGTGAGGGGGCAAGCCCACTCTGGCCCTGCGGCCTCCCTCAGCTGCCCTGTCCACCCAGGGAGTCAGTCCTCCGTTGGCTTCAGGTTAGGAGCAAACCAGGTGCAGTCCCTAGTCTTTCCCAGTCCCTCCCAGTCCCTCCCAGTCCCTCCCACTCCCTGAAACTCTTTCACTTCCCCTCACAGGAGTTGGGAGCTTGTGGTGGACTCGGGTGAGGTCCACCAAGGCCTCTGCCTTCGCTCCCTTGGACCTTTGGGATTTGGGGCCCCTTCCCCCATAGGACAGCCCTTGCTGGCTCTGGTTGGGGCATATTTCCCGGGCTGAGGTCACATCTCGCCTGCTTTAGTGCTGGGGGTGACTGTGTGCTTGCTGGGGTTTATTGTGTTATGTGTGGGGGTTGTCACTGGCTATTTGTGTCCTTTCTGAGTCCCCCCCATCTTTCCTTCAGGGTCCCTTTAAAGGAACCCTACTTTCCCCACTAGCAGGGCTGAGCCTCTCAGAGGGAGGGCCTCTCTCCACCACCAGGTGGAAGCCTCAGGTTGCTGTCGCTTGGCTGTGTGGCCACGGAGGGGAGCAGCCTCCCAAAGCGAAACCTCGGTCCTTTTGGACCTGTGGCCCTGAGCCTTGCTCTCCGGCCCAGGGGCTGGGTCCCCTTTGGCACTAGATCAACAGATTCACCCTGAAACCCCGTCAGTGCCAGGTCTAGTCCTGCATGGGCCCAGGAACATTATTTTTTACTTTTTGGATCATCTTTAATCCATGACTTCATTCCACTGGGCCCTCTGGCCCATCTCCCTTGTCAGTCCCTTGGGGCAGTGGGGATTTTGTTCAGGAATTGAGTGGGAACTCAGCAAACAGGGGTCTGTCCCGAGAGAGGCCTCCGTCCTCCAGCCTCGGCGGTGCCCAGACAGAAGCCCCATCCTTGATGGGCCAAACGGGCCGACCTCCAAAATCCGCACAGGCCCTGGCTGTTGCTCACTCCCACGCCACTCTGGGCAGAGTCTGGCAGTGGGATGGGACAGGATAGACCTGGCCCTGTGGTTACTTCACCTCTGGAGCCTTCTCTGGAACGGTGGGCATATACTCAAGCCAGCCATGTGTTCCAGGAGGGGAGGCTGGGGGAGCCACCTGGAAGGTGAAGACTGTGCAGACACCCTTAAGGAGACCCAGGGGAGCAGCTGCCCAGGACCAGCGCCTGCTCAGGCTGGGGAAACATTTCTTTTTAAATAAAAATTAAATTTGTGAAATATAGCATACATATAGAAGTATATGACAACATACATAATGTTTAAAAAGTCACACTGTGCTCACTTCGGCAGGACATATGCTAAAAGTCACAGATAAAACACACATGCGCATTCCACTCAGGACAGGAAATAGGTTTCCACAATCCCAGAAGCCCGCCGTGTGTCCAGACCTATCCCAGCCCATTCACTCACTCTCGCCTCCCACCCCTGCCCCTACCCTGCCGGAGGTGACCACTGATCTGAATTTTGTTCTTCCTTTATTTTCTGGTCCTGGAAGTTCCGTGGACCTTGGGCAAATGCTGAGCTCTTTTTTTCTCACTTACAATACTGTTATTTTGTAGTTTTAGTTTTACCATGTATTTATCCTAAACAACATTTATTTGCTTATTCTTGAACTTAACGTAAATGGAGTCACGTCATCTGTATTTTTCATGTCTTTTGCTTAACATGATTTTAAAAATTGATCTCTATTGCTACTACAACTCATTCCCCTTTGACAGACATTATTTTTATTTTTTAGAGCAGTTTTAGATTTACAGAAAGATCCAGTGGATAGTACAGAGCGTTCTCACATACCGTGCACACAGTATGGTGTATTACAATGAATGAACCAAGACTGACATATTATTAACAAAAGTCCATAGTTTATTCAAATTTTCTTACTTTTTACCTAATGTTCTTTTTCTGTTCTAGGACCCCATCCAGGATAGCACATTACTATTAGTTATCATCTCTCCTTAGGCTCCTCTTGCTATGAAAGTTTCTTAGACTGTCTTTGTTTTTGATGACCTTGACGATTTTGAGGACTGGTCAGGTATTTTGTAGGATACCGCATTCATTTTTATTGCTACACACACACACACACACACACACACACACACACACACACACACACACATTCCTGCAGTGGAATATTATATATATCACGTTATATGAGATATATCATATAAATCTATTTTTATCATATATATATCACTCCCATCTTATTGATTTGCCATTGATAAACACTTCTGCTAGTTGTTTCTGCTATTTTTGTTTTAAACGCTGCCACTGTGTATATTTCTGTATGTATTTCCTAGTGTGCATAAGAAGGGTTATATCCGTAGGTGGAATTGATGGGTGTAGGCTATGTGCAGGCTCAGTTTTCCCAGATATTGTCAAACTGTTTTCCAAAGAATTTGTGCAGATTTATATGTACACCTGAGGTTCTTCGTCCCACTCTTTCACCGCATCTATTATTATCAAACCTTAATTTTCTCCAACACAGCAGGTGTGAGATGACAGTGCTTTTAAATTACATTTTTTTTGTTTTATAACAAAATCAAGCATTTCATGTGTTTAGAAACTACTTCTGCTTTCTTTTCTGTGAAATTCCTTTTACCCACTTTTTGTTGGGGTACTTATTAATTCACAGAAGTTGTTATAAGATATAATTCAGAATATGAGCTGCAAATATGTTCTTCCAGTTTGTGTCTTACCCTTTCATTCTCTTAATGGTGTCTTTTGATCAACAGAGGGTCTTAATTTTAATGTAGTTGGATTTATCAGTCTTTCCTTTATGGTTACATTTTCTAATTCTTACAAAATCCTTCCTTATCTCTAGTTAAAAATATAATCTCCCAATATGTATGATGTGAGATAGGGATCTAATTTTATTGATTTTTAAAATTTATATTTAAACATGCATAACTACCAGTTATTGAAAAATTACTTGCTCTTCCCACTGAGCTGTAATGCCAGCTGGGTCACAGATCATGGATTCCTAGTGCGTACCTGTTTCTGAGCTCTGTCTCGTACCACCAGTCAGCTTTTCTATCCCAGCCCCCACACTACACTGTTTTCATTGCTATAGCTTTATAAAAATTGATATTTGGAAGAGCAAGACACCGTGACCTCATTTTTTAACAGTGTTTTGATTCTTCTCAGCTCTTCATACTTCCATAAAATTGTTAGTTTCAGATGGTCTATAATTTAATATAGACCATCTGAAAAAAATTAAAAATATTTTTACGTTAGATTCACAATTTTCAAAAGGGCAGATGGTGAATTCCCCCATCCTGACTAGTTTCTTGGGCATTTTTCCAGAGGTAACCTGAAATTATGTAAGTTTGTGTGTGTCCATCACCCTCTTTTTGTCGTTGCATAGTCAGTCCGTCAGCGAACTTCATTTAAAGCGTGCACTTTGTTTTCAATGAAATCTGTTTCCTAACAGGTCAGGATTTATAAGTATCAAAGAGAGATCAATGTTACCACTTGGTACATTTTTAGTCCTGAATCAAGGCATTCTGCGTAGTTTCCAAACATATAAAATACATTTTATAACTTATGCAGTAATTTTGATGGAAAAGCAGCCAACCCAGCTTCCTAGCTGACTGCGAGACATGTGAGTCTCTTCCTGCTGCGGGGATCACGTGAGGAGCACAGACCAGTTTTCCAGACAGGAACATCTGGGTCACTCTTTCAGAAATAGAGCGACAGGAATAACACATTTAGTATATTCTTACAATGTTGTTGTTGGTTATATTTGGGGTTGGCTCTGTCATCTTCTACTATCGTTTCTATTTGTCATTTTCAGCTTTCTTTTGTTTTTTCCTTCTGTCGATTTGTTAGTCCTGCCCCTGGTTCTGTCTTGTCGCGGTCACCCCAGGAACAGCAGCACACCTTCCCGTGTAGCTCCGTCCGAAGCTGGCCAGTATCTTCCCCATGCTCCTGCCCGACTGAGACCCTCAGGTGGCTTAGACGAGTTACGTCTGTCCCCTTCTAGAATTTCCCTTGGTGTGAGTCTGTTGGTGAAGAACTCTTGTTTTTGTTTGTCTGAAATCTTTATTTTCCCTTGATTCTTGAAATACTGTATATTTATTTTCTCCAGGTTTGGAATTCTAGATTGCCAGTAATTTCTTTCAGCATATAAAGCTGTCATTCCACTGTTTTCTGGTCTCCACTGACTGTTGCGAAGTCAGCAGTGGCCTGTCACTCTTTTAAAGGTAATGCCTTTTTTTTTCACCCCGCTCTGTTGCTTTAAAATTTTTCTCTTTGCCTTTGGTTTTCTGCAGTTCACTATACTATGTCTAGGGCTGGATTTTTAATTTTTCCTGTTTGTGATTTATTGGGATTCTTGCATCTATGGATTACTGTTTTATCTGTTCTAGAAAATTCTCAGCCATTATCTCTTCAAACAATATCTTTCTCACACTTGCCTTCTAAAACTTTAAAATGTGTGTTTGATTTTGTCACCTTTCTCAGTTTATTTTCCAAATATTTTAACCTTTCTTCCATATTTTCCAGTTCTTTTTCTCCCCCCAAGACCTCCATGGATCAGGGGGAGTACTGTAAGCATGGATGATCTGTATCTGATACTTCCAATATGTGAAGTCTGGGTGGATCTGTCATGTGTATTTCTGCCAGCACTCACTCATGGTACCGTGTTTTCTTGTGTATTTGGTATCTTTTACTGTATGCGCTTTGAAAAATAATTGTGTGGATCTCCCCAGACATAAGACAAAGGCGCCTTCCTCTAGGGAGGGTTTACATTTATCTCTGCCTGGTGCTCAGGGCGCTGCCAGACACTTTCAGTTCAAGCCTGGAGGTTTCACAGCCCGTGATTAGGATGGAGCTTGGCCTGCAGACTCTCAGCTGCCAGTGTTTCCACGCACTCTGGGGTGGCAGCGGGCGGTGGGGTGCGGCATGCTTTCCTGGTTCTGCTCAACACCAAGGCAACGCTGCCTACGGCCTTCGAGTTTTGGGAAGGAGGGCCAGTTCACTTCTGGTTTGCCCTTACTCTGCAGTGTTAGTCCTTTGGGGTCACAGCTTAATGTCCTGTGAGACTTCCCATTTTTTGTGGGCCCTGGATTTTGATTTTGCCTTTTTCACTCCGAGTTCTCAAAACCTTGCCTGTTTCACAGCTTAGTTTGTGTGGCTAGGTAGATGCCACCGGGAGAAAAGTGACCTTGGATGTTCTGATGACCTCTCTTGCTTTCTCTTAGATTCTGGCCCGGAGATTCTGTACTATCATGTAGTTCTTTGACGCTTCTATGAGGGTTTAAAAAATATTTATCACAGCATTTAAAAATAAACCTTTTATTTTAGAATATCTTGAGACTTACAGAAAAATTGAGCAGAGAGTACAGAAGGTTCCCATATGCCCCAGACTGTTTATAATAGCTTCCCCTATTATAAACATTTTACAACAATATGGTACGTTTGTCACACTTATCCATTATTATGGACCAATATGTATACGCTATTATTAGAAAGGGTCCATAGTTTATTCAGATTTCCTTCGTTTTTTTTTTCCTCTTTCTGTTCCAGGATCCTACCCAGCACACCATATTACATTTAGTTCACACGTCCTTAGGCTCCTCCTGGCTGTGAGAGTTTCTCAGATTTTCCTTGTTTCTGATGACTTTGAGAGCCTTAAGGAGTACCAGTCAGGTATTTTGCAGAATGTCTTCAGGTTTGTCAGATGCTTTCCCCTTTGATTAGACTGAGGTTCTATGTTCTGGGGAGTAAGACCACAGGTAAAATGCCATTCTTATCACTTCACGTTAAGGGGACGTGCTCTCAAGATGACATCACTGGGCTGAGGTAGTGTCTGCCAGCTTTCTCCACTGTGGGTTACTTTTCCCGTCTGCACTGTACGGCAGGTCACTGTGCACAGCTTAAGGAACGGAGAATTACGCTTCACCCCTTGAGGGCGAAGTATCTACACAGAATTCTGTATGGGAGATTTCTGGTCCCCCCTGCCCTCCCCTTTCCCGCTTTATTTATATCGACATGGACTCATGGATACTTATTTTATACTTTGGATTATAATCCAGTACTACTTTGTTGCTCAGATTGCTCCAGCTTTGGCCATTCAGGGCCTTTTCCATTGGCTCCTGTGCCATCGAGCGTCGTTTCGCTTCCGAGCCCTTCCTTACTCTCTGGTGCCGCAGTGTTGTTCGGGCACATGCTATCCATTTTCTGCCCCAGCCCTAGAATCAGCCATTTCTCCAAGAACACTTGATCCCCTTTGTCAGAGAGTATTATTAGAAACCTGAAAATGGGAGCCAAGTGTGCTCATCGCTACTGGAGTAGCTTTGCTTCTCGGCCCTCTCAGTTGACAGTGCTAGGAGATACATGTGTATATGCACAAAATCAGAAAGAACTTACGGACTTAGTATTGATAGGGACTCGTCTATATCAATATGAAGCTGAGCATGAGTTCCTTCTGATTTCTCCAAATGGAATTCATTACATGGTTCATTCTAGCCTTCTCCGCTTCCTTATCTGTAACCTCCCACTCCCAAAGTGGGAAGCCTGGCTCCCACCATCTGCCATCTATATCATAGCATTTTCAGTTATTCTCAGCAGCCAATCATTTCTGGAAACTGTTAACTTCTCCCCGTTCATTTTTAAAACCGAATGAGACTATTATACTAACTGTTCTGCCCTTGAACATTTTACTGGGCAGACAACACATACTGGCGTCATCCTTGCTGATTCACACAGATTTACCTTGTGTCTTTTGAGGACGGCATAATATTCCATAGTATTAATGTTTAGTTTATTCAACATCTTGCCTATTGATGGGTATTCAGGTCATTTCCAACCTTTTGATACAACAGTGCATCAGGATTATTTTTGTTTTTGTGAACGTGTGAACATTTCACCAAAATGAAGTGCTTAATCAAAGGATATAGATGTTTAAAAATCTCAGATATTGTCAAATCGCCCTCTGGAGATTGGGCCAGTTTAGTCGCACCATCGGCATGAGAACATTTCCTAATGCCAGCTACAAAGGAGAGAGATCAGTCTCAAACTCTGATCTCTGTCAATCACACGTGAAGGGAATTCACTGTCATATGCATATCAAATCTATTTTCCTAACTCTAGAGAGGTGTATTGTTTTAGAATTTTTACATTTTTATGTAGTCAATTTATCACTCTTCTTCCAGGATTGTGCGTCGTGCTTTCTCCATCGTCCATGTTCTCATCGTACTTTTATGGTTTACTTTAAAAAACAAATCTCAGACAAACAGGCATCATGATCACCTCCATACCCAAGCATTACTGATGGAACAGCTCTGCCCACTCTGCCCGCCTGCCCTCCTGGAACTAATCACCATTCCATCACCTCCCCTGTGGCCAGTGTCTCTGAACTCATTATTGAACGGTTTGACACTGGTCCACCTGGAAATGAGGCGTTTACACCCAAATGTGAAGCCACCTCAGGCTTAGTTCACCTGACGCATGTGCGTGCATTTCTCATGTAGCTGTGCACTGATTTATGCTCGAGGGCATACACCTTAGCACAGGTGGACAGCGGCCCACGGGCCAGGTAAGGGAGTAAGTATTGCACGATGCCGTTTTGCGTCTTTTGAAGTTATGCTTAGTTTCACTATGCAGGGAGATCAAGCTGTCGATACCTGCAGTTCGTTTATTTTCATTGCTGTGGAGTTCGATTTCAATATGCCTCAAAGGTACTTACCCATTTTTCCTGCTGTGGGTCACTTCGGTTGTTTCCAATACTTCTGTACACATCTTATGCTATGAGGAATTCTTTAAGGTAGGTCTGCTGGGTTGGAATGAGAGCATCTGTGTATTCACTAGATAGCTGGCCGTTCTGTGTAAGGAGGGCCCACTCCCCCATCCCTGGCATTAGAAGAACTCTTTTGTCAGTTCGTGGACATGAAATGGTCTCTCAGATTTTAATTTGCCAGGGAAGTTGAACATGTTTTCATATTTATAAGCCGTTCAAGTTTCCTTTTGTTTATATCATTTAGCCATTTTCCTTTTGAGGATGTACTTTCATTTTTCAAATCTTCTGATCCATTTGCAATTGGGCCAGATGACCACTGACATAACTCTACTTTTATCTACCAAACTACTACCCGTTTGATTAAAATGCCTGTTGGTATTTTCATGTTTCATTAACATATGAATCACATATTCTTCACATTAAGATGTCAGTTCTCCCCAAATTAAACTTTCCTAAGACGTTCCCAGGGATCCAGTAGGGCCCTTGTTGCTTTTGTTCCCTTAGGTGTTTTCTGTTTGTCTGATGGCCACGGCTCCAGAACCAGTGCTAAGTGGTGGGCAACAGTGGATGGTGAGTGTAATTCTGGTGTTTCAATACTTCTGACTTATTTTTCATTGTTGGAGTTACAAATAGTCAAGAATGGATGTTAAATTTTATCAAGTGTTATCTGTATCTGGAGAGTCGATAGGCCTTATGTTTATCAGGTTTATAGAATCAATTGATAGAATCATCTATCGTCACATTCCTGATTTTTTAAAAGTGATTAATCACTTCAGAGAATTTAGAAAGGCCCAACCCCTGGCAGATAAGCACCAAGTAACCATCACCAACAGGAATGTAGACTTTTATATTTTGTAACTGAATATTAGAAGCATCTCTCCATTGCTACATCTCCAAGCTGCTGTTTAATCATGTTAATTAGCTCCAAAAACCCCACTGATGACACTCAGCTCTCCCCATACCTTGTCACATGAACAGACCTCCTACCACTCTGTTCTCCCACCCAGAAATCCAGTCTACGAAGTTCTTGTTCCTCTTAGGCACATAAGGGTAAAACTGCTCCAGGTGCGGGGCCGGGGCCCTCGACGCACATCGCCTGCCCCTCCCACAGAGCAGTCACCACCACACCGTGAACTTATCGTAGAATAGATTTATTTTCCTGAAACCATGTCTGTGCAACGCTTGTTGCCATCAGCACAGAAATAAACAACTGCTCTATTTACAGTCTAAAGTCAAACATGCGTTGTGATAAACTGACATTTAGCATTTTATTAAGATAAATGCATCACAATATTTGTATTGCACCAACATCTGTCTACTGCTTCTGGTTTCATTAAATAAGTTACATTTAATACAGTGCAAAATAGCTGTTTGCACACTCAAAAAATAACTGGTCATGAACTGGAGGCCTACATTTTAACCATTCAACACCTGTAGTGTTTTCAATATTTATAAATAAGCAGAACTGTACAGGGCCAATTAAAAAGTAGCATGTTTCAATGACACCATAGAGAAATCTGGCTACTTACAACTGAAGGCATGCATTACAACTGAATATTGAATTTGTACATTTATATAAGCTATGACATTTTGCACAGAGAAATATGGAGACTTGGCTGATGGCTTCTAAGTTCTTGGATGAGATTTCAGAAACTCATTCTTCTTGCAGCAAAGAAACCAAAATTCTCTGGAGAGGCTTTCTGATTCATTAAGCTAAATTGTACACTTGTAATTATTTTGATTTAAAAGCTAAAAACCCCATTGGTAATACACGTTTCCTCCACATAACACACAATGAGTTGGGGACTTTTTTCTACTTATCTTTCCCCCCAACATCAATCATGCAGAGGGCTGGTAGATGTGTTGCTAAAAACGCACATGCACGCAACCGAACACCCTTACATTTCTGCAAAATGGTTTAGGAAGCGGTTACTCCAGTATTGCTGAAAAGGAAAGAAAGAGGAAAGAAATCAGCTTTACGAAATATGGGGAGGAAATGTTAGAGTAACTAAAGTTAACAGTGACAGATAAAAGGGGCTATTCAGTTTGATCTTTTAAGATTTCAAGACCAGCATTTCTGATGAACTATCCCTGAGGCACTGCCCACACAGGGTAGCATCTAGAAGCACTAGCTTGGCTGCACAGACCTCTCACGTCATCTGGCTACAGAGCAAAGTCCCCCCACCCCCCCAAGCTCACAGGAGAATCCCATCAGGCAGACACTTAATTGCTTTGGGTGTAACAGGAGAGAGACAGGAGGGAAGGACAGTTCTTCGGTTAGCAGTGCAGAGGGAAGGGAGCGGAAGCAGAAGTGAGCGGTGTGGCAGCGCCAAGCCTCTGGCGCCCTCCCCCCGCCCCTCCCCAGGGGCAGCCTCCGGGCTGCAGGCCTCGCTCTGCCCAGTCCCGGCGGGGAACTGCTGAACGCACTGCTTATCACTGCTCCCCTTCAAGAAAGAAGGCTGCAGGTGGCCCTCATTGTTCGCTGCAGGGTGGTGGCTTTGACAGAATTTGGTGGTTAAATTAAAAAGGCAATGGTGGACTTGGCTTTGAGGATGCAGCAGGCTGTGGCTCTGGGGCGTGGGCGGGTGCTTGGCAGACACTGAGCAGCTCATGGCCTCATACTGCTGAGGGCTGCCTACCACACAGACCTTCAGGGGTCCAAGGCCCCAGCTGGAGGGTGAGGTGGTAGCAGCTGCTTGTGAAGGAGGCTGGCAGATACCCTGCTTGGCTGTGGCCTCACGCAGCTCTCCTAACAGTGCCTTATTACTAGCAAGGTACAGGTGCAGAACGAGCTGCCGGAGGTGTCCCTGGGAGGGGACGTGTGAGATTGCCATCTTCTGGGCAAAGCTGCATCAAAGAGGCTGGGTGAGCACGGGGTGGCAAGAAGAAGACTTATGGGATGGGCCGCAGACCCAGGGGGAAAGTGTTTCAGGCAGGAGCTGAGGAAGGCACTGCCCCATCAAGTTGCTGATGGTGGGAGAACAGACCCACAGTGCCTTCCTGCAGGTGCCGGGCGGGGGTGGGGCTGGGCAGCTGCGACTCCCTGCAGGGGGGAGGCCTGAGCCCAGGGATGCGCCCACAGCGAAACTACCGCTGAGGGGGCACTGATGCCGACATGTTTTTCAGAGGTGAAGCCTGAAGCAGAGCAGACAAGGGGACCTGCTTGAGGCAGCAGAGTGTCCTCCCCACTCCCAGCCGTCTGGGCTGAGGGAAGTGGTGCCCAAACTGCCTCCGTGGGCTGGACGGGACTGAAGCTAAGAAACCACAAGGCAACGGCCAGCCCAGGGCCATCTGAGGCTGTGCACATCTCCAAGAGCGGCCCACACCATTCAACTTATTATGTAAAGGCCGCTAAATCCAGGAACTGCGTCGGGAAGAGCTGACTATTCGGTTAGTTTGGTTTCCATTGACTAGCTCACCACCCGACAAGCTCAGACACCGTTTTGGTGTACAGCCAAGATGCACTCCTTGCATTTCGTCCACTTGGCCCATTTCTTTTTATACTTTATGATGCTAAACATTCAAACCAACCTCCCCTTCCTCTGCGACAGGCCGCGGTGAGCCAGGCAGGACCTTCCATTTAGTCAGTCTCCATGTTCCACTTCCATCTCCTCATACTCAGACCTCAGACCACAGCAGCACCTTGACCTGCTTGACACTTGTTAACTTTCCCCCAGACTCTCAGCGTTCACACTGCGTCTTCTGGCTCTCCCAGTAACCAGGGCCCAGGGACCTTCACAGCAACACTCAGGCCCTCACAAGGAGGGAGGTGTGAGCCCACTGAATACAAGCTGCTGCCCAGGCCGCCTTTGCGACAGAGCTGCTAGTTTCCCGGCTGGGCAGAGCCATGGCCTAGTAACTGCTTTAACATACCCTGGAGAGAGAAGACAAGTCTCAGCTACAAAGGATGTGACTCAGATGGTGAAAAGGGTGGCTTATTTAAGAGGACCTACAGATGCATAAGTTCATTAGTTCAGTTACTTGCTTTCACTAGCTTTTTAATGAACCAAGGTTCTGGGACAAATCCTTGCAACTAGCAAAGATCAAAAGAAACACGTTTTTATGACTCATCTTAGTGCTAGCAAAGGACAGCTCCCTCAGCCTGTCAATCTGACCAACTCAACAAATGTCTCTTCCCTCAGGCCCTCCCCGACATCTGGCGATGCCAGGGTCCTAGGCAGCTAGCCTGACCATGTGTGTGCAGCCGGCACACACTGTATGCCCACTGCTCTCGGGGACAGCCACGGAGCACAGCAGTGTCTGACACGAGGACCTTATTCACTAGTCATACAGCTAGCTCACTTGGCGGCATTCGCCTTTAGGCTAAAGCATCTGAATCCAGAGAATACTCACGTTAGTTGATGGATGTTGGAAGGCAATGGAGGAAAACACCGCAGTTAGGACTGTTAATGCCTTATACACTGTTGGTAAGACTGATCTGGAACATGCGCAAACATTTATCACACTAAAGGTGGTGGTGGTTAGTGCCACATTCAAATAAAAATAGTTCTATACAATATGTTCATTTGGTCATGTGCTATTTACAGATTTTACAAAACACATACACACACATACACACACACACACACACTTGCCCTTATGTTCTTTACACCAGGCTAAAACAGGCCAGCAGAAACTTGCATAAAATGTGTCACAGATGACCATTAGTGCCTATGCATTAACAAATAAAATTCCTACAACTATTTATGCAGCAGAACAGGATCCTTCTTCCCCTCAAGCATAGTCAAACCAAACATCTGAGCTAAAAACTTAAGAGAGAGCTGAATACATCTATCATAGGTCAAGCTAAGCCACTTGAGTTAAAAACAAGACAGTTATTTTCTGTCCATTTAAAAATTTTATTTTTTAGAACTAGATTGTGAAGTGCCACTGAAATAGGCAGTGTTGGCAAAACAATGTCTGTTACAGTAAAATACACTACACATTTAAATAAATAACCTTAAAAACTGCGTGAGGGGACATGAACCCAGTCAATTGAATCTGGAACAATGTTTTCTGCACAAGCGAGAACAGGCATACCTCTTAAGACTGATGTAAACAGAACCATCGAAATCCTACAGGAGAAGCAGCTGAGCGGGGCCGGGAGTGGGGGGTGGGGGTGGGGTGGAGGTGAACGGAGTGGGTGAGGGAGTGGCAAACCAAAAAATACTGACTGAGGTAGCAGTACTCTGCCCAGTGCAGAAAAATTGGCTTATGAATAAAAATTAGACTGTGATCTCAGATTAAATCCAGATGATCATGCAAAAGACAAAATCCATGCTATTTTGTTTTAGAAAAAAACCACACACATTCATTTCCTAAAATCTGCTGCCAATTAATTTGCTGACAATGTCTGCTGGCTCAACTTTTTTTTTTTATACAAGGATGAGTATTAAACAGAACACTGTACATGCTTTTTCATCTACAAAAAAATATTTGCATAAAATAGTGTTAGTTCTCTGTACATGTCAATGGACACTTTAATTATGTGTATAAAAAAGGAAAATCTTGCCCCACTGGAGTCAGAAAAAGCAAAACAAAACCTAGAGTATGAAATCTCCATCACCAGCGAATATGCTCATGTGAAATTCAGCAGAAATAGACAGTTGCTTTAAACAATAAAAAATTAATTGATTAAGTTAAACATCTTCTTTATGTAAAACTGTCAGTCAAGACCAGAACATATCACTAAAGTTAGTGTCTGTGCTATATACCCAGATCACCAGGGGCATTATGAGCAGCACGAACGGCCAGGAAACCCCATCGGTGCATGCCGAGAACGAGCAGGCTTTGGTGGCGGGCTGCACACACTCTTTACCAGGTTCCAGGTAGTTGCGGGCCACAAACTTGAGCGTCTCGTCCATTAGAATCACAGGCAAGGAGATTTTCAGCACCATCAGCCACTGGGTCAAATTCAGCGGTGTTATCTGGAAGATAAGCTGAAACACAGACAAGCCTCGTCAAGCTCCCAGATTCAGACAGGCAGCCGGGCCCCTGCCCAGGTCCCACCACCACTTACTGGCAAGGGTTCGACGTAGAGGATGAGGAAGTGGAGCGACATGGACAGGCAGATGGAACCCACGAGCCAGATATTCTCCCAAGGGGGCATCCTCAGCAGGGACTGGTTTTCAGACAAGCTGCAGAGCAAGAAGAAATACAGGAAATAGGCCCACCAAAAAGGCAAAGGCAGGTATCACAAATGACAGTTTTGAACTGCGTTTCAATAAGGCGGCAGCTAACTTGGCACTGCCCACTGACCTTTTCTACTGACTAAACTTTCTACTGCGGCAAAGTTAAGGAAGAACGTTCAGATGTAGGACAAACTTCCAATTTTAAATCTAGGCTTCGGCACAGCAAATTCCATTTCATTGGGTTCAAAACTGCTCCATTGCCCTTGACATTTAGGCTATTTCAAAATTTCCATTTTTGTCACTGGCTTAATTGGATGATACCACTTGTGTCAATGCTAAAGGGAAAGAGTGCCTTCCCCGTGGGCACTGGCAGATGGGACAGTCAAGTCCCTATTTCTGTCCTCCACTGTCTCTTAAGGAACACGTGGCTAAGCCCTCCCACTATTTCCTGGAGATGATGACGCTTAAGCCTTAAAAACCGGTGCTGCTTGTTCTCCTTTCTTTGGGGGAGGAAGAGCGGTCCTGTGATCCTCAACCGACCGTGACACGTGTGACTGCAGGCTGGCGGAGCTTGCGCCCCAGCTTGCCGAGAAGACTCACTGACCTGTTGAGGGCATTGCACATCTCTATGGTTACTAGAACAGAGAGCGCCATTGTCATTGGGTACGGGGATTCAAAGATCGCACAATCCACTCCTTCAAAGTCCGGGTTGTCCTCTTTACACTGTAGGAAATGGCTCTGCAACAAAAGCCCAATCACACTCATCAGCCAAGTGCGTTTCCTCAGTCCATGCCCCAACTCCACACGAGGTCTGGAACGCAGAGCTGCACCAGACCTCAGCCCATTTCCCAGAGAAGCCGGGTCCTTCAAAATAATCTTAGATGCAACTGCTGATTGTTTGAGACTGAAGATAATCTGATAGGCTCCCAAACCCAGAACGCTCAAAGACAACCTTGTTTGTGAGGGCTTACAACACTCTGCGTCCAAGGCACAGAAAGAAAGGTGGCTACATACCAGCTGGTAGAAAGACACTCTTGGACCGCCGTCAGCAGCAATGAACCACCACGCAGCAGCACCCACGGTAGCAGCGCCAACGTAACCTGGGAACACAATCATGATGTTGACACACTGCAGCTGCTGTCTCGTAGGCTCTCCCCAGGACAGAGACAAAGGACATGGCATGCCGATGGTCACTGGAACCACCTGTACAAAAGCAGCTAGACCGAGGGTTTCTGCAAGGAGAGGGTCTGTGGTACAAAAGAACCAGGCAATTTTTCCTCCTCCAGAATTTGTGAGGAAAAGCACCTACTGGATTGGCAAAGGTCCACCAGCTATGCCCTTGTCTAAGCAGCAGCATCCTCCACATGGACCAGGTCAGGCCACCCATGACTTATAGGCAAACCGATGCTGTCGATGCTGTCCACTAACCCATCTGCTCCCCAGACGCCTGGCAGAATATCTACGCGGAGAGGCTGTTAGCACAGTTAGTGCAGAACACAGCATCACGGCAATGTCTGAAGCCAAGTCTGGCACCAGCACCTCACCAATTACTTTTGAATCCAGCAAGTTTATTACAAAGAAGCAACAAGGAGTAGGGGAGAACACAGGGACTTGAGAATAAGAGAATGTCCCAATGTGGTAGCGTCCAGTAAAAGACACAGGTGCATACACCCTATAACCCAGCTGTCACAGTAGAGCAGCAGGCAGCTCACGTCCAGCGACAAGGCAGCTATGTGTTTACTGACAAGGAAATTACCCAACAAGTAGGGAGAAATACAGAAAGACACAGGGTTATACAGCTTGCTGTCACCTGTGAAAACCCATACATGAGATCTGCTAGAGTTTCTCTGGAGGAGCACGAGAAACGTATCGCTGGAGGGACTGGCTGGTTGAGAACTTCCCAGGTGTGTTTTACATTTTTTTTTTAAGGCGACCTTGGTTGACCTCACAGATTCCAAGGACCTTGTCAGTTTATAATCCCTTATTTTTTATGCCTCTGGCACCTGGTCTTCTTAGTTGGTCTCCCATCCAAGTACTATGTTTTTTCAATTTTAAGTCATGTGAATGTATTAAAACAAAACAAAACGCCTGTTTACGGGATCCTAGGGAAGTCATTTAACCTGTCTGGGCCTCACTTTCCTAACCTATAAAATGGGGAGGGAACCACCACCCCAGGGCAGGAGGATGAGGTCTCCACAGGTGGCACGCAGAAGAGTCTGAGCCACAGCCAGGCCCCACGCATCTACCAACCACTGCTGACACGCACAGGGGTCCCTTCTACCTCAGCGACATAAGGCCTGAATTGTCCCTGTGTCCTTTTGCCCACAGGTTAAATCTGAAAATGTCACTCACAAACGCCCACGGAAGGATGAGGATGCTGAAACGAGACCGACTTTACTATAAACTGGGTATTTACAGCTCATTAAACTGCAAGAGGGCAGCCTCCATTTTTTGCTACTCTAGTATGGGAATAGAGGAAAGATGTCCTTTTAAATGGATGAATTCATAAAATTTTGGCTCACGAACACTTTGTTTAAAAATCAACAGTATAAAAACTACTCACAGCCAATAGCCAGGTAGCGGAAGAAGAGCCACCCGCTGATGAGTGGCTCCTTTGGGTTCCGGGGCGGTTTATTCATGATGTCCAGATCCGGAGGGTTGAAGCCCAGTGCAGTGGCAGGCAGGCCATCTGTCACCAGATTGACCCAGAGCAGCTGGACAGGAATCAAAGCCTCAGGAAATCCAAGGGCTGCTGTCAGGAAAATACTGTTTCCACCCCAGGAAAGAAGAGAAAGACCCCAAATTATTTTTGGTCACTATTCAAGTAGTATCACCTTGTCCTTCTCCATAAAAACAATGGACAGCAACAATGGATGCTTGAAATAATGTTTTTTTGGTGATCGTAAAACATTAAACTCAATTTCGAATTAAGGCTAACTTTAAGAAAGACAAGAATTTTACGTTACTTTATATAGTTAAACTCATTTCTGTTAAAGGCAGCCCTCCCGAGGCCCGAAGTCCCTCTGCCTGCAAGGGCACTCTTTGCTTGGCCTTGCCCTCCCACCCACCTCGTGCACAAGGACCAAAGCTGCTGTCATAGGAAGAACAAATGTGGAAAACTGATCATCACAAGCCCTGATTTTAGCTAAAAGAATACAAGTGATTTGTCACAGGGACCCACCAGACAACTTCCCCCACATTCGACGAGATGAGGTAGCGAATGAACTGCTTCATGTTGTTGTAGATGGCCCGCCCCTCTTCCACAGCAGCCACTATGGTAGAGAAGTTGTCGTCAGCCAGGACCATCTCAGAGGCAGTTTTAGCCACTGCGGTGCCAGAGCCCATGGCAATGCCGATCTCAGCTTTCTTCAGAGCAGGAGCATCGTTCACACCATCCCCAGTCTGGAAGGGAACCCAAGGACCCGAGAGTTGGTTTACACACACCTGTCACCTTACATACACATCCCTGACAAAGGTTCAGCCATCCTAAAACAAGGGAAATGAATGGAGCTGTGGGCCTCTGGACAAAGAAAATAGAATTTTCGTCAAGCTGGTGCCACAAAATGCATTTTACACCTGGGAAATGTGAAACTGCCGGATAAGCTCACTGAAGAAACTTCAGAGGGAAGTGGAACAAAGGAGACTTCGAATACATCTATGTTATTTTTTAACAAACCAACAAACAAAAAAACAACCTATATGGCAGTCAAGATGAAGTACTTTTATCTGCAGATAAACCGTGAGTAGAAGAGGTGCAGACTGCAAAAACACATAAACTATAACATGCTGTTTACACAGGTTGAAAGTATCCAGAAACACGAAAAATGTTGTCTATAGATACAACGCTATCATTCCCATGTTGTTTTTTTATATTTTACTAAACACCTGATACTGAATTTGGAATGGTGGTTTCCCCTGGGAGAGGGAAGAAAGAGGCAGGGAGAACTGGGGAGTACACCTGTTAGAACAACAAAATTTCTTAAAAGTTTTATAGGCGAGCAATAGAAAACAAATACTGTACAACATTAACATGTCTGGGTGAAAAACCACACAAGGGGGAGAATACTGGAAACGCTTCCACAAGCAGCTCTTAAAGACTGCCTCGCCGGTGCCCCTGATCTCAGGTAGGGTTATCCAAAGACCATGACAGAACACAGATTACTTACATTCCGAGTCAATTTTTATCGAGATATCACCAAGTATTTTCCCTATGACTGATTCAGAAGGAACATCTAGATCAACTTAAACTACTCTAGCATCTTCCCTGCATGCAATATACAGCATGCCAAACTGCTGGTGAACAGAATCCTAGAGAAACAGCCCAGATCAAGACAAAACCCAAGAAATTCCAAATCTGGGAGCTATTACTATAAATGTAATGGTCAAAATTAGAATCGTCTATGTTTGTGTAGTGAGTCACCTGCACATGTCCACAGACACTCACCATAGCTGTAATCTCATCAAAGGACTGAAGAAATTCTACAATTTTAGATTTGTGGGAAGGTTCAACTCGAGCGAAACAGCGGGCATTCAAGCAGGCATCTCTCTGGGCTGAAGGGCCAAGCTCGTCAAACTCTCGACCTGTAAAAGCCTTTGACATCACATCCTCGTCCTGCCCAAAAATGCCAATGCGGCGACAGATGGCCACAGCGGTGCCCTTGTTGTCCCCTGTGATCATGATGACCCGGATGCCTGCTTGCCGGCACAGCTTCACAGAAGAGGCCACTTCAATTCTTGGAGGGTCCAGCATGCCCACGCAGCCAACGAAAGTCAGATTGGTCTACAGCAAAAGAAGAATCACTTTATCTTAAAACAAGAAGTCCTCCTTTTCCCTTGTGTAAAACATGGACTATTTATATACATTAAGAGCAAAGGTTTCTGCATTTTCTTATGCCAAATTCTGTAACTCTGACTCTTATCTAAGATTAATATTCACACTACAGATGTAAATCCAACAAAGAACAATATTAATTCTAATTAATTTGAAATGATTAAAAATATCACTACATCGCTTCTTGGCCTTTTGGCTAAAATCAAATGTAAAAATATCACTACATTCTTGTTACCAAATCATTAACTTTCATAATGATACTATTCTGAAATGAGAAAACATTCTGAAGAATAAGAGCATTTTTATACTGGCCACTTTTTTGTGGTCCACAGTACCAAAACTTGTTCCTTATTCCTTTCATTCGATGCTTCAGGAAGTCACACACCTGATAGAGAATTCTACGAGCAGGAAAGTAAATCTCAAGTTGGATATTTTGACCTTCAATAACTAATAAATGTTTTAAAATAGTCTCAATTCTTAAAATATCTTAATTTACATGAGTTGCAAAATAGGTTTTACAAGTTTACTTAGCTCAAGTCTTGATAATTCTACTCTGAAAGTAATAGATTTGTGTTAAATTATTAACTACGTATGTTTAAAGCAGCAACCTAAATTATAATGATGCATTTGGCCTGCAGAAAAACGAACAAACACCTCTTTCTTGGCAAAAACAAGACTCATTTGACCTTTTACCGAAAGACTGCTGTTTAAACACAATGACTGTGCAGGGTGTGGGTGAAGAAACTTCTCACTAGCTAACCTCGTATTTAATGAAGTTGGCAGAGTCCTCGAGGTTCATTTCTTCTCTTCTCAGTGGGCTGTCATGAGTGGCCAGAGCCAGGCATCGCAGTGTGTCACTGCCGCTACCCCATTCCCGAATGACAGACATGATCTTCTGTTTGACTCCGGGAGTCATAGGGACTTTCGTACTTCCAACTCGAATGTGGGTACACCTGTCAATAACACCTTCAGGAGCACCCTGGAAATGTTACAGATTTAGATCAATTTTATTTATTGGCTCATTCAGGATCCTAATCCTGTTAAGAACATCTCAATTGCAATTCACTGCACTTGCCTTTACAAACATTTTGCTCATTGATGTCCGACTTGGCTTGTTCGGTGTACAATAAACTGACATTGATTTTCGATCACGTGAAAACTCTAGAGTAAATTCTTTTTTCATCAACTGTTTAATGACCTATGAAGAGAAGAGAGAAAGAATACTATTGGATGAGTTTCTACACATTTTTCACCTGTTCAACAAATATTCACTAAGCACCTAATATATGACAGGCATTGAGGATACAACAACAAATGATAAACAATCTTGCCTTGTGATGGTTAATACAGTTAATGCACCACTTTCAGGCTCCATAATGCTCCTTGTTTCCCTTCATTGAATAGTTACAGGTTAGAATCGAACAATTAATTCTAAACCTCAGTCTCTGAAGCTGAGGCTTCAATGTGCCTCGGAGGGATCTAGTCCACACCAACTAACATGTGTCAATGTGGCTTTGCACCCTCCACCACTGCCACCACATTCATTCACCTCTGAATGTTAAGCTAGTCTGAGTTGTGGTAATTCTATGTGAACACATTACAGTTCTATATATTATTAAATTTGATCTGTCAATGCTGTATTGAGAATCTTCACATCTATATTATAAAGAATATTAGTTTGTAGCTTCCTTTTCTTGTCACATCATGTCAAGTTTTGGTATCTCTGGCCTCATCAAATGAGTTGAGAAGGGTTTCATCTTCCTTTTTCTCATAGTCTCTATAAAACCAGCATTTCTTTCTTAAGTGTTTGGCAAAACTGGGCCTGAAGAATTTTTGTGGGGTTAGATTCTGAATTACAGATTCAATTAATTTAACAGATATAGGATTATTCTATTTTTCTTGTGTCAGTTTATAAAGTTCTGTTACTTGTGCTTCTGTTGCATCTTCCAATTTTCATATGGTATGTTTTCAACATTCTTTAGGTAAAAATATTTTCTAATTTCCACTATGATTTCCTTGTTCACCTATGGATTATTTAAAATAGTGTCGTTTAACTTCAAAATATTTGGGGAATTTGCTCGATATCCTTTTGTTATTGATTTCTAGTTTAATTGTATTATGGTCAACAACTATCTTCACGATTTCAATCCTTTGTAATTTTGAGTCTTGCCTCATGGACCAGCTATACGGTCTATCCTGGTGAATGTTCTTTTTGCCTTAGAAGTACACATTACAAGTAGCATAAAAGAAATAAGGATTAGGTCAAGTATACTATACTGCTGTTCAAATCGTCCATATCCTTACTGATTTTTTCATCTGTTTATCAATTTATTGAGAGAGGTATGTTAAAATTGCCAACTCTAATTGTGGATCTATTTTTTCTTTTATTTTTGTCAGTTTTTGCTTTATGTACTTTAAATGTGCCATTATAATTAGGGTGCTGAAGGGGAAAATAAAGTCAAAAGAAAGCTTTAAGATGAAAATAATACTTTTATTTCTCCTTTGATGGTGAGGAAGATCCAGCAGGTGGGAAATGGATAATGCAGGAGAGATGTTGGGGCTTGCTGCACGAGGAGCAGCTGGTTTCTGCTGGGAGCAAGGACAGTCCATTCACAGCACCACGGGAGGAGGCAGAACTTATGGTCACAGATGGGTGCATGTGGAAATTATCTATTGATTACTTTTATTTTCTTTAGATAGCTAGCCAGATCGTTTTACCTGAGAGTGAATATGGGGAAGGAGGCATCACAAGTTTGAGGAGATAAGGTATATAATTAGTTGTCTAAGATAGTAAAGGCGTAAATATGTGGTATGAGTGATGAGCAGCATGAACAATACACCAAGTTCAAATACTGACCGAGTTGCAGGCATTTGCTCGTTCTATTTTAGAAAGACCCTTCAATTCGGTATCAAATACATTCATCTTCTCTACCAGGCAAGTGAGAGCAGTCTCTGTAGCTTCTCCAACTTTTTCATACACACCCTTTGCCTGTATTGGTTAAAACACAGAAGTGCAAAAAGGGAAAAGTAGTAAACAAGTAAATTTTTCTTTAATAAAGACTTTTCCATAGAAGGACAATTTGTTCTCCACTGCATCATTATTCTATGGACCATTTCTGTTCTACTCTGAGGCACATGATCCTGATAATTAAAAATCTAGTCAAAGCATAGGTGTGCATTTTATCTTATTTTAAAATTTTGGTTTTTCATTTCTCTTAATTATATGAAGCCACTAATCATAGTATTAATTCATATACGGCTTTCAAACAGTACTTAGAATTCCATGTCATTATTTATCTACAGAGTTTACATTGTTACTTACGGGGGCTGGCATGCCTTTTAAATAGAAACCAAAGGATTTATCTTACTATTTATAATTAAAGAGGGGGGAAAATGTTTTCTGTTTATTTTCATCATCATCAAAACCACCCTCTAAACCTCAGCTTGTTCTCAAGGTTATAACACTTAAAAAGCAAGATCGAGACCCTCTACTTTCAGAAAAACAACTTCTACCCAGGTTTTATTCCTTTATAGTAACCAAACTGTAAACAGATGAGAACATCACGTAAACTCCAACTCCTAGTTAAGTAACGACAATACTCAGTCACAGAGGACATATGAAAGGCTCTCGGCATTCTTTTGCTAGGTCCTGCTGACTCAGAGATAGGCTCTTGAATGGAAAGGGGAAATAAAATCAGGAAACTTTACTTTCAAAAAGGAGGAAGGAAGGCTAGATTTTCATTCACCCACCTCACCCTCAAACTAGGAACAGTCAGGTCTAGTTTCTCATTTATAAGGAGCCTTACCTCATTGTAATCCAAAGCAGAGTCATTACAAAGAGCACAAATCGTTGCCAATTCTACAAGACCATCGTACTGATGACATTTCACTGGTTTATCGTCTTTATGCCTGTCAAACAAAAAACACTCTTAAGAGCACAGTGTGGTCATCTCTACTGATTATTTATTTATTTAATAATATAAATAGAATTCTGTGAACGACAAACTGGCAAAAGAATTTGAGTGATGGATCTTAGAAATCTGCTGTTGGATGTGTCTCTGACATTAGGAATCAATTGGTAAAGACCAGAAATTCTTAGTTCATGAAATTCCTCCACCACTGCTATCAATAAAGAACAAACAGAAACCCCACTTAAAAATTTAAGCTTCAAATAGGAAGCTACTACTGTAGTAACTTATGCCATGAGCCACATTCAGAAAGCTGTTTTAACTTTTTTAGGCACACTGAAAATCTATACAAGTACCAAACTGTCACAATGATCCTTTAAATGATAGAAAGAGTTCACTCACACTTCTCCAACAGGTGCATACGTTGATCCAGTTATAGTAAATTCATTAAGGGAACAAGTGTCACCTTCAACTTTGTCCAAAATGAACATCTATGGGGAAAGAAAAGTGTAAGTGTTTCAAAGGTATAAAAGTATACTAGAAAAACAACCTCTGCTAAGACAAAAAGTCTTCCTTATTTAAGAAAACAATTTTAATGAAACTTATTAATTGAAGCTCAGCATGAGAAGTATTGCCCTTTATTCCAACGAGAGGCTATTCAAGACTGCCTCCTCCATCCACCTAACAATCTGAGGACCGACACCACTGGGGTGCTGAATAAACAGTAAGCAGCAGTGGTACCAAAGACACAGACGACAACCCACATGAAACCCGAGTATGTGGACTATGGGTCAGCAGTACTCTAGAATGCTCCAAATTCCAAATTTCAAATGGCTGGCTAAGAAGGTGGTTATTAGGCAGTCCTGCCTTTGGAGCCAAGAGTCTGTGAAGAATAAACTCACATTTCAGAGTTGCATCAACATTCCCTGAGTAAAGATAAATTGCTTCTCTGCTCCTTCCCACTTATTTTTATTGTGGCAATAGCTCATTTTCTATGAAGTGGCACAACTACATGTGTACAGTTAAGGATCCTGCAGAGCTGAATCTGATATTACCAAGACAATACCGATGAAGCATGCTTAAGAAAGAATTCTTAATTTTATAGAATAAGGTGACGTGAGCTAGTTTCTTAAAGATGAGGTTTTCTTGGTTTGCTTTCCAATTATAATTCAGGAGCCCAGATTGGAAGACTAAGATTTTAGATTTGGGTTTTCATTGCAAATTGAAACTGTCAAGACCTTCTCTTCACACACAAACACACACAGTGCTACTTCAAACCATACTTTTTATCATGCCAAAATCTCTATGAAATATGAGCAATTAAGAATATGATCAAACCGTTCTTCAATAAGGAATTTTTAAATGTTAAACTCAAATAAAAGAGAACCATGTTAATATTTAAAACATCTTTTCAGAGCATCCCAACTCATATCCAATAAAAGAAAATCAGCTATCTTTATTTTAAAATAGCCTCACGAGATTTGCTTGTTATACAGCACATACTTCTAAATTCCAAAGCTTCATTTCAAAAGTATACTCAGAACTTAGATCAACTGTGGAACTGAACTAAGACTATGAGTAACTACGAAATGGTTTTTCTTTAAAAAATCAAAATACATAAAGGGATTTAAAACATCAGTGTGTCAAATGAGGAAAAGATTCATGTCCAAGGTCACATGCAGCAAGATCACTGACTCCAACAGTTTTTTTCTAACAGATACAACACCTAAAAAAGGAAGCTTGTCAAAAAGCTCTTTCCAAAGATGCTTTAACATTTTACAGAAGAGGAAACAAAGGACCAGAGAGGTTAAAGGATATGCTCAAGGTCACACAATTATAGAGTAGAAAAGAGAAGACCAAGGTTTAACTATTAAACTTTCCTATAAGAAAATCCAAATTTATTTTTGTATTAAAAGTTGTGTGACCTTCAGACATGTCACAGCTCAGAGCCTTAGCTTTCTAACCTAATAAGCAGGATTATCCACGATTCGAATAAAGTTACATGTGAAAATTTAACTGCAACAAGCAATATCAAAGCAAGTTTCCAGTATTGTTACTACACACCATGCCTTTTCTTTAATGATATTGTTTACAAAAAGTGAAACTCTCTGGGTCTATGCCAGAGTCCAAAATATTCTAAGACATTCAGAATTTTAATCCACATTAACTAAATCTGAATGCACCTTGGCACTTGGGATTGGGAGCCAGTAAACCATTTAGGAACTGCATGATGAAAGCATCCTTAAGTCAAGGGCAGTTATGCAATCCCCTGCAAGAAACCTCCTATAGAATACTGATTAGCATCAGCTTTCTGTCACCAAGAACAGAAGAGGCAAGTTGTTTCTTTAATAGAAGAAAATATTTTAAATAAAACCATTTAGGGGAAAATATAAGAACAAAACATTTTATTATGGACTCTATTGAGTTTGAAATCTGATTTGCTACTAAGACTTTGAAATTAAAAAAAATTTTTAAAGGTTACAATTTCACACATTGCTTACTTTCATGGATAGAAAGGTTTATTCCAAGGAATGAAAGCTTTTGGGCTAAGTTTAAATAATTTCCTAGGGAAAACTGAACAGGTAACATGAAATTCCCTTTCTCTCCCCCAAATAACTAGCTTTTAGCCTACACCTAGCTTTTAGCAGATTCGTACAACCTTTACTGGTTCCAAACAATGAGAATGTAGGTAGCTCAGTTAAACTCTGAATCTACTAAAGGAACCCAAGACAAACCAGAAGCTTACCAACATGAGAGACAGAACACCCCAACCTGTTTTAAACACCTGTCCATGCATTCTAAGTCTGGGTTAGGACTACAAGAAGAGTTGAGTGTATGTGTATATAAAAATCATCAAGAATTTAAATTTGGCAGGATAAAGATTCAAAGGGTTTAACTGTATTAAGACAAAACCAATTTCCAATGCTAAAAAACATTATTCAAAACCAGAGATAAGACCAAGAGGATGACCACATGTCCTTTCAGTGTCTTTCAGAAGCAGTAACAGGCCCAAAGACTTAGTGTTCTAGAAAAAAAACTATTATATTTATTATTAAGGGCTCATGTTATGTGAAGTTGTGGGTTTGTGGCCTATAGGAAAGATAACCTAGAAATTTTACTGCCCTATAGGATATTAACCAGTTTTTATAACATACAGCAGTTCTATTCTAATCTTGAGCATTTGAGGAAATGCTCTTGTAATCAGTTTGACCATCTTAATGATTCCCTCATTAACTAATGAGCCAAACAGATCTCTAACATGTGTCAACTAAATATTTCTATGAATGGTATACCTTTTTGGAAAATTATACTTTGACTTCTAGAAAATTGTTTAAATAAAACTTAGGGGAATTGAATTATATAAAAGAACTTAATATATTTCTTTATATTATTATATTTCTTTAGTTCTTATTTTTCTAAGGGCAGGTTTGAACAGTGTATTTTACCAAGTGATTGTCAAAACAATCTAAGAAAGAAAAAGATGAACACACAGAACAAAGTAAAAGGCAATTATTTACTTTTCAAGAAGAAAGCCTGTCTCAATGTGTTATGGAAACATCAATCAGAATTTTGGGTAGGTAGGTATGTAAATAGCTGCTTTACAGAACTCTCCTCCTTTGAAGCTTGTCTGTTAACATACAGACACTTAGAAGACAAGAGCAGGGAACTAAAAAGGGACACAGTCACCTAACATTTACAGACATCCCACAGTTACTTCCCCAATACAAGTTTATCAGTGATATAGATATCTTTTTATTTCATGAAATAGTTTTAGGATTTAAATGATTAATTCCTCTGAAGTATCAGAAATTATCTTGGGCTCAGGCTACATATGCAACCCAATCTGTTTAAGGCACATATAAAGGTATCGAATTATAAATCGAAGCTTTTGATGGCATGAAGACATATTCTTAGGATGAATAAACGATCAAGAGGAAAGATTCTTAAATCACTCCCACTTACCCTGCAGACTGACATCTGGTTTGTTGTAAGTGTACCAGTCTTGTCTGAGCAGATAACAGAAGTACAACCAAGGGTTTCCACAGAAGGGAGGCTTCGGACAATGGCATTTTTCTTTGCCATTCTGCGAGTTCCAAGAGCCAGGCAGGTGGTGATGACAGCAGGCAGACCTTCGGGAATGGCTGCTACAGCCAGGGCCACTGCAATTTTAAAGTAGTAAATAGCACCTCTGATCCAGGAGCCTCCATGAACTGGGTCATTGAAGTGCCCAATGTTTATGATCCAGACTGCAATGCAGATAAGGGAGATGACTTTGGAAAGCTGTTCCCCAAACTCATCCAGTTTCTGCTGGAGTGGGGTTCTCTCCTGTTCCGTCGCCACCATTTCATCCCGGATCTTGCCAATTTCAGTGTTAACTCCAGTTGCCACCACCACTCCCATGGCTTTGCCAGCAGCAATGTTTGTACCCTAGGACAGAAACAGAGAACTGGTTAGAAGATTAATACCATACCCAACTCAAATACTGACTAGTAAACTCGGACTCGTGTGGATCTGCACTAGAGAGCCAGTCACCCAACTGTGACAGTGAGTAAGAGCTCATGCAGGCAGTGTGGTACCTCCTTGATTCTCATTCCACGTGGTACCGACTCTCCCCAGAGCAATTCTACACTGACCCACCTGGGATCTCCATTCGTAACACTGAGCCTGGCTTGCAGACTACCTTTGGGCTGGAACAGTGCTCTAATCCTGCTGTGTTCTCAATTTTTTCAAACTCCATATAGACCTTAACCCTAAGCATTCTCCACCTCTGGCTCTAACCCAACCTCCTCTACTTTTATCAACTGTAATAAGGGCAACCAGCAGCACCGTGGACTACCTTGAGGACCTCTACTCAAGCATTGGCATTCTGAAACCGATGAATTCAGGTATGAGAGTTCTCTCCCCACCCCACATTAATTTCTAGTGTTGGAATGATATGGCTCTGTTATTTTCATTGTAACTCTATTGTACTTTACTTACTATGGGTGGTTAGGCTCCCATACCAACCCACAAAAGCCCACCACTTAAAATATCATTTAAAATTTCTGAACAAGCAAAGTCGTGCTCGCTTCAGCAGCACATACACTGAACGAACAAAGTCTATAAGCTTTCCAACTTTTTATTTCAAAAAAAATTAACAGAAAAATTGAAGTAGTATAATGAACATCCATTTGATTTCACCCAGACTCACCAATTATATTAATGGTTTGCCACATCTGATTTCTCTTTAAACACACACCTTATTGTGAACCTACACAGGTATCATCTACATCATTTTGAAAACATCCTTTATAGGCTAAGTCTTTTCCAAATAAATCTACTTTTCTACTATGTTTACAGATAAAGAGTTCGAAGATGTTTGATCTGATCTTTTCATTTTAATCCTTGAAAACTTGTCAAGTAAAACAAAAGGCATCTAGGTCACATATTCCACCATTATATGTTCCTGATGATTTCTGACAGCTGAGACTGACTACAAAGAGTGTCCTGCGGAGTAATAGCTAACACCTTCTAAAGTCTCACCATTGAAGGTAAGCAGTGAAAAAAAAAAACAAACAAACCATTTGCAGACCTGAAACTCTGAGAATGTCTCCAAATAAAAAAAAACATTTGATAAAGTACTTACAGAAAAGAGCATGTTCTTCTTGTCTTGGTTGACAGCCCGTGGGTCAGGCACAGGGTCAGTGTGCTTGATGACAGAGACAGATTCACCTAAGCAGGGTGTGAGACAGAAGGGATCATTAGACCTGTGCAATCCACATCTAGAATCTGGGAACCCTCATCCACTCATGCCACTGTCACTCTAAGGAAAAGGAATAGAAGGCCCAGTTCATTAAAGGAGGTAAACTAGTAAAATTTAATAACAGAAACTAATTTCAGAGCAATGTCAGGATTAAAATCAATACAATTTCAAAATAAAAGAACTTAAATTTGAAGTAAAATCCCAGCCAATTACCTTTATTTTCTGGAGTAAATATTCAAATTTAGTTAATTTTCAGCTTACCATTTTATACTCTAACACTGTAAATACACACCTATATATATACACACTTATATCTATATCTCTATCTATCTCTATCTCTATCTCTATTTGTTGTATACGCATATATTAACACACTCCAAAACTTTAGAAGAGGTAAAAGTATATTTACTTTTGGTGGACTGATACATTGTATGAATAATGAGAATCATACACTTGGGAAGCCTGTTTTTAACAATGTCAAAGATGAGAAATGAAAACATTATTTTAGAAATATCTGCATGTACCAACTAGACCATTTTATTTCAATGAAACAAAACTGAAAAACAGCAATCAGCAGTAGCACTCAAACAAGCACATGGTACAAAGGACTACTTCTTAGAACTTTTACAATGTCTTGTTGAATTTGGTTTCGACTTTATGAAATACACAGTCAGTGTCAGTCTGAGTGATGTGAAAATGGCTCCGAATTGTTAATTCAAATGTCAGGTAGCAATTGACATTTGACAAAAACAATCTGGTTCTTCAATCTAGCCTAAAACTACAATATAATTAGTTAACAAAAAAGCTGATAAGAACTCTATCAAAAGTTTTAAATGGTAATTATTTCTGGAGACACATTATGAGAATTTCATACATATAACCTGATTAATCCCCCATCATCTTATGGCTTAATCAGCTTCCAGCTTGTTGCTGCTAATGAGTTTTAGTAGATAAGCTTTTCATAAAGAAAACAAAAAAAAATACGGAACCCAGGTTACTTACATCACCACCTCTATGACATCAGTTGCTTTTTAAAACTGATAATCAGATAAATCTTGATAATCTTTGTATTCTGTATTTACTCTCTATTTAATTCAGATTAGCATTGTGTTTAAGTTAATCTTCTGACCACCTTACTTCCCGTTAATATGAACCCTCCACCCTAGTCTGTGCCCTTATTAAACAAAAATGGGAAAATGTCCCAAACAATATCAAATCTAAGTGTGCAAACTTTAGGTTGTAAAACGTTCACATTTTGGGAGTGTTAACTTTTATTAACTGTATATCTGATTGTTGCAAAGTATGTTAAATGTAAGATTAGCTTTCATCCAACAACAACAACAAAAAAAATCACAGCTCTGGAGCCTTTTCTTCCTGCCTAGAAAAATAAGACTAAATAAGTAATTCACTTTCCACAAAACAGACAACACTTCGACCATAAGATCATTATCTCTGCTAACGAAAGAATTTGTAATGTTTTTTAAAAAGTAAAAACATAATGGTGTTTAGTTAAAACTAATTTTTGATAAAATTAAAAGACAGAGGCTTTTAATGAGATGAAAGCCGTTAGTATCAAATCATTCCTTTAAACTCCATATACTGGCAAAAAGTCAAACTAATAAGGCATTAAGAAATAAATATCTTGGAGAGGTTTAAATGAGATACTATAAAGGGGCAGTGGGTCAAGAGGTGACTCAATTAGCATGGGATCTGAGAGAGGCTTCAGAAATCCAATGACCTTCCAATACTTACCGGTGAGAATTGACTGGTCGACTCTCAGAGTAGTAGATTTGATGGAAGTTAACCTTATATCAGCAGGAACTTTGTCACCAACTAATTGGGGAGGAAAAAAAGCAGCTAAAGTAAGAACTTTTGCAATCACGTTACATAAGAGATGAATTTGTCTCTAAACAGCACAAACACAAAAATCTGTTAAAGTAGTAGGCAAGATAATTGACTTATTCACAGGGTAATAAAAACTCTTTTGCTGGACAAACATACAATTTGGATTACACAGGAAGGAAGAGAATGAAAAGTGCCCAGCATTGTGTTCAAAACACTAAATGAGTACAGATCAGTACCAACACAACTGAACAGTAAAAATAAATGTACAACAGCTTTCCCTGACTTTCTAAGAGATAATTAAGGTAGTTTTTGGAAGTCTTACACAAGGACAGTTAAAAATTAGAATAAGTACAGACTCCCCCCAGAATTGCATATGGTATTTTTATGTCAAATCTTCATTTTCGAGACTTACCCTACATACTGAATTGTAACTCTGTCACTGGTTATATACAAACTGGCAAAACAACCAGTCTGTCTGAGAAGTAGATTTATTTCTTTGTTAAACCTTCAAATTTAGTTCTGATTTTTCTGCATTTCAGAGATTTAAATTCAGGGAGAGTATGGTTTGCTTTCTGAACTCCAGTTCATGAAACAACCCCATAGGCTAAGTAGAAAATGTGGTCACACAGTGGCAGAGACTGCCAGTTCATAATCTCAAGAGGCAAAGATCACCCTCGCGTCTGACTGCAGGGACACATTAAGTTAATGTAAAACTGCCGCTGGAAATGCTTATGCAACAAACAGCAATATTCAGACTGAAGGAGCCAGACCTTTCATTTTAATGTAATTCTGTTCATACTATTGTAAAGTAACCACATTCTAAACTTTAGTGACCTCCACCAGCTAAAATGCCCATTAAGATAACATTTAAAACCAACTTAAATGTTTTTACTGTATTATTTGATTGTCATAATTAATTTTATCCCGCATGACCCTGAACATGAAAAGAATACAAGTTCAATAATGAGCCTATAAATCTAAATGGAAAATTTACTTGAAAATGTTCCTTTGATGTCTGTGGCACTTTACGTCATGATCCTACAGAAGCAGAAAGCTCCTAGTGTGGCGGAGCTCACAACAGCCTATAAGCAATACCACAGTTCCGCACTGGGGCAGCTAACACACCAGCAATGAAAAGCAGGGTGTTTCTTTCACACTGAAAGTTTAATTCCTTTTCTATTTAAACAATTTCATATACAAACCCTCCCTAGCTCATACTCTCATATACCTGCCACATTTAAGGCCAGCAAATCTAATATTCAAACTAGTAGTAGTAGTAGTTTGAGGATAAACTAACTAGTAGTAGTATCTTGGCATTTATTTTGATGTTTCAGTGGAAGCTCAGAGAACTTGAAATGGATGGAAAATGTAATTTTTAGGCAATAAATACCGAAGTTAAATTTCTTTTTTGGGTAACACGGTCAACATATTAGCTATTAGTTTAACATGGAATCAGTTTAAGGTGTGTATATACATACGCACACACACACACATATAAATATATGCAGCATTAAAAATGATAATTTTACTGGTATAAAGAAACCAGCCACTTTTCCCCTAAAGATCTATTTTAATTATATGAAGGCTGCCTCCTTGCTGTACAGAAATTGTATTGATATACATTTAATTGTTGGCCAAATAGTCCAGAATGACCTAAATGTCAAATGCTAGTGAAACCAATAACCGAAAAGCCCTTAAAAACTGACTTCAAATTCTCGACTTTTTTCCATTCTACAACAGCCATTCTAACTGGGAGACAATTACTTAGGAATTAAAAAAGATGGATCTGGGGGCCTTTTATAAACTACAGAATCTCAGGACCCGCTCTTCATGTCAGATTCAATGCATCTGGGGTGGAGTCTAGGAATCCGTATTTTAAAAAGTTCTCAAACACACTAAAAATTAATACAAGAAAAAACAAAACGAACCATAATAATTACAGCCACAGACCCCTGAAGGGTGTGTTTTCAACAGTCTTTACAGGCGCTGTTTCTCACATGCCAAGTCTGCTGGTTCTAGGCCAAGACCCGAAGTCCCTCAACACCTGGGAAATGCGCTACCTTACAGTTGTACATTTACATTTCTCATTCCACTAGAAACTGATCTCTCTGTAGAAAGGTACTAAAGAAGCATAAATCCCAAATGCTTTTAAAAATCTGCCATATTCTAGCATTCTCTTAACGAGACAGACCTTCACATCATCTTGACCAACCCATGTCCTCATTTTAGACAGGAAACTAAGGTTAAGTAAAGCTGTCTTGCCTAAGGAACCTGAATAAATAAAAAAACTTCCTTTAACTTGCTTTGTGACCTTTATGAGTCAATTTAGGGTCTCTTAGAAAGTAGGTTTTCTAAGCAGGTTAAAAGATCCATGAAAGTAAAGATTCAATGAATACTTTTCAAACTAAGACATAATTTTCCTTTGTCTGAAGACTTCTGTGAATTTCAGACAAGGTTTTGTGCGTGAGGAGTAGGCAGAGCTGTTCTGATGATTACACCCAGTTCTATTCTCCTGATGGGGCATGTCAATGCCCTTAGGGCGAGTGGTAGTGGAAAACTCTTACTCCTGCCAAGGGGATGTTCTGCAATTTTTTTCCTCTGAAACTTTTTTCCTCTGTCTCTTGGGTTCAGCAGTACAATAAAAGAATAAATTCTTTTATAAACTACCTTCCATTTGTTTAACATCTGACACTTTTCAAATCAGCTCTTGGTTCCTTAATGATATCTTTAGATCTTTAACCTGCTATCACAACATAGATTTCCACTCTGGAAAAAATCCTCAATGCATACATTATGCTAGGTTACCAAGAATGTAAGTAAACGTTAAAAAGGAAATTATTACTTTGCCACATTTTAGAACTGAACACAAGCTTTATCTTAAAATCTAGGAAGGAGTGTTTTTAAGCCATGATACTTAAACAATTTTACAATTTCATCAAAAATAAGTACCGGTGGTTAAAACCAGTAGAAAAGCCTTTTTATGAATTGGCTATACATAACAAAAAAAATTCTAATTTATTGTGGCAAATTATCCAAATCTTTTCTAAAAGAAAACTATATGTAAGATCAGAAATTACCTTCTAAATGACACTGTTTCTTAATTTAAATGGCTCCTAGGAAAAGCAAGCCATAATAGAATTAATTAACCTAAATTACTTAAACATTTAACTGTGACTCAAACATTTTCAATTGGTTTCTGATTTAAGTCATAAATTTTGTAGACAGGCAGAGTGAATTAAAGTCTTCACTTGAGGTGCCCTACTTGCCTACTTAAGACTATTCCCAGACCTCCGGGTGAGCAGAGAAGAAACATTACAAATTGCCATAGTATATCATGTTTGCTCCCAATCGTTTTTTTTGGAGGGGGATGGGGTGCAGTGGGAGGAGTATTATCAATGATGAGATTTATCTTCTAAAAATGCAAATGTAATATTCTCTTGTTTAAAATCTTTCAATAGCTTCTTCCTACTAGACTTGAGGTAAAGCTTAGTATCTTAACCATGGTTTCTAACACCTTCCGTGACCCAACTGCTGCTCACTTCTTACCACATTTCCCTCCCTTCCAAGTTTCAAACATGATCAATGGTCTTCAGTTCCCCGAAGTGCTTTCTGAGTCTTTGGGGAGAAGAGGAGTCTTCACATATCCTCTCTTCCTCCCCCAACGGCAGGGCTTTCCACAAACTCCGAGGTTAGGTTGGTCTCCGTCACGACATGCCCGGAGTTGTCCTCTCCTTTCTTAACACCCACCACACTACATATTTGATGTGCCTTCCCCACTAGACCAAAAGCTCCCTGAAGGCAGAGTCACTCAGTCACCACTCATTTCCTAGTCCCTAGCACTGCGCTGGCACATACTGGGTGCCAAATAAACTATCTGTCAGCGAAGTACATAGCTACACATATTTCCTTTAACAAACAAGCAGCAGACTTATGATAATGATCAAGTCGAAGAACATTACATTAGATGCTGTAGAGGCAGCTTATCATTAAGCAAGGTCTGAATACACAATATCTGGCATACACATCAATATAATTTCTCATTATAAAAGTAAAGCATGCTTTTAAAAGGTGACAACCCATCACTCACTCCCCTAATCCAACAAGTATACATTCAACTGTTAACACTGTTTCCCTTCTAGACCTTCCTCTATGGATAACACTTTCGAAAACTTCATTAAAATCACAAACCTTTTACATTCATATATATTTACCCGTCTCATTCTTTTTTAATACCCACTAAAATTTGGAGAATGTTTATTCTATACCAAGCACTGCTGCAAGGGCTTTATGGGTTACTGTTAATCTTCATAATTCTTAGGTGTGATTATCTTCATTCCAGTTTACACAAGAGGAAAATGAGGCACAGAAAACTAAGTTGCTCAAGGTCAGTGTTTTATAGCCGTACTACAGACTAAATCAGTTACCATTTTTATGGCCCTCTATGTGTTTCTAATTTTTCCTATTATGTCATATGGTAAACGTCTTTGTCTGCTTAGATTACTTCTAAAGAATAGATTCATACGAGAATTTTCCTACAAATATATACTTTCATCAAAACTGTCTTGTCTTTCTATGAGCACTGGTAACGCCAAGCACTTTTTCAAAATTCTGTTACTATCTTCAAAATAAAAATTGTTTTACATTTCTCCATAGTCAAATTTGATACTGGTGGTTTTGTGTAACACTTAGAAAATGTGTCCTTCCAATTTTTCTTTTAATTTTTCCAAAACCTTAATCGCAGTGGCAAGAATGGAAAGGCTGTACTTAACTGGTACTATGACTACCACTGAGTCACAGGGAGTGGAGAGGTGGGGATTACAGGAAACTGGGAAATGGCAGCTGCATGAAATTCAGGTGAGGCTTCAAGATCAACTGGTCTATCACGATCTGACAGGTTGGGGAAACCTTCCTGAGTTCTCTGTTTCTTGTGGTTCTTAACATCTTATCTACCCTGACCACGCTGAATGAAGGGCCTTAAGTCTGAAAACTCTGCTTCTAATACATCCACATTAATTTGTTTTAGACTACTGGCTCTTCTGCTTATATACAACAAGTTCATAAGATTAAGAACTTATATCTGTTTGTAAAACAGAGATATAACTTACAAGAACTAAAACAATGATTTGTTTTCTGAATACAGATGGCTCAGATTTACATCTCTAACAAGCCCCTTCCTCCTATCCTTCTCATTGCGAAACAACTCCACGTGGGGGAAAAGGCAAAAGAGAACAGACCCTCTCACCACCTTATTTGGCCTTATCTGTGATCCATGTTTATCTTTTTTTTTTTTTAGGAACAGCTGAAAACTGTTTACTCTAACAATGTTCTAGCAACACTATGTAAAAATTGCTTAACCACACAATATTTTATTTAATTACATTATTTAACTGTACTTTATTCCCCCTGCCAGTTTTACTGATAAAAACCAACATATCATATTGTACAAGTTTAAAGTATACAAAATAATGATTTGATATACCTATATATTACAAAATGATTACAGCCAGTCCTCAAATAACATCGTTTCTTTCAATATCATTTCATTGTAACAATAAGAAACGAAAATCGAAAATCGATTCTGGCTGAGGATCTCTCTGTGGAGCTCTCATTCTCCCTATGTCTGCGTGGGCTTTCTCTAGGTACATCCCAAAGGTATGCACGTTAGGTGAACTGGCCTGTCTAAACTGCCCAGTCTGAATGGATATGGGGGTGTGTGTGGTGTGCCCTGTGACAGAAGGGCCTCCTGTCTAAGGCTGGTTCTCGTCTTGCACCCTCAGCTGCCAGGACAGGCTTCAGCCACTCCACAACCCAGAACTGGAATAAGAGGGTTGGAACGCACTTGTTATTAATCTTTCTTAAATTTAAGTATAGCTCACATTTATTTCAATGTTTCATATTAGAAATGTTTTGGGTCTTTATTTAGAAATTTGGTGATCTTTTTTGTAATCAGAACTATCCTGCGGGAACTTTTTTTTTGGGGGGGGGACTTAATTCTTGTTTATATCAATCAGCCTATAGTAAACTGGTTTTGTTATGTCATTTTGCTTTAAAGTGGCAGTTAAAGTCCGACAACATCGAGGACTTACTGTACTACAATTACTTAATATCCATCACTTCGAATGGTTATAATTTCTTTCTGTGATAAGAACTTTCAAGATCTACCCTCAGCAACTATCAGACATACAATACAGCACTGTCAACTAGTCATGCTGTGCATTATATTTCCAGGACATACTTGTCTTATAACTGGAATTTTGTACCTTCTGACTACCTTTACCCAAATTCCCTTACCCACTGGTGCCGGCAACCAGCAATCTTCTGTTTCTATGAGTTTGTTTTTTTTAAAGATTCTACATATAAATAAGATCACATAGTATTTGTCTTTCTGTGTATGACTTGCTTCACTTAGCATAATTCCCTCAAGGTCCATCCATACTGTCACGAATGGCATGATTTCCTTTATTTTTATGGCTGAATGATATTCCATTGTGTGTGTGTGTATCTCATATTTTCTTTATCCATTTATCAATCAACACTTAGGTTGTTACCATGTCTTGCCTATTATAAATAATGCTGCAATGAATGTATCTCTTCAGGGTAGTAATTTTGTTTCCTTCAGATATAGACCCAGAAGTGGAATCGCTGGATCATATGGTATACTTCATTTTTAAAAACCAAATAGTTAAGAATCCTGGGGTGGATTTCTAGGGAGAAAGACAAATGAAACCCCTGAAATTACATACAAGATTTTGAATGTCTCTCTTTGGGGACGGAGTATATAGATTTTACTAATTCTCAAAGCGACTATGACCTAGAAACGCTTAAGAACTACTGCTCTAGAGCTTTGCTTCTCAAAATATGGTCCACCTGGGAGCTTGAGAGAAATGCAGAATAATGAGGTCCCACTCCAGACCCACAGAATCAAATAAAAATCTGCACTTTAACAAAATCCCCATACACCCAAAGTTAAGAGTAACACTGCTCTAAGTAGCTGGCCAAATCTGAAGGCTTGTTTTTGTTTGTTTTAAAAACAGCCCTTGAGCCAAGAATGATTTTTACATTTTTAAAGGCTTGCTAAAAAAAAAAAAAAAATTTTCTACGGAGACTGTTTGGGGCCAAAATATTTACTAGGTGGCTCTGTGCCAAAAAAAAAAATTTTGCCAACACCTCTGCTTTACAGCACAGAGCTGACTTCTGACACTTGTGTGAGGGAGCTTGGCAGGTATGGATTTAAATGTCCACTGACTTCAGGCAGGCTGCTCCAATCCATTTTTCCCTGAAAGCAAAAGAAATCCACCTGGACCCATGGCCCAGGTAAATAAATGATGGCCACATTATCTGAATCAAACATTTTTTAGAGCTAGAAAGTTCCTTAAGAGTCTACTCCAATTATCTGATTCTGTAGAAGTTAATTTACTTTGTTCAGTGTCGTGCAGACTTAGAATAATCCAGGTTCTTACATCAATCGGTCATCTTTCTATTTTACAACTTTGTCTTTCCTTTTTCTCGACTCTTGGAAATGCCACTACATATACGTTACTAAATGTCACTACTGCAGGTTGACTATCAAAACTGAAACTTTTTTTCCCTTAAATAGTTACCAAGTTTAAGAAACAGGCATTTTTTTTTAATTGGATAAATTTTGAAATTGCTGGCAATATTGCTGGACGTTTACTCTTCGTTTTAGGAAATATAAAATCAATTTCTTTAGAAGCTAAAGCAAATGTGACTTTATATTAAAACTGTGCTATTTCTACCACTTACATAATCTTAAAGTAGGATTCGCTCCAGAGTATACTACAGGACAGAAGTCATCTGAGGATATTTATGTATTTGTGTTATTCGTCAACTTGGGTTACCAAGATACATGAAGTCTGTTTTAAACAATCCTGAAAACAGTGGCCTTAAGAAGTCAATAAACAATCCCCTCCACCCAGGGCATATACTGCAACCTCCAAAATTTTAACTTTAAGACTTTATGACTATCATAAGTTTGATTCACTTTGATAATATTAGCAGATAATACAGAAAGCTTAAAAATACTGATGTTCATTTCTCATAAAATTATACCTGATTTTACTACTACTAGTTTCCATCCATCCAGAGGAACATTATCCTGGCATTAAGATAATACAAAATTACTGTTGGCTTCAGAAGATGAATACGTGGGTAACTTTCTCCATAATTTTATTACTTGCCAAATCAATTTTATGTGGCTCCTGTATTCTAGATATTTCTGTGGTTTACCTAAGCATTTGCTGTGTATGTTTATACAATGTATCCTCGGAAGGGTTTTTAAGATGGTATAACACATCTAAAATTAATTAGCTCCCTACAACTCCCCCTCAAAAAACCACCTAGTTCAGTTCAGTCTTACACTTCAAAAGGTCAGCAGGACCATCTTATCAGATGTCTTCCAAAAGCTAGCAAAAAGTTTTATCACCTGAAGTTACATCATCTTGACATCCAAAGTTGCTATGAAAAAGTCTCTTTCTGCAAATATCAAAATAGGAGCTCCATACTTGCTTTATTCTCAAGTTTTTTAATTCATCAGAAAGAACACAATGCACTCAAATTAATAATTTAAATAAAAGTATAAAAGTTACCATGTCCAAAAGCACAATTTGTGCCATTTATCCCTTCAGACTACTAGAGAGTAAAAGACTTGGACAAATAATTTTGATCTACATTTAGAATTCGTTTATATAGTTTCACAGAAATAAATTACTGAACTAAAGGCCAAATTGCAGGGTCAATTATATTACCAATTCTAATAAATGCAGAAGTTAAAAAGCCTCAACATGTATAATCTTTAAAGTCTTAATAAATACCTATTTGGCCCAGGTTAAGCACTCAAAATATGTTTTTCCAAAATGTTCCATGTAATTCATTGTACATGCCACCTTAAGATTACATTTTACCCAACTCAGTGATCTACCAGTCCTAGTAATCCAGTAAAACGATCATTTCTAATTTGGATATAAATATACAATCATCACAAAAAGTCACCAAAACAGACTAAACATGAGTATATCGTCAACCTACAAATTAAAGTTGTGACCAAGCTTCTTCAACATAAAAACCCACAGCTAACATCATCCTTTGTAGCAGAAGACTGGATACTTTTCACCTATGGTAAGGAATGAGACAAGAATGACTATTCTTGCCACTTCTATTCAACATTCTACTGGAGATTCTAGCCAGGGCAATTAGACAAGATAAAGAAAAGGCACCTGGATTGGACAGGTATAAAAACATTTGTTTGCAGATGACATGAACTTATAGAAAATCTTTAGGAACCCCTGAAAAACATCCATTAGGAAATTAAGAAAGCACAAATTAAAATCATGAGACCACTTCATGGCTAAACAAAACAAAACAAAAAACAAAACACCCAAATATTGACAAAGATGTGGAAAAAATAGAACCTGCATACATTGCTGGTGGGAGTGTAAACTGATGCAACCACTTTGGAAACCAGTTTGGAAGTTGCTCAAAATGTTAAATATAGTCACCATATGACCTAGCAATTCCACACCTGGGTGTATACCTAAGACAGTGAAAGCATATGCGCACACATGAGTGTTCACAGTACCACTTTTCCTAACAGCCAAAAAGAGGAAACAACCCAAATGTCCATGAATTAATGAATGGATAAAGAAAAGTGGTACATCAAAACAATAGAATATTACTCAGCCATGAAGAGGAAAGCTACATGCCACAACATGGATGCTAAGTGAAAAAAACCAGCCTTAAAGGGCATATACTGTATGATTCCAGTTAGACACAATGTCTGGAATAAGCAAATCCATAAAAATAAACTGTAGTTACCAGGGGAAGGAGGGCAGGGAAGTGACTGCTAATGGGCATGGGCTTTCCTTTTTAGGGGATGATAATGTTCTGAAATTAGATGATGATGATGATGATAGCACAACTGAGTATACTAAAACCACTTACTTGTACACTTCAGAATGAATGAATGCTATGGCATGTGCATTATATGTTTAAAATAAATTGTGACTTGGGCCTCTAACAAATTGAAATACGACTGACACACATGCCATGTGTACATTTACTAAGTATACTATATATGCTCTAACAAATTAACTGCAGTTGAAGACAGAAGCAATAAACCACGATGCCTGTTTCTTCAACTGTAAAATGTAAACAACAATACATATCTACAGAAAGGTTGATGGTTAAAACCAAGCACTTGCAAGTTTATCACAATATCTGCATGCCAAGTTTAGCTTTTAGTGAATGCATATATACACTTCAGATTATCTGTTCTGCACAGAAGTTGCAAAATAAGCATGTTTACATTACCTGAACCTATGCCATACTTGTGATTTGAAGTTTCATTTGTTATTCACAGAGCTGTTACATGCTCAGCAAGATTACAATAGTCAGTGTGACAGTTCTGCCTTTAAGGTGTTCACTGCCTAGTGGTATGACAGTCGTGTTTAACAGAACTTCATACCTAAAACTAGGTATCACTTTTGTTCTGTATCCCTCAAAATGATTAAAATCCAAGAGTAGTAGTATACAAGAGCCCAATGTCCAACCACTGCATCTGCTTTTAGCAATGAGCATACAGTGAAGGAAGAGCTGGAGGAAAAAAGTATTATCAGGACCTGTTAGCACACTCCACAAAAGGATTTGGATAGATGAAAACAGAGTATGTACTGCTTAGAATAACTACCAGTAATAAGTATATTCTCCTCAGATGAGAGAGATAAACTCATCTTTCAATATTAAACTCACTGTTTTGAATATGAAAAGAAAGGGAGTGGCTGCCAGAAGCTGAAGGAAAGGGATGAAGGGAAGTACTGCTCGATGGGGACAGAGGTGCAGTTTGGGAAGATGAGAGTTCTGAAGATGGACGGTGGTGATGGCTGCACTACAATGTGAATGTATTTAATGCCATGGAACTGTACACTTAAAAATGATTAAAATGGCAAACTTTTTATTATGTACATTTTATCACAATGTAAACAAAGTAAGGCATACTCCAGGAGACTGGATTTCTTAGGTCACACATGGTACAGATCATTTTTTGTCCTTCCTAAACTATCAAATGCAATGTAAAAAACACGACACATAGAGAATGCAATTTCATAGTGGGCACAAAAAGTCAAGTAGATCATGGTTACAATCAAGTTTCGCCACTGTGAGATCTGTGCATTGGGCATTAGTACATTATATAAAATTTGACTAACCTCCCCAAACAGGCCAGGCAAGTGTGGTGGTACTGAAAACTGAGTCAAGAGGCCTAAGCACAGAGAGTGGTGTAAGATGAAACCACAGAAGCAAGCAGGAGCTATACAATGCGAGGTCTTTTAGGAAAAAGAATTTTATATTTTAGGTGCAACAGGGAAGCCAATGAAAGGTTTTAGCAGGTGAATAAACAACATGACCTTTAGGAAACCACTCTGGCTGCTGTGTAGAGAACCTACTGAAAAGAACAACAGAGGAAGCCAGAGCCAAGTTAGGACACAATGACACAGTGACGGTGTGAGGTGATGCTGGGCCTGAGCAAACAGAAGTTCATAAATTTGGGTGTGTTTTGAAGACAGAATCAACTGGTCTTAGAAAGAGAATGAGAGAGAGAAAATCAAGTGGTCAGAGTGACTTACTGTGATGGGAAAGATGGAGAGAACCAAGATGATGAGGAAAAGAAAAATCGAAACACCACTGCTGAATAGAAGCTGGCCTCGTTTATTTCTTCAGAAGGGACGGTGCCTTGAGGATCAAGGTTATAGTTTCCTCCGATGCCGTTTACCACTGCCATCTACTAATGCAGACTAAAGATAAACACTTTGGGGGTAATTCTCTAAGTTTTCAAACAAACTCAATACACTGAAACCACCTAAAATAAAAATTCTTAAAATATTTTTAATTTGAAAAGCTGAAGAGTGTATTACCAGTTAAACTGGAGAAATGGAAAACATACAAAAATCGAAAAGAATCCTGTATACCTATTTAAGCGATGTTATCTGCAACTTCACATATGGCGTATATGTATGTATACATATATATATATATACACATATATGTGTGTATATATATATACACATATATATACACATATATATATACACACATATATGTGTATATGTATACATATATATATATACACACACACACATATATATAATCTCTCTCCAATGCTTCCTTCCTCAGTTATTGGCACCGCACTGCCCAGTCACCTAAACTAGAAATCCTGCCAGTATCACTGATTCTACATTCTACCCCCATATCTATTCCAGTTATCAAAACCTGCTGCTTTGCATCTGAATCTGAACTATACTTGATCATAATTCCATGCAAGGGAGACTGAGAGTTAATATTTTGGGTTGAGACTGGTAAAAAAATTTTAGTGTCCCCAGATAATTCTGATGTGCATGCCTGCATAAGAATCACTAAGCATAAACTTAAACTCTTCCCCTCATTATTCTAAATGCTACTACCCTCATTCTCTCTTATCCTCATTACCTCTTGTCTAGACTATCAAAATAGCGTATGTGCAGCCTTCCCCATTCTGACCTATTTTCTACATCATTGCCAGAATTCCCTAACTCGTATTTTTACTATAAAATACATTGTGACGAATGGTAAAATCTGAATAAAGTCTATGGATTAGATAATAGTATTATATCAATTTCCTGATTTTGATAATTATACTGGAGTCATATTAAAAGAACGCCCTCAATTTTATAAAATAAACACTTGAGTATTTAGGAGTAAAGGGGCATTGTGCCTGCAACTTATTTTCAAATAGTCCAGACAAAAATGTATGAGACTAGAAGAATAAAGCACATATGATAAGATGTTAACATTTAGAGAATCTGGGCAAAGGCTACATGGGAACTCTTTCACTATTCTTGCAACTTTTAAGTCTGCAATTATGTCAAAATAAATTTTAAAAAACCCATGGCCAAAACGCTTCATTCTGAATTTTTCTTCTGTTAACACTATTAAGTAAGCTGTTAGGTCATTTACACACACTTTGTAGTCCTATGTAACTGACATAGTAAACAGGCAACACTATTCTTTTTCTGGAATAAGAATGACAAAAATTATGGAGAGAATATCTATGACAAGGCAATTTCCTTTCAGAGGCCAAAACTGTAAAGCACAGGCCAAGAGATGCAGCTCTTTAAATTCTTTATTCAAATGAGTTAAGACAAAAAAGACAAAGCACACTTTCCCAACAAGTGTAAAAAGCATTACTGAGATAAGTCTGTCTTGCTCTCTTACACACACACACACACATTCTGAGCTCAGAAGAGAGTGTGTGAAAAATCATGATATCCGAATAATCCAATGTAATGACTCTAGCAAAAAGACTGGACTGTTCCAGGAGCATCCTGAGCTGCCTGAAAACGTGGCACTGATCTAGAGCATTAAGGATACAGACCTCCTTGAGATCGGCAGAGAGCTCTGGCTTTGCAGTGGATTCACAAACTCTTAAGCTCACCTATAGAGCCCAGGCTAAGACCAATGGCTGAGCGTAATGTAAAAGTATTTTTTAAGGAGAACTTTTAGTGTCATGAAATTACCCTTAGCTATAAACTTAGTTCGATAACTGTGAGTATGACTTAACATTTGTGCCAAGAACCAAAACAGAAAAAACTACACAGCCATTAACTAGTATTCTAACAAACTACATTATAACTAATTGTCAAATCAGTAGCTCACTAGCACTAGTGTTTTATCATAATAAACACAATAATTCAAAGCATCACAGCATGAAGAGAAGTGCCAAAAAACTCTGAAATAATTTTACAGAAAACCTGATTTGTTTGGATGGCACCAAAATTGATACGTATGAGCATAATTTTTTAAACAATTATGAGCCTTCATAAAGAGTTCATTCAGATATACAATCAAGATTAAAACAAAAATGACCTCAACTCACCAGCAATTTCCACAATATCACCAGGAACGATGTCTTTAGCTTTAATCCGTTGTACACTCTTTCTGTCCTGTCGATATACTTTGCCCATTTCAGGCTCATACTCCTTAAGGGCTTCGATTGCATTTTCAGCATTTCTTTCCTATAAAAAAAAGAGAAGGAAAAAAAAAAACATGATAAAAGTAGTGGACACATGCCTACCACTGCAAGTATTTCTAGCCCAAGCAATCACATTTTAGTGTTCTAATTTAAACTTTACAAAGATACGAGAAGTACATTTGTAGTAAACAATTCACATTTTAAGGTAAAGAACAGTAGGCCCTTATGTTTTGTGTAAAAATGAAAAAATAAGCCCAAGAAGGGTAAGGGGATAAAATCATAAGGGGGAAAAGCAGTTAGAATCCACTGTCCCCAAGCACAATGAAACACCTCCCTCACATCCGGCCACACACACCTACACCTTCTAAACTGATCTTGTCTCACACGAACCATCACTGTCTGGGGCTTGACTGTCTAGGTCCAATCCAGACTTTTCCACTTAACAGCTATGTGACTGTGGATAAGTTACACAACACGCAGGCTTACTGCCTACAAAATCAGGACATTTACAGCACCTACCTCAAGGGCTGTGAGGATTTACATGCTGTCTATAAAATGCTTAGACTGTGTTCTGGCACATGGTAAAAGCCATGAGTGATGAATTAAGAAAATCATGTTATGTCTCACAAATGCTAAGAAATCTCTCTCCAGTAGTAAAGGACACCAAATGGCTGAAATCCCATCATAGCACTGCCAGTCACATTCCTCATTTACCATATTATACATGAACATATCAGACTTAAGTCACACAGTTTTTCTTTCCTAATTTCAAGATGAAAGATATAGAATCAAAATGAGTCATGTTGGGGGAAAAAAAAAGCTATAGGAAAGTTCCTTTAAGAAAAAAAAAAAGAAAAGCTTCTGTGCCAAATTTGTTCTTTTAGAGAATAAGCAATTAGAAGTTAAGGAGCGAGTCTGCAGAGTACATGCCCAGGTAAGGTTACTCAATAGACAAAATAAAAGATTTTAATTTCTCTCACATTTTGGCCCTCCAATCTAAAGCTCTTCAATTTAACCTTTACTTGGACAGAATTTATGCTCAATATTATGTGATCTCATTTTTTACCCTGCTCTAAGAATTATGGTCTGTTGTGAAAAATCCTTAAACCTGAGAATTTAGATGACACAAAACTGAAAGCTACCAACAACATGCGTCTCATTTTTAAGGTATATACCCATAAAAATGTACAGGAAACCTTAAATTTTGGAACTTCATGATAAAAATAATTTCATTCCCCTATCAGATCTGCTAAAGAATGAGTAGATCTGCAACACCTTATAATTAACAGAAATATAAGAATATTTAACTCTAATGTCACTGCTCTAAGATCCTTCAGATTAAGTTCAAATGTAACTGATGTTGTAGCAATGAATAGTAGCAATGCTCAAAATTTTATTAGTCAAATTTGAAATTACTTTTTCTCCTTTAAATTTATAATTGTGGCAGTTTTACTTCCTTCACTCCCTCATCAAGGTCACGTCAGGTAGAATTTAACTAGATCATTCAAGGTTAAGGAGACTATATTTTGCTCCCACTAAAAACTAGCAAAGGTACATTTAAAATAGAAGCATAAACTTAAAAGATAATTGATCTCAGATACCAAAGACAAAGATGCCAATTAAAATCACTTAAAACACTTTCCCTCCAACTCGAACTATCAAAAGGAATATTTAGAGTGTGGGGGTGGGAAAGGGAAGCTAATCATCATAACTAGGTTACATGAGAAACAAGTCAATTTGGGGAAATACAAATATACCTAACGCACTACAAACAGAAGGATAACTCCCACCTTTTTAACCCAAACCCAAATTGGTCTAAGTGTCGTTCCTTAAACAGTTTGTATCTTTTTGCTCATGCCGCTCCCTCTATGGAATATTCTCCCCAGCCTCCGCCCATAAAACTGTTTCTCAATAGCTCCCAGTTGCCTGTCACCGCCTGTAAGAAGTCTTCCTTGATGTCACTGGTCAGAAATCTGTACCCACCCCCACCACCCAATACTACCCTACACTATAATTATTTTTCTTCCAGAAGGCAAGAACTCTCCAGTATTGCCCATACCATTCTGTATGCGACGTAAATAAGATTAAGACTTAAGAATATTATTCTTTTTTTAAACTAAGACAATAAAAAAATTTTCTAGGGATGGGGTAAAAAAAAAGGGGGGTGACGGGGGGTAAAAAAAATTTTTTTTTAAGTAGGCCATCTTTCTATATAACCCCACCACATAAAGATCTTCATGTTTATTAATAAGATCAGAAGTTTACACTTGAAGAATGACAGCTACGCTATATTTTAGTCCTCAAAGGGACGATTATATCCATAAAAACCTGAAGTATTTGAAGTATTAGTCTTAGAATTTAAAAAAAATTCAAACAGATCAACAGTCCTAGAAAAGTTAGCCCTGAAACTAGGTATGTGCATAAGGACAATAATGTGAGCTGGGGGTGGGAGAGTAGGGGGAAGAAATCTCATTTTGTTTCTGAAGTAAAATTAGCTTCCATTCTGTGAGTAAGAAAGGCCTGGGCAACTGAAGGAAAACAGCCAAGAGTAAGCTCTGAAAAGAAAGAATCTAGAATTTAGACAATTTTTATAGCTAACCCCCGCCCCCCCAACACACATACACAAAATCTAAGGAGAATAAACATGACATTGTGTCATTAAGTTTTTCACAGGAAGCAGCTAGGGAATATAGACAGATACTGGTTCTCAAATTTTATGGTTTTCCTTAAGTAGCTTCTATCAGCCACTGTTCTTAACTCCATGTTACCACGAAGACTGAGCAGTTCATATATGCATGAGCAAAGTATTGCACATGAGGTCCAAAATTTTGCCATTAAATAAAAAGACAAAAGAAAAAACAAACGTAGACATTCCACAGAGGTATTTTTAGTCAACAAACACATCAGGAAAAACAGATAGCAGAAAGATTAACACAGTTTAAGTCACATAAATTACTAAACTTTAGCAGGGCAGTAATTGTTGCTTACCTGCCATACACCCACAATTGCATTGGCTACTAATATAAGTAAAATCACAAAGGGTTCTACAAAGGCTGTAATTGTTTCTTCACCTTCTTCAAACCAAGCCAAAACCTAAAAGAGAAATGGCATGTGTTAAAACTGTAATGTATTTTTGGGCTTAGTGCCACTTTACAACAAAAGTGGCTGGCACTAAAAGAATCATGATATACAAAATCTCTTTTCTTACCCTCCCTGGAAACAAAATGATGGCAAAATGTAATGACATAAATAACTAGCTTATGTCTTGTTCAAAATAGTTCTTGAGAATCAAAACTGTACGACTTAACAATACCTTTGAACTTATTTTTTCAGGTAATAATTGTTTTAAAATCCAAAGAAAATATTTTAGAAAATAAATTGCATTCATTTTATGTGTATTTTCAGAAGAAATAAAAATTTCCTGATTTTGTTAAAGTAAAAAGCAATCATCAACTTTGTTGACTTGGGTAATATTCATATCAAATAATATTCATATCAAATAAAATGCTGTGGCATAAATTCATTGTAAAGATAATGATCACTGACTCAAAATTTTAAAGTACATTAACTGCTAATCCCCTTCTTATTTTCAGTGGTATTACTGATCTCAGAATTATCGCAAGATTGTTCCATAATCAGGAATGTATTTTGAAGGTTATTCTCCATATGACATCTAGTTTAGCAGCATAGCATTTCAGAAATGACACAAGTCCAAAAATGTTATAATTGGACACAGAACACTGCCAAGAAAAAGGAGCAGAGAATTAACTTCTAGCTCACACAACCATAACTTTAAGATTTAAAAGCTACAAGAGCCAGAGAAAACTCAACACAATGAATCTTAATATGATTAAAAATTTAACCACCAATTTTTGTGGAAAATTGCCAATCCAGAAAGGATGTTAAATATTTCTAATGATTCAACCTGAGAGGTAAGATTTGCCTTTTTTTTTTTTTAACATTGCTTTAAGTGTTCACATATTTCACAAAACCTTTTCTTTAAAAGATCTATTTAGCAAATAAAATTATGCACTGTTTTTGATATTTTTTAATAGTCGGACATCGTTTATGGCAATAATGAAGGATCTAACTATTTGTACTTAGTGGAATACTATTAAGTGAGCTTTTAAACAAACAGCAACAACCAGAAAGACTAAGGCAAGGCCCAACATGAATTTTGCTAAGTAAAAGAGGGTAATGATGAATTAACAAAAAATACCAATTTAAGCAGGAAAAAAACCAGGAGACATAAGGACCTAGACCTGGTAGATGACAATCACCACTGACAGCTAGTGAACCAAGGCAGGCAGAAAACCAGAAAGAATATAAATGCTGCTGCAGGCTTTCAACAGGGTACTCCTGGTGTTAAAGTCAGGCCCAATGCCAAAATGAAAGCTTCTCTACGAAGTTATAAATTTTGATAGATGCAACATCACAGCTGCTTTGATACTAGCCTTCCAAACATTTGCCAAGGAGAGCATATCAGAAATAAGAAATTTAATTAGCTCTTGGGGGAGAAAAATTGCTCAACTTGAAGAGTAACTAGGACCTTTCCAAAAGGTCAGTGAGGCATTAGCAACTGTTAAGATAAGCTTCACACCTTGTTAAAGCGGATATGAATTTCCCTCTTGGCAGCTAGGCCTGAGGAATAAACTTAAAACAATATTCCATAACAGCTAAAGAAAAAAAAAAGACTAAGGCAGTGACAGGACTATCAGAGCAAACCTCTACTTTTCAAGAAATGGGTAGTTCCTTTGCACAAGCGGTGTTCATCAGTAATGTAATAATCCTAATCCGTACAATGCAGTAGGCTTTCCTTCCACTATATGACTTTAAATGTTTATGTGTAAGAAACACAGGCATTCGGTTATTTGAAAGTTTTACAGATATACCAATTACTGCTTGATAAGAAACTAGTAGGCCAATCCCTTAGGGTAGAAGGATGGTGCTAAATCTGCTTAAAATTGACAACCAACAATCTCCTGAATATTTTTTAAAATGTCTATTTTGAAACCACAAATAACCCAAAGAATTAAATGCTACAGCCCAAAATAAAGGCCCACCACATTTCATTAACCGGTAAGAACTAATCCAACCAATTATATTGAAATCATATTGTGCAATCCTTCATGGTTTTGTTCTATCATAAAGAAAACTTCTTGTGTAAGTGGGAAGATGATGCTAACAAAAAGACTCCATGAGATGGAGAAGAGGGTAGAAGAAAAGGACAGAGAAATTGGATGGGTGACACATTATTACCAAAATGCAAAATGCCTTATTAGCCTAACAGTACTGGCAATTCATAATTACAGTATACAGGAAGTTATACAAAACATTTATACAGGATGGGTGAAATGTTTTGAAAAATGTTTATTGAGAACAGGTTGAACATAAAAGATTATCTGTTTGCATTGCCTTTTGTTCATTGTGTATCCCCAAGAACCTAGAAGAGTCTCTTATACATAGTTGATGCTCACTATATATTTATTGAACAGATACATGAATGAATGAAACAAAACCTCTAAGGTATAAGATCCTAAGTGGCAGTATATGAACTTAAACATTAAGAGAACAAAAAGATAACCAACTTCATCAACAGTAACAACTGGAAAGTGGAAGAAAAGACTACTGCAGGATAATTTTAGGCATAAAGTTTCTTCTTCCCTTTGCTTTGCACTGTTTAAGTACAGTAACATTACATGCCTTCTGGGGCTTACATTATCCACAAGTTCAAAGTTTCAAACTCTTCAATCCTATTCAAAGTAACCACATGCTAATGAATGCTCTACTACAATTTAAAGTGCTTAAATAGGGTAGGAGTAAGGTATCTGTAAGACTGATATTTGTATAGCACAATAACTTCTGTCAGGAGAGCCAAAAGATGCTGGAGAGTAGTTTTAATGAATAAAGCAAATTTTAATTCAAGGTAAAAGGGCATGTTCCGGTGAACTGGGAGATAGTCACGGTACTGTGACTCAGTTACTTATAGATTGTATAGTGTGCTGAGCTCTTAATGAGACCATAAAAAGAACATGAGAGAGATCACAAGCATGTTTTTCAGAGGATGGCACCAGTCTGCATTCCTCCTCGTAGCCTTAGAAACTTGTTCAATAAATGAAGAAATTTACATCAAAAAAATCTTTTAAAAAAGTGGAAATCAAACATTTTACAAGAATGAAAAAACATCACCAATAAATGTTATAGCAATTTTCTGGGGGTAGGAAACAAAAATTCTCTCAGCCATTAAAAAAAAAGTATGAATTAAGACAACATTCTCTTCTGATGCCAACACAAAGCTTATGTGAAAACATCCCTCAATGTTTTCAGATTTGAGAGTATACTCTTCTTAAAAAAAAAAAGAAAAAAACCCCACATACATTCACCTTTCAAACCATATTTTTAAAAGGATCTAAATTAGTTAAACCAATCAGTTAACTGTCCATTTTACCTTTTTTAAAATGAGAAATTAAAAGGAAACAGGAAAAATTTACAAATCACCACATATCGAATACTTCTTGAATATATCGTTCTGTGAAAACCAAAGCAAACGAGTCACACATATTTTGCAAATGCTACTGATACAAACTCACCCAAATATTTGTTATATCAAAAGCAATAATGTAGGCTCTAAAAAAGTATTAAGAATCCCTTTAAAGGATCCAGTAGGAAAAAAAGATAATTATTCAAATGTAAGTTGAGACTAAGAAAGTTCTATTACCATTTTAGGGTTGCTCTAAGTAGCTGAGCTGGGGAAATGGAGGTGGAAGGTAGAGAAACTTACACAAATTGTATTACCATAGAAGACTTTATGATTCAGATAAATGAAACACATACGGCCTTCATGCTCACCTCCTTCAGGTCTTTTCTCAAATGTCAGCTTCTTAGAGGCCTTCCCTGACCACTCGTTTTGAAAATTATACTCCCTTCCCCATACTTCCTTATTCTACCACCTCCACCTCCACTCTACTCCACAGCACTATCACCGTCCAACGGATTATTACCTATTTTACTTATTATGTCTCTACTAGAATGTCAGCTCCAGGTAAGAGGCTTTGTTTGATGCTGTTTGATCCCCAATGTCTGTGCCATGTACCAGGTGTTGAAAAAAAGAGACCTAACCAGTGAAAAAGAGGGAAGGAGGTGCATTTCAGGTAAACAACCATATGATGTTATATAAATGGCAAAGTTGGTGACCAAGAAGGATGGAAAGACAAAGTGAAAGGATAGAAGGTCCTGAATGTTAAAATTAAGAAATTTCTATTGTTACTTCATACGCAATGGTAGATAAAAAATGACTTCTTCCAATCCAAGTGACCTTTAAAATAAACTATTTCGATGAACATTAGAATTAAAACTTTATCCCCACAGGTCACGTGTAAAACATTCATGAGTTTCCTCTTTCTGCCACAGCAAAATATTAACTATGGTTAACAGTTTACTACTTAGTTTGATATCTGAAGTAAAACGCTAACGTCTAATATTTCTTTTTAACTTAAACAGAACCTGATAATTATCACATATATAGAACTACCTATTCACTTCTCCAAAAGAACATGAGTATTCCATCGGGTTTTTCCTATTAAACTACTAGGAATAAACTATCCCAAAAGACTCAGTGCACCTTTGAAAGATAGAGAAATGAAGAATAAAAGGTCAAGTACAATGTAGCAGTAGTGCCAACCCCCCCCATGAAGAAAATCAACAAGTCAGGTTTTAGATCTGCCATTTCTTAGTCAAACAAATCAAAGCAAATTAAGTAACAGTAATTCCTAAACCATGTTATTTTTGTTTAGTAACTCGTAAATAAAAACGTAACATAGTTCATTCCTTGAGCAATAACTCCAAGTAATTATCAAAAGGTAACTCAAACTCCAACATGGCTTTTTAAAGCTACAAAAACCCGACATCCTACCTTACAACGCAATTAAAGCATTTATTTTAAAACTCATTTGAAAACGCCTAGAAACTATAAATTACTTCAATGTAAAAATTACACACATCATTAATTCAAAATGTTAACAAACTGGCCACTCAAGATCCCATACAATCTAAATAGTCGATAGCTTTATTGGAAATAATGCCACTAATGTTATAATAGTACCTTAAGTTACACACACAGAATAACTCAACATCTTATCTCTGCATTGTATATACCAGCTAATTACTGGTGTATTACTGATGATCTTACTGATCCTCAGTATTTTAACTGCCAAAGCTAAGACTATTTCAGAATTATGTAGCCAACTGAAATATATTATTCTAGCCCAAATATAACTTGTTTTGCCCCATGACAATGTATTGAAACTAGTTAATCAAATAGATCTATTCCTTTATGATTTTAAATTTTTTAATTTTATATTAGTTTCAGGTATACAATACATTGGTTAGACATTTACATAGTTTATGAAGTGATCCCCCTCGTTACTCTAGCACCCATCTGGTTCTGTACATAGCCATTATAATACAATTGACTACTCCTTTAACTGGTTAAAACAGCAACCATTTATTGGTGGGGGGGGTAAATTCATTAAGAACAGACATGTAAGGGGTGTGGAATGATTAATTCAAGATGTTGAATGGTTTGATATGTCACTCTTAATTTTATTCAGTGAAAACCATTGAAAAGATTCGTGAGAACTGATTAATGGCTCACATCATTTGGCTAACACGGCATAATATATTAGTCTCATGGCAGAATTTGTGTTCAGAATTACCCCCAAAAAACGTTCACCTCTTTCCAATTTTTTCCCTTTCATCTAAAGAAATGTCCACTGCTTCCTTTATTTAGTTCTCAAAATAGCCCTCTACGGTATGGTTGTGAAAAAGACTGAGGTAGATCTCTGGGGCCTGCATACATACAAATGTATAAAAATGAAACCTTGAAGGTGTGTCAATTTTGCGAAGCCTGAAAAAAGCATTACACTGGGCGAATTTCTCTTCCCATCATGGTTTTTGCAAGAACAAAATACTGTAATTTAAGAACAAAAGGCATCTCATGCTGTTAAGATTAAGAACATCTGTGTCCTATTCATGACCATTTTTAGGAAAACTACCAAGAAGTCCACTGCCCGAGAAAAAATGTAATAAAAAATAGTGAACAGAAGAAAATGTTAATAACCTAGAAATATCTTCACCAACCCCCATCACCTTTCTTCTGCTGCAGTTCTGTGCATTTCACCAGTTTCTTAGCAACCATACAAGACTCAAGCGGGTAAGCACATACAGAACAAGAGAAAACACTATGTTGTTTTGTTTTGTTTTTTAAGATCTAGAACCAATTGTACCTTGTTCTATTAACCTAGGAGTCACTCAAGACAGGGGTCCAATTTAGATAAATATACCACCCTAAAGGTCAGTGACCAAATTTGGTCAACAGTGGTGCCATCACTGCCGTCATCATTCCTGTCACTGTCAGAAACAACTGTCACCTTGCCATTACCAGGACAAGAGAGCAACTGGAATATTCCTTTTGTAAGTTCTATTTACAGACTACAAAGAGCCCAACATCATCTTAGTATGATCTTACACAATAGAAGAACCCCAAACCGAAATGGCCTTCCAATAAAGAACTTTTTGATCTTAAAAGCTGATAAAGAATAAGACCCTGCCACATTCGGCAATAATTTCTAACTGCACTTAAATGTCAGGCATCCACTTATTTTCTGTTCATGAATAGCTTCAAGTGTTTTATAATTTAAAAAATACCTGAGTTTTAAAAAGAATCATGGAAACACAGCTTAAACCTCCATATATAATATTCTAACCCAAAAGGCATCATTTATTTCCTGGTTTCTTATCTATAGAACACTCTAAACTTTTTGGAGAGAAAACAATTGCTTTATACTTACAAAAGATATACATGCTGCCAGCAATAAAATTCTAACTAGTAAGTCTTCAAACTGCTCAATCACAAGTTCCAGCAAAGTTTTTCCTGTTAGAAACAAATATATTTGTCGTAAATGTCATCTTAACATCGGCACACAAAGGTTGTGAGGGGGGATGAAGAGAAAGAACATTTTAGGATTACTTACCTTCTTCAGCTGGTAACTCTGTAGAATGTAGAAAATCGCCAGGAAACATGTCAAGAGAGGAGAAAAAGAAACATTTTAGCATTCTGTCTAAAAAGAATCGCTAAAAATGATCAGTCTTGAAAGACGTACCTAGATAGATGTACATTCAACCATTTTCAATGGAAACCATACTAAAATGGTACCCTAACAAAAAAATGCAATACTTGTAACTTGGGTCCACCCCGAAGCGTAAAATCTCATCGTCACCTAAACAAGGATCCTGAAACAAGGATCATTTCAGCTATGTCATCACTTCTGCCAGATGTGTAACTTTGGGTAGTACAAGAACAGTCAGAAGCATTTTCAACTACAACGACGCCTCACGAACCCGCTGGGGACGAGAAAATGTCTCGCAGGGCTCAACCCAGCTGCAAGAGACTCGTTCCTCCACCGGGGTCGAGCTGCTGGCTGCTGCTGGTGACAGGCGCGGAGCTGGCTGCGTGCGGGGAAGGTCAAGGGCTCCGTCCGCGAGGGCATCGAGAGGAGGCGCTGACCCGACCCCGGCGCCCCGCGCCTGCAGTCCCTTTCCCCGCGGGGCCGGCGCGCGGGCTCGGCCCGTCGCCTGCAGCCCTCGGCGGGCTCGGAGCCGAGACCCACGAGGTGGGGCCCGGTCAGCCATCTTCCCTGGCTCTCGGGCCCGCGCCGCGCTGCGCCGCGCGGGGCCCCTGCAGCCCGAGCGCCGAGGACCTACCGTTGGAGCCCCATCTCTCCTTGAGCTTCTTGACTTGCTCCAGGCTCAGCCCCGTGCTCTCGTTGACCCCGAAGTGGCCCAGCACCTCCTCCACCGTCTTTGTGTGCGCGTTCTCCATGGCTGCGGGGGCCCGGCCGGCCTCGCCTCCCGTCCCCGCGGCCTCCTCGCCTCCGCCTCGCACTCGGACCGCGCGCTCGTGCCACCCCGGGTGCCCAGGCGCCGACGGGCTTCTCCCCCTCCTCCTCCTCCGGCCGCTTCCGCCTCGCGGGGCGCTGAATCACCCCCGCGCCCCCTCCCGCAGACAACCGCTCCTCTCGCTGCCCGGCCCTCGCGGCGCCCGCCCCGGGCTCAGCGGGGCGGTGGGGGCTCGCGACCCTTCCTCTCCTCGTCAGAAGGGAGGGCCTCCCTCGCCCTCAACCGCCGGCTCGCAGCGCAGGCCGCGGCCCCCCGAGCCCCCTCCCCGCTCTCCTGAGGTGATTCGCTGCCCCGCCCGGACCGGAGGAGGGGGCGCCCGTGCGACCCCTGAGGGCGGAACGGAGCGAGGGCGGCGAGCCGGCGGGGTGGTGCGTGGCGCGCTCGCCCTGTTCTCTCAGCTCCGCACCCCCGACAGCGGCGGAGGAAACTGCGGCGGAGGAGAAGGAGGTGGCGTCGGGGACGGCTCCGCGGCGGCTGCTCTAATAGCATTTATCGGCCGCTGCCTCCCCTCTCGCCGCCGCCGCGGCATGTGGACGCCGCTCATTGGCCGAGAGCGCCCAGCGCGGCGCGGGCGGCGCGGCCCCGCCCCCTCCCCCCGGCTCCCGCCCCCCCGCGCGGCTTGCGCCCACGCCGCCACGCAGGCCCCGCCCCTCCGGCGCACCGCCCCCAGGAACCCGGATCGAGACCGCCTCGCGCCGCGGCGCGCCGGCAATGTGCGCGCTGCGGCCCGCAATGTGCGCGCTGCGGCCCGCGGGTTGGGGGAGCGTGATCCCCGCGCCCCTCCCCGGGTCTTCCCTGGTTCCTGCGGCTCTAGATCCACACCCGCCTGAAGAACTAGAATCGAGGGGCGGGGGCGGTGGAGGGCTGGCGGCGGGCTCCCTGAACTCGCTGCCCCGAGGGGACCGACTGCCTCGGGCCGGCGTGGGTGGCTGGGAAGGCGAGGCCGAGGGACCTGGGAGCGCGGTGCGCGCGCTCGGGGTGGTATCCTTGCCCGCCCCCTGGCTCTCTGTCTCCAGGGCTGCACTCTGCATCCTCATGTCTCCTTCGGAGCCCCGCCGAAGGAGCCGAGGGGAGAATTCCGCAGTTCACTTCCCACACGGCCCACATCCCTCATCTGTCGCCTCGGGAACACCGCATCCCACACTCCCAGCCGAGGGCTCCACCGCACGCAAATAGCCCCTCCCCAGCGGATTCTGTGCCCTGACTGAGGAACTCCCACTCTGGGGGAAGGAAGGAGGTTTTATTTGTTTTTAATAGCCCTCACCGTCTTTGGTCCATGTCTGCTTAGAAGACACAGGTTATGCTGCTGTGCCAGCGATATTTGTGCTAGAACGTGTTTCGCTTGGGCATTAAGATCAAGGCTGTTTTCCAGACTCCCACTTTCCCCAATAGGCGAAAAAGGGACTTAGTCCAAAGCCTGTTCTTAAACCACAAATAATTTGTCCCCCGAAGTCTGTACAGAACCTAGGTAACAGCAAGATAGAGAATTTTGCCAATATAAAGAAGTTAGGGTATATTCGCATCGCGAAGAACAGATTTCTTAATGGAGTGAGTCTCAGTGAAGCATTTAGTCCACATTTGTGTTTGCCAATAATGTACCATCCACATGAGCCAAAGCAAAGCAAAAACCAACTCAGTTGTCCCAAATGGCTCAGCCTCAGGACTTAAGATAAATTCCTTCAAGAGATGCAAATCACAGTGCATTACCCAGCTGAAAAAATCAGGCACGTCATTTCATTTAATTATTTTCAAGGAGTGGAGGCTGGCATGCAGTTGTGATTGATACTTGGAAAAGGATCAACAAATCCCTACACGAAACAAAAAAAAGTCTAGTGTATGGTAATGCATTAAGAGAAGCAAGGTGGAAACTGGTTAGGTCACAGGATTGGAACCTCCTCCCAGAGGGACAGTGACTGCATGCTGGGGGTGTGGTAATGGAGGGCTAGTGGTTCTTTGCCCTCAGACCAGTTCTGCATCATTGCTTTACCAATTCTGCCTCCTCTCATCTCAGCAACAATGGAAGAACTACAAGCAGAAGGATTGTTAACCTCTCTCAGCCTGGAAATTATGTTGAGCATTTGACTTCGGGTCTCTGTTCCAGGGCTCTGTCTCTGCTTGGGGTTGTAAACACCTCTGGTGTGATTATGAGCTTCTTGAGGGGTTCCCAACCTTGGCTTTTGTACTGAACGCTCTTCCCCAGATCTTTGAGTGCCTAGTTCCATCTCATCATTCAGATCTCGACTTGTGTGTCACCTCAAAGATGTCTTGGCTGACTAAAGTGTCTACCCTCCCCAGTCACCCTATCACATTGTTTTTTCTTCACAGCGCTTATCTCTGATATTATGTTTTTATTTAGCTTGCTTACTGCCTGTCTACCTGTGCTAGGTCATAAGCTTCATAAGAACAGGGGCTCGTCTAGCTTGTCTGTCCTCAGGATGCAGTATAGTTCCCTGGTGTGTACTCATCATTTATTGAATGCCTACTGTTTGAATGAAAGAGTCTCACCATCCATGATGTATCAGGGACTTGCAAAGGGCTTTGCCATCGGAAGTCCTCAGCAAATTTCTCTTGAACTCAAGTTCATTGATTTCCAGTTTGTGAAATCAACACGAGGGCCTCTGAACTAATCTCATGGGAATGACTGTGAAAGTCAGATTTCGAACAAAAACCAGGCAGTAGTATAGGTTTCTCGGAGATGAGTAATGTGTACGTGCACATTGGTACTATAATCACATCGTCATCACTCTCCTGGACTGTTCTTTGCAAGTCTTCTATATATTGGAGGTTGGAATACTCCGTTAACCTGAAGCAGTATGATTTTTAGCCCGAGGTTGGCCCCTTCTACGTCACACACCAATTATGCACTTGGTTCCTCAACCTGTTGGTGTCTGATGCTTGTTTATAAGTTGCCAAAATTTAGCATAAACCCAGCCTCCCAATGGTAGAAATAAACTTATGCTCAATTTGTTTTATGAACGACATGTGCGTCTCATTAACAAGGTTAAAGAACGGGTTTTAGAAATACTCTATTTTTCATCAAGGATTGCAGTTACGTCATTGAGGACAGGGAGAGGAAAAAGAAGAGAAACTGTAATTCAGAAAGATAGATGATTTGATCTGAAAACCTCAAAGGAATTGATAAAGGAGGACATTAGCTAGTAGCAGGCAGGCTAGTTTAAAAAGCCAGGCAGACAGAAAAAAAAAGGCCCAGCAGAGAGTAACTTTGTGAAAGAGGCCAGCACCAACTTCCCAACCCTCTATAGCCCTGCCTTAAAGCGGTGAAGATTGCAAAAGGCAAAGTGTACCATATTTGGACAGCTCTAATCATTAAAGCAGTCTCATTCTGGGCTGAATCCACCTCCCACTAGCTTCTCCTATACGTCGGTGCTTGTTTAGTCCTCTGGAACAACTCTGAATAAGTTTAATTCCTCCTCTGTGTGAGATTCCTTTGAGTATTTCGAGATATCTACTGTGCTTTATAAAAGTCTCTTTCCTCGGCTTAAAAGAGCAGCATGGTCCCTGAGCTGTTCCTCTGTAGCAGGAGTCTGCAACCCCTCAGCAACCTCACTGTCCAATCCTGGAGACACCCAACACTGAACACAAAATTCTGGGCAGTCTTGCAGTGGAATTGTTAAACAACTCAATACTGAATTCTGCATATATAAACTGCAGTCATGTTAAATCTTACCATTGTGTCCTTGAACAGTATTTGTGTGTGTGTGTGTGTGTGTGTGTGTGTGTGCGCGCGCGCACGCGTGCATTTTAACCCAGGCACTGAACTCTGTAATAGAATGTTCTCTTATTCATTTTGGACCATCTTTGCAGTCTGTTGTGATCTTTTGGAGTCTTCATCTTCAAGTAGTGTTTTAGCTCTATGTTCTAGCTTGGGTTACACACAAATTTGAGAAGCATGACTTATGACTTTTAGTCTTTATCCAGTACAACTTCTAGACACTCATGCCAGATTAAAAAATAACCAACCAACTGGATTTAGTTGATCAACTGCTATAAATCAACTACAGGTTCTAAAGTCAAGAAAGTGAAAATCTCATAAGGCACTCTCCTGCCTCCTTATCTCCCATAACATTTTAATACAGAATTGGAATAGACTATTCTTTTTGTTGAGCACCTGATGTAGTCAGCTTAAGGATCATGTTATGTGAAAAACATATTTACATATTAGACTCAGCACTGGCACAGTAAGGTGTTTACAACGATAGGCAGGTGGGAGTTAAGGCCATCCAACTTAGTCACATCTGCCATCGCTTACTCTGGAACACATGCCTGTTGAGTGGAATGATGGGCAGAATTGCCTGCACTATTTAAATTCTTTGTTATGTAAATTAGCCTCTTAAGGTGACCGTGGGATGTTAGTCCACCGCACTATCAGCTAGCCCGCTTTTCTCTACTTGTCCGTAAGAGCTTTCAAGGACGCCCAAACGTGTTGCTAAGATCCAGGTACAGTGTCTACAGCAGTCTCCAGATCCATTCAGCGATCCTTTCACAGAAATGTGTCTGGCCTGGCTTGTGTTACTGAGCACATGGCAGTGCCTAGTAAGCACCACTTTCTCTGCATGCCTACAAACTATAACTTTAACATCTGAGATTTTGCCACACTTAACAGAACGTCCTCTCCAGAATTCATCCCCCCACCTCCATTAATAAGCATTCCTTTGGTGGCTCAGTGTCAAAAAGCCAACTGACCAGCGTAAGCTTACAAAAAAGGGACTTATTGGGACTAGACTCCAAATTCAGAACAGCTTGATCCAGGTGCTCAGATAAAGTCACTAAGAATCTCAGTCTCAGGACTCTGCTGCTTTTACCTTAGCTTTTTGCTGTCAGGTGGGCTCTCTCCAGGTGTTAGCAGACATGGTCCTAGCTCTCCAATTTAGAGCCCACCAAGTTCAGCGATTTCCACGGAGGGAAAGGCCTACTATTTTCTCAGGGTCATGTGGCCCCCACTGAAGTGGGAGCTGTGGTCAACCCCACCTGAATTACATGGACTGAGAGTGGTTCCCTAGAGAAGCGGTCATCAAACATCGGCATGCACCCGCATCACCTGGACGGCTCATGAAAACACAGACCGCTGGGCCCTGCCTCTGGAATTCTCTTTCAGTAGGTCTGGGATGGAGCCTGAGAACTTGCATTTCTGATAAATCCCCAGGCCACGTTACTCTGCTAATTCAGGACCCACACCCTGGAAAGCAATGCCCCAAAGGGAAATCATGGTGCTGGTACCAAAGGGAGGCAAATAAAGGTTGGACTGTCCAAACATAAGATGTCCGCCTCACTGAGGAAAGTCAAAGACCTAACTGGTTTGGAGGAAGCGAAATAATTAGCACGGAACACTGGAAACCTTGATTGGAGAGGTTCTACATTCTTTCATTGCAGTTTTCAATTTTATCTGCCACCACAACCTCCCCTCCAGTTCTAAGTTCCTGCTACAAGAAACCATCATCTGTTCCTCTGCGCCTTTGCTCAGGCTGTTCCTGCTGCTCGGATCTGCCTGGCGAGCCCCTGACCATCCTTCACGATGAAGGCTCCAATCTCGCCCCATGTGGGAGGCCTTCCCTGGTAAAGGACTTCGCCATCACTTCCGTCCTCACCACCCCAGAAATCATTTGCTACTTCTTTTTTTGTATATCGCTCAACTGTAACACTGTAACTCAGGTCTGCCTCCTGCTTCTCTGGCTGGTCCTTTTCAGCCTTCTTTTGATACCTACCCCTCCCATCTCCTCCTACTCCACTTGAAATGTGCAGTGATCCAGGACTCAGGACTTGGCCTTCTTCCCTATCTACGATCTTCCCTTAGGTCCATTTCTTAATATTAGTGACATATACGTTTGTAAATCCAGAATCCTCTACGTAGCTGTCTACCTAACCTTGCCACTTGACTGGGACATGGACTCACAAGTGAGAGTGACAGGTGGGAGGCGGGGTAGGAGGAGGGTCTGAGAAGTGAATTATAGCCATTTGCATATTTGGAGCTGAAAAGAACAGCATTTGGAGCAGGAGGAAAAGCAAATGGGCAAACATGAATAGTAGTACTCTTTCTTTCATAATACTTATCACCTAAGTCATTTGTTTGTCTGTCTTCTTCCACCAGATTATAAACTCCAGGAGAACAGGGATCCTAAGCACGTAGGTGCCCAGTAATGAATGAATGTGTGATAATTATTTGTTTTGAGGACTTTGAGTTCCTTACTTACTTTGTGTCCCCAGTTTCTAGCACATGGAGGGGACACAAATAAATTAATGTGGTCCTTTACTTCCTTTGCAACTACTGCTCTGAAAAAATAAATGTTGCCATTTAAAAAAAAAAAAAAAAGAAGAAGAAGAAAGAAAAACTAAAGGAACCCATGCAGGACTGCCAAACAAAGTACTGTGGAATGGTTTTCAAAACCATAGCTCCCTGGTGGGATAATGTAGTTTAAATATAGCAGCTATTTTTCCCTCCAGTTGGTTTGTTCTTTGACTTTTGTGGAAAGATATCAAAAGTTCTCCTCCACTGCCCTCCTTCCTTATCCCCCAAGGTGCTTAGACCTTAAACAGCAAAATGCTTAAAATGCAGAGATGACAGGGCCTCCTGAGCTGGGTAGAAAAATGAACAGTGGTTAAACATGATTTTAATTTTAAACGATGAGCTGCTCGGACCCTCGCTTCCCCGCTGGGTGCCAGGGTGCTGCTTCAGCAGGGGTGGCAGCACGGTGAGCAGGTAGAGTTTCCGTGGGGCAAAAGCCCAAGGACTGTGAATGCAGTGGATAGGGTTGCAGTGGACAAATTCCTAGAATAGGATCTTTGTTCCCAAGCTGACCAGCTTGCTCTCTTGATGTCCCAACAATAGAAAAAAAAAAAGGGGGGAGGCCATGAGGGGTGAAGGTATGTTTAGGTCTCCCGCTGTAGTTACTTGATAGTTCACACGAGGTCCCGGGATGTTGGCTGCCCTCTCAAGTCACCTTGTGATTCTCTCCTGGTTTTGGAGAGGGGGAGGAAGGGGGACACTACTATCCTGAGAGAAGCATCTCTGACAAGCCTGATCTGTTTCATCTGGGAGAAGGCCTCATGAGCCCCATCTGGCTCCAGTAGTCTGCTGGGGCTTGGGCAGTGGCCTTCCCCCAGCACACCCCCGGCCGCTCCCGTCCCTTCTCAGCCTGCTCCGCCTTCATCTTTCCCTGGAAGAAGCAGCTCCCAGCTTCTCTCAGTTGCACGACTACCTTCTCTTCCTAGCCCTTGCCTTCTGTTCTGCAGTCCCCTTTTCTCTTTTCTCCATCTCTCAGCAGAGGTGGGGTGGACTGGAAATTCTCGCACGCAGGCGCCTTGGGACAACCCTGTTCACTCACTCAGTCCTCCTGCACCACATGCCGATGGGGAGGCAGATGCACCCACTGTAAGGCCCTGTCCTGCACCTCACATGCTGGAGTCCAGAGGGACAGGACAATAGACTCCCTTTCCCTCAGCTGCTTTCCATCTCAAACCCATGCCAGAATTCCGCTTCAGCCTTCAAGCTTTCCATGTGAATCTTCTCAGGTGGATCAATCTGCATAGGTGGGGGATGGGTGGAGTCCAAGAAAGCAGAGGCTTGGCTGGAGATGTTTGCAAACATTAGACGTTTCTCTTCCATGACTCATCAGGAGGAGAGCAGAGTCCTCCCTCTTCCTGGAATGCAGTAAACCCATGGCCAACTCCTACCCCCACCCCACCCCAAATAAAACAACCCACACATAGAGCTTTGTCTTCTGAACACCACATTTCCCCCCAAAGATCTGACATGGATGGCTACCTGGGGAGGAGGGCACTTTGAGGCTTCACAAGGACAGTCTCTGAGAGCATTCTCTGACCTGGGGAGAAGAGGTCATTCACAAGCGAAGACAGCGCATGTGTTGTTAGGATGCGTCTTTTCAAGAAAAGCACCTTAACTGCCCTACTCCCTACTCAGTAGCTTCCTTCCTAATAGGAAACCTTGGATAGACAAACTTTGGATCATTTCAGCTAGGCTCGATTTCAGTGGTACATAAAAGGGTTCTAGAAGAGAAAGAAAAAAAGGCTGATGCAGATAAAAAGGAAAGAAAGGAGACATCATCTATTAAACATGTCTTTGCCATGCCTGCGATGTGCTAGGATCTTCTCACGTGTTGTCTCACTCCATCCCCAGGACAAGGCTTTCTGGTAGGTATCATTATCATCCCTATTTTTCCAGAAACTGAAAGCTGGTTCTCAGAAAGCTTAAGCACTTGCCAAAGTCACACAATTAGAAATCACTGTTCAATAAACTGTCGAGAATAGATTATATATATGGAGAAAAATTAGATTGGACCCATTCTTCGCACCATGAAATGCAATAAATTTCATATGGGAAAGAGTTAAAGATCAGGGAAAAAAAATCTGTAAAACAAAAGCAGCAACAAAAACATATGTATATGGAAAGGAGATAAATTCCTAAATACTTCAGATAAAGAAACAACGTTTTAGAGAAACATTTTTAATTTGCATAACAATATGTTACAGAACAAATGTAGGGAACAGAAGCACAGAGTTTTGAAAATAAACTAGCTGATGATACCTGAGAAACCGCAAATGCAAGGAGTCAGTGAATCCCTGACTTTGTAAAAGCCCTCAGAGCAAAACACATGCATGGCGATCTTGACAATGACGACAAACATCTCTGGGGCTGGTCCTTGGACCAGGTTAAATTTCCCCGTCCCAGATGGGTCCCTACACTCACTGTGGTTAAGGACAGGGGATCATTCTGAGTCCCGCAGAACTGTAGCCTCCCCTCCCCCCCCCCCAGGGTGGGGAAGGGATGTGCTGTTTAATTCACTGCATACGGAGCTGAGAAAGTTACATCCACTAAAAACTGCTCCGGGAGGCTTCCGCCAGCAGCATGCGGTGACCTGAGCTGGAATTCTGCCAGGACAATGGGATTAACTTTCCAAGCGCTGGCCAAAATGGGCCCCAGGATTTTTATTTTTATTCGTTTTCCATTACAACTGCACAGCAACGCAAACAAGCCCCAAAACAATGAGAGCCACCAGGGTCATTTTTCCTCATGGGGAGCCATCTCAATGCCACAGGCATTTTGTTGACCTTATCTTACCGAAGTTTTAAAATCGAGAGTTCGATTACTCACTTCCCCACCAAAGTTAACAGGAGAAAGGTATTATGACTGCCCAGTTAAAGCAGTAGGGACACATACAAAAAAGGGAAATAAAGCGAGATGTGCCCAGAACAAATAGCAATGATAACTTGAGAAGTCAGTGGAAATCTAAGAAAAGACAGATCCAGCTCTCCCAGTCCCACAAGACCAGAGGGCCTGAGGCACTGGGATTGAAAGAGATCTGACCGCAGGCAACTAAATAAATGTCAATTAAGAGGACCCCAGTGGGCTGGGAAATGAAAGGGCTCAGTGCATTCGACCCAGACCTCGGGCTAATGATACTCTCAGAGGATACTTTGTCCATGTCAGACTCTAGATACGTTTTCACTTGTAATTTGCTTTGTTTTCCAGCTACATGATTCCATGTTATCGCAGGTCTTGGAAGTGTATCACCTTTTGGAAATCGCAAGGAAACAAATTCAGAGAATGGCAACTATCTGGTAACAAACGGATGATCTCAGGCAAGCTACTTAACCCAGCTCCTCCTTGGTCAAATGTACACACACAATGGAATCTTCCTCCTGTGGCTTTCATGAGGGTCGAATGAGAAAAGGTATGTGAAGTGCTTGGGAGAGCTGGAAAGAGACTATCTTAGGCTCATCTTAAGATCCAGCCCTCTTAAAACAAACTATCTCGTTCCATCTCACATCAAACATAACCCTGAACATTACTGAGGATATAGAGGTTTCATGTTTTTCATATTTTCCTTTCTTTTAGTAAGAATCATGCCAGACATAAAAAGTGCAATAATAATATAGCCACCTTCCAGTTTAAGAAATTCGTGACTGGTGCAATAGGAGTTGACTTGTGAGCTCCTCGAACTCATTCTCCTCCTTGCTTTCCTGGTGGTAATCTCTGTCCTGAATCTGGAGTTTGTCATTCTCATGCATACTTTTATATATTTACTACAGATCTATAGATCCATGAACAATTCTGCAAACTGTACCGTTTTGCATTTTTCCAATTGTGCATAAACTTCACCAATTCTGTGCACGTTCTGCATTTTTTTTTTTTTACTCACCATTGTGGGTGTTTTTTTTTTTTAGGTTTACCCACAAATATAACCCTAGTTATTTCATTTCTGTTGCTATGTAGTTACATATATTTTTTAAAGAAACAAGTAAAACAACACAGAAAAAGCTGAAATCCCCATTGTTCCCTTTCCTCTATAGTCCATATTACAGGTAGTTTACAATGTTAGATAAGAATTTCAGTTTCTCTCTCTTCCCCAAAACCTTAGCTCTGTTTGTTTTTTCCCCCGTCTCCAAAATTGATGAGACTTCATTGATGGCTGTCAAATTTCACACTGCAGGTGCCTGTAAATAGACTGGTTTGCCCTGTAGAGAATTCATCTTTGTGTGATAGTCAGGTCCCACCCTCTCTTTCAGACCACAAAGGCTGCTCCTACCTTGAAGAAAGCTGAAGCCAGCATTGCCATGGAAGCTGGCACAGCAGGGGTATTGGTTGATGGCAATTTCTCAATTGTCGGCCTTTTGATAGAGCTCTCACAGAAAAAGAGAATCGAGTAAAACCTGCCGGTTAGGGGGGATTTTTCACTCACATTCCCACTCCTCATTAGTAAGATTTCGTAGTTATCTTAAAGGCAGAATGATGTGAATGCATGGACATCTATATATAAACTTCCCTTTGGTTCTTCCTCTGAGATACCTTAATAATTCTAACACTTTAGTTTGCCTGAGAATTACTGTGGGGGGGGGTTGTTTACACTAAATCATATATAGTGTACTTTGCTGACAAAAAAGGACTTTCGACAGTAGCAAAATTTCACCTTGTTCATCATATATAATGTCATTCCCTTGGTGTAAGTTTTCAATACATGCTAGTTATTACTATTTTACTGTTACTGGAAAGGAGAAGTAAATAACTGATTTGCAAAAATATTGAAAGAACAAAATTGGTTTGGGGTATCATGGAAAATGGCCAATGCGTATGAAGATAATGCTTTGGGTCTTCCAGATAATGTGTTCTGGGGTGGACCAGGTGGCCTGCGAAGGTTTGACAGGGGCGCATGCCATGCCCCATGAGTGGGGTACACCCACACTGTAGTCAGGCTTCCACCCCAGGGACCTTCAGCACTGGTGAAGTTGGATTTTATAGTGCCCCATCTCCTTCTATTTTATTGTGGTAAAATAACGGAAGATTTCCCATCCTAACTATTTTTGAGTGTACATGCACATTGCTGTGCAACAGATCTCTAGAACTACTTCATCTTGCGAAACCGAAATTCTATATCCATTGAACAACAACTCCCATTTCCTCCATCCCCCTAGCCCCTGGCAAGTACCATCCCACTTTCTAAGAGTGTGACTACATTTGATTTCTCTGTATTTGTCTTTTTATGATTGGCTTATTTCATTTCACAGAACGTCCTCCATAAGGTTCATCCGCATTGCAGCATACGGCGGGACTGGCTCGTATTTTTTAAGGCTGAATAATATTCCAGTGTATACATACACCCCATCCGTTGCTTCCACCTCTTGGCAATTGTGAATAATGCTGCAATGAACATGGGTGTGTCAATATCTCATCAAGAACCCATTTTCAATTCTTTTGGATAGATGGGATGGCCGGGTCACATGGCAGTCCCGTATTTAATTGTTTGAGGAACCTCCCTCCCATTTCCCACAGAGGCTGCTCCATTTTCCACCCCCTTCAACGGTGGTGCCCGTCTCGTTTTGATCCTTGCTACATTGTCCTGCTTTGCCCACCAGTCCGGCGAGCCCGCCTTTCACCTGTGCTCCCTACCTTGCCCGTTCAGCTCGGGCTGCTCTAGCAGCTCAGGGCTCTGGCACCTCCTGCCTGTCTAGCCCCTTTGGTTAGGCCCCCCAAGGGCTCGGGCTCAGGACCTGCGTTCCCACTGACCAAACCGTCTTGGATTCCGTATCGGTTATTTTTTACTTTCTAATTCTGGAAAGTGTTGCCACTCGTTTCTTATTTTCCTCTTTCTTCCAGGGAGGGAGATTTAACTGTCAGAAGAATTTTCTTGGCCTCATTCTGTTGTTTTTCTGCTCTTGAGGCCACTGAAGTGGATCAAACTGGCTGTCAGAAGCCCAGGCGTACAGAATCTAAAACCTTTCGTAGAATCTTCTCGCTTCTCTTGCTCCTCAGGGTCACCTGTGGCCCTGAGCTCCTACAGGGAAGGGCCCAGAGTCATGCATGATTCAATTCACGTTGCAGAGGGATGGAGTCCTTGACTAGATGTTTCTCTTCAGCTCCATATCTGACTGGAAAGTTATGGGCTGTTTCTTTGTACAACCGCCCACCGATGGGCGAAGGACTCCCTGCCAGTCTTGAGCTGGGAATCCAGAATCATCTTCTCAGCAGGGTCAGTCTGCCATCAGCGGTCACTCCCCACCTGCGCCTGATTCATTCATTTTCAGCTGCAGATTTGATCTGCTGGTGTTTAGAGGTCCACCTTAGACCTGTGGGGCAGGGCGGCAGGTATGGAAGGGGACACAAAGACCTTCAGACATTATTCTTGCCCTCTAAAACCTTATCTCTAGTTTCAATAATGGGTAGAGTTGAAGAGAGAGGAGAGAGAAAAGGTTCAAAATCCTTTTTCCCCTCAGCCCACAAATTCTTAGGTCAAGTACATATTGATACTATGTCTGCTAAAAACATGGGTAGGCTGGAAACCGTACCAGTTAACTGACCTACCTTGATGTAGCCTTGGAAAAATGAGGTTTCATTTCTAAAGGGGGTTCATAATGAACCTAATTTTCCTCTCTGGATCATAAGTTTCCACTAAAGAGACATCCAGTTGGAGAATTTGGGAACAGGGAAAGACAATAGGACTCAGAGTCCATGGAGAAGTAATAACAAATTTACTCACATCTGTGAATATCATGTTTTGAAAAACTGTGTTGACCCCATTCTCGTTTTGCATTCTCACTTCTGATTGGTACCTGTGATAGTCATTTTTATGTATCGACTTGGCTAGACAGTCCCCAGTTCTTCAATTAAACACTAGCCTAGTTGTTGCCATGAAGGTGTTTAATAGATGTGACCAACATTCATAATCAGTTGACTTTACTGAAGGCATCACACTTCCTGATTTCAAACTATATTACAAAACTACATTGATCAAAACAGTATGGTATTGGCATAAAAACAGATCGATGGAACAGAATAGAGCCCAGACATAAACTCATGCACATGTGGTCAATTGTACAACTAAGGAGCCAAGAATATATAATAGGGAAAGGATAGTTTCTTTAATAAATGGTGCTGGGGAAACTGGCCAGCTATATGCAAAAAAAAAAAAAAAAAAGAAAGAAAAAAAAAGAAAGAAAGAAAGAAATTGGACCCCTGCCTTATACCACATACAAAAATCAGCTCAAAATGGATTAATAAGTTTAATTTAATATCTGAAACTGTAAAACTCCTAAAAGAAAACATGGGTAGGATCCTTGACGTCAGTTTTGGTAATGATTTTTTTTGATATGACACCAAAAGCAAAGGCAGCAGAAGCAAAAACAGACGACAGAGACTATGTCAAACTAAAAAGCTTCTGTTCAGCAAAGTAAACCATCAGCAAAATGAAAAGGCCATGTACAGAGTGGGAGAAAATATTTGCAAATCATGTATCTGAAGAAGGGTAAATATCCAAAATATATAGGAACTCACACAACCTAATAGCAAAAAACCAAAACAACCTGATTTTAAAATGGGCAGGGAAACTGAAGAGACATTTTTCCAAAGAAGATACACAAATTGCCAACAGGTATATGACAAGGTGCTCAAAATCACTAATTATCAGGGAAATGCAAATCAAAGCCACAACGCGATATCACCTCACACCTGTTAGAATGGCTGTCATCAAAACGATAGGAGAAAACAATGCGGAGAAAAGGGAACCCTCGTGCACTGTGGGTGGGAGTGTAAGTTGGTGCAGCCATTATGAAAAACGGTATAGAATTTCCTCAAGAAAATATAATAGAATTACCATATGATTCAGCAATCTCACTTCTGAGTATATATCCAAAGGAAATGAAAGCAAGGTATTAAAGAGATATCTGCACTCTTGCGTTTGTTGCCGCATTATTCACAATAGCCGAGACATAGAAACAACCTAAGTGTCTGCAACTGGATAAAGAAGATGAGATATATATGAATAATATTTCGTTATATATATATATATATATATAACGAAATATTATTCAACCATGAGAAAGAAGAACATCCTATAATTTGAGACAACATGGATGAAACTTAAGGGCATTATGCTATATGAAATAAGCCAGACAAAGACAAATACTGTGTAGTCTCACTTACATGTGGATCTAAAAATAAAAGTCAAAATCAAATAAAGAGTACGAAAGTGGTTGCCAAGGGCAGGGTGTGGGGGTGGAGCGTGGGAAATAGGGAGAGGTTGGTAAAAGGCTATAAACGTTCAGCTATAAGATGAAGTCTGAGGATCTGATGTGTAACATGGTGACTGTAGTTGATAACACTGTATTGTATAATTGAAATTTGCAAAGAGAGTAGAACTTATTAAAGGTTCTCGTACATATAAAAAATGTGAGGTGATAGATGTGTTAATTAACTAGATGAGAAGAAATCCTTTCGCAATGTACAAATAATTAAGTCAATTTGATTTGTCGATTATATCCCAATAAGGCCGAAAAAAACCAAACCAGTTCTGGATAACCTGGTGGGCCTCACTCAACCAGTCAGTTGAACGATGTTAGAGCAGAGGTTTCCTTGAAGAACAAGAAGTTCTATCTCAGGACAGCAGCTTCAGCCTCCGCCTGAGTCCCCTTTCAACCCGCCCTTCCTGACGGCCTGCCCCATGGGTTTCAGATTTTCCTGGCCGCGCCCACAATCGCATCAGCCAGGTGCTTGCAAGACGTCTCTTACTACGTCTGTCTCTCGCCTTCGTTCCATTTCTCCGACACAGCACCCTGCGCGTGGGTTCTGCCCAGCTGGAAGGATCTCGCATTCCCAAATGCGCCCATTGCGTTTCCGCCTCCGCGTTTTAGCTTGTTCCTTACCCTCTGCTGGAATGTCCTCTTTCACGAGGCCACTCTTCGAGTCTTAATATCTCCAAGGTCCGGCTTGGATGGCTGCCTCCGTGACGCCTTCCCGGTTGCCTCAGACCTGTCGGTGCTCCGTCCTCTGGATCCGCACGGTGTGGTGGGTGACGACTTGTTTGTCCTGCAGACCAACTTGGTCTCGTCGTGTCCCCGATCCTAACTGCTGCTCTACCCAAAGATGACGCGCCTGAAGCTCCACCAGCGTAAGCAGAGTGCCGGCTCCGGCTCTCTGATGCATTCCATCATTCTGTCCCTTGACGAGTGCCAGCGTTTCGTGGTGTGGCCCACCCGACCCATCTTTCGGTGCTCCGATATGCCTTTTGAAACTTGAGCCAAAGACACGATTTCCATGTAAAGACACAGGAGTCACGCCGAGAGGCTGGGGAAAGGTCTCACTGCCCAGTCCTGGGGCCAAATGTCCACTCTCTCCATTTCCATGACCTGAGTGGATTTGAAGTCCCCTCCAGCTCCATGGAGGTGAAACACAACAGAACTAAGTGCCCAATAACCTCAGCCCAAAATCCTAGGCAGAGGTGAGGATGGAGTAAACGGAGGCCAAAAACTGGAACTTGCCAGAGGAGGTCCACGGAAGGCAGCTTCTCGAGGTCTCCAGTGACAACAAGGAGAGCACCCAAAGTGAACACACTGTCTGGAGAGGCATGTCAGGCTGAGCCTGAAGCCAGGAAGTCCGTGCAGATTCCTTCTGGATGCGGAGGGTGCATGTGACCAACCATCTGGCACCTCCCTCCTCTCTGCACCCAGCTGCACCACCTAAGGCCCCAGGCAGAAGAGGATGACATAACCTGTGGAGATGATGGTACATTCCTACCTAGCTCAAAAGATCACAGGGCACTTCAAAGACAGGGGTCTCCATGGTTGGAAAGCTCAACCAGGGGGCTCATGAGGAAGTGCGTTTCTTCTTCTGGCCCCCATCCCTTCCTCACCTCCCCAAGAACAAAAGGAATGGAAATTTCTTGGGAAGAGAAAGCAGAGTTCATGGGGATCCTGACTCTAGCTCAGCTACTTCCTGAATAAAATTATATTGTCTCCAGGATGGTCTGAAATTGCAGATTGGGCTTCAGTTTGTCTGAAGGGAAACCTTGAACTTTGGCCTTTCCCCGGAGGTGGGGCAATTCTGAGGGAGCCACACCACGGAGGGAGAGACCAGGCAAAATGGGGACGCGATTCTTCATTAAGACCAAAGTTTTACCGGATATGTTAAAAATGAAACGCTTTTTTTTTCTCTTGTGGATGCACCCCTAAATTATCTGGGTCCAGGCTGAAGGTCTAAATCAACAGAGGGAGTGAGTGAGAGCGAGAGAGAAGTACCAGGAGGAATGACAGGTTTCAGTCTGTTGCAATCGCTCATGGATCTACAAGTCATAAACGTGTGGAAGAAAAGTTTGACCTCACCAGCAATCAAGGAAGTGTAAATCAAAGAGATACAATTTTTACTGACCAAACTGGACCTTTCCTAAAGAGGGCCTTGTTTTACACACGCTGATGGGAGTGCATACTGGCTTTCTGGAAAGGCACTTGGTAATAAGTAACGAGACTTTTTCAGTGATGACTCAGTGATTTCACTTCTAGGAAATGATTCTGAAGGAATAACAGGAGGTGTGAACACAGATGGTTTTATGCAAAGATGATCATTACTTCATTATGATCGCAAAAAAAATAAAATAAACAATTTAAATGTCTAAAAGAGAATCGTTAACCCTGACTAAATCCATACTGGAGAATGGTATGTAGTCATTAAGTGTGGCCATTGGTATAGGCAATTTGATTTTAAAATGTGTGAAATCCTGTGGACGTTTTAAGTCTTTATTAGCTAGGACAAGTTCGTCCACCTCTGTGAGGCCTCGTTCTCCTTATCTGTAAAATGAGTTTATCAGTATGTACCTGGGAGAGTTGCTATGAGAATTTAGCGTGATAATTTAACTCTTAGCAGGGTTCCCGGATTATTATAAGATTTAAAATGAGCAATGGTTATTTTATGATGAACATGTATAATTTTTTAATAAGGAAAAAAATCCTAATTCGTGCTATTTTAAGATATTTCAGAAGACTTTTTCGGTGAAATGGAACCGCACAAATAACATACTAAATTTAAAAGCAGAATACAAACAATGCATGTGCATATAATCCAACTTTTGGATATCCAAACGCACACACATATATACAAATAATGCATGCATTTCAAAAACACTGAAAGAAATACCTCAAAATATTGCCAGTAGTTAAATTGTGGATTATGGGTGATTTTTGTCTTCTCCTTTATACGTTAGTATATTTTCAAAAGTTTCTGTAATAAGCACTTTATCGTTTTTAAAAAGTAAAAATTTTCAAAGGATTCCGACTCTGCTGTGGGGAGGACACAGAAGGGAAAACTGTGACCTCCGGCTGTGAGTGGCCCCTGTTGGTGTCACGCTCTACAGAAAGCCGAGTCACCCCTGTGGGGCCAAGGTGTCCTGTGAAATATATAGACCTGGGTCAGCCCGGCTCATGCGGCAGGGTGGCCTCGGCAGACCTTTCCGGGGAGTGGGCACTCTGCCACCCGGGCCGGTATCGTCAGGAGATAATGTCCATGAAAGCACTTTGCCAAAGAGAAAACTCTATCCAGATAGGTGGCTCTGGGCTTATTCTAGAGAAAGGAGGCTGGCAGAGCACAGTCCATTAAGGAATTTCACACTCTGCCTCCTCCTCCGAGCTCTTTTCTTTTTCTCCCTGCCCTGAGCAGAAATATATTTAGTAACCCTATCTGAATCCTCTTCTTTCCCTTAATTTGATTAAGGAGCTAGGGGGGAACAAGGGATGAAGTGGGGGGTGAGGAGAGGAGATTGAGTTATGGGGAAAGATTAGAGGAGCTGAATGGCTATCTCGGGCCGAGTGATGCCTGAGTGTGGACAGGACAAGGGCCTCCAGGTACTTAGTACAGAAGCTCAGAGGACAGAGAGAGGGGACAGAGTTGATCACGGCGTATGCCTCTCTGGGAGAATGAGAACCAAATCGGGGAGGGTCAGGCTCTAAGGATTAACCAGGAGGATGGGGGACGTTGCCTAAAGGAGGTGCTGGCATCTTTCCGAGTCTCTCCCGGCTTAGGGTCTTCGGATCCTTGAGAAGTTCCGAAGGCGACTGTGCTGAACTCTCGCTATGTTCACATACGCCAACTAATTCACTCTCATTGAAATGATCACCCACGGAGCTGATGCTGGGAGACTTATTTTGCCCGTGACCATACAGTTGTTAGTGGGTGGGGAAACTGAGGTTCCCACCCAGCTCTGACTCCTTTGTCCACCATCCCTGGCAAACGTCATCCTTGGGAGGAACATCGTAGCAGCCACCGTTTGTTTAGCCCTGTGTGCCTCACGGATAGGTGGTTTCGTTTAATCCTCACCATGTCTCTGTGAGGTAGATATTATCGATGACCCCATTTTACAGGTGGGTAACCTGAGATTTAGAATAAGCAATTGGGCTGAATTGCGGAGGGAGAGAATAGGGCCTTGGCGGGCCCGGGGAAGCCAAGGGGCGTTGGACGTGAGACATTCTGAACGAGGGGGCCCGTTTCCTGTGTGTCCGGTTGCCCCTTTCCTTGTTTATCCTGCAATCCCCACACCGAACACACTGCACACACCGCTTGGAACAGTGACGGGAACCTCTGCCAAAGGAACTGATGCTACTCGATAAGTCTGGCCCAGCGGGCGTCTCTGTTGGGGGCCAGCTCGGTAAGGATTAAGTGAGACATATTTGTCTAGGGATTTCCAAGTCTAAAATGTCAGGTGCTGGGCTTCAGAAAAGGTCCCTTGGCAATGGGGATCCCTGCGGGAGGCTTTAAAGGTGACCAGGACCTTGACGACGGGCAGGCCCGGGGAGAGGGCTCCGGCTCCCCTCATGGGCTTGGATTCAGACCAAAGTGACAGTGAGGTGGGGAGGGGGGTCTGGCACACACTCCCCCTGGTCCCTTCCACGCGGACATCTCAAGGACGTCTCCGACCCTGGAGAGATGGGTGGGGGAGGGGCGGCTCAGAAAGACAGGACAGGGAGAGACGTGGGGAAATGAGTGCTTAATTAATAGAGGCCTGAGCGTCTTCCAAAAATAGGTTTGAAAGAATAAAAGGGCAGGGATTTGGTCTTTTCTAGAGAGAACGAACATTCTCCGGGCAGGGAGGCCAGGCTTCAGCGAGAGTCTCTCATTGATTGATAAATACTCATCGCCTCGGGGTCCTCCACGGCTTTAGATGAAGTGCTCCTGCTTTTCTTCCCTCCGTACTCTCTGAGGAAGATTAGCAAAGGGCAGAGAATAGCAACAGCCACGGAACTCCAGGGCCGGGTCCAGGCCTCCCGGCCCGCAGTCCCACGGCCTCAGCCTTTCTCCCCGTCTTGCGACAGTTCTTGGTGTCTTTACGTGAGCTGCTTATTGACCGGGGGACACCGGGGTGCCGGTGCTGGTTGCCAGGGAGTGCCATTTAGAAAGGCAGGGTGAGGCAACGCTGATGTGTGCAGTCTGTGTGACGGAGGTAGCCTGGCAGGATGGTCCCCACGCTGCAGCATCAGGTCAGAGGGTCCGGTGACCTGTGGGGTCAGGTCACCGGACCCTCTGATGGCCAGGAGAGCTCGGGGCTCACTGCCAACACTGTCTGCCCACAGAAGGGTTCCATCGGCCAGGACGAAGCACAATGAACAGCTCTGAAGGCCGCTGGGGGGATCCTCGTTGGGGTGGGACACGTGGAGGGAGCTCTTTCAGTGCCCTGGGGACTCCTCCGCCATCCTCCTTTCCCGGAGCCTGCCTTTCAAAAAGAGGCCCCGAATTAAGTGCACGAATCCTGGGCATCCTCTTCCCTCTCTTCCGTAAGCTGCTGCTGAGAGTCCCGGTCTACGGAATCACTGCTGATCGGCTCCATCGGCCGGCTGCCCCCTTGAGGTCAAACCCAGGAAGCAGAGCCGTCCCCCCTGGGCCCCGAGACGGTTCTTTGCAGAGACCACAGAATGGCTTCCCGCTGGGTCTAAAGAAACCTGGCTTAGCCGGGCTTCGTTGGGGCTGTGGTGTTCACGAGTCTTAGGCTGCAAGCTGGTGCCAGCTGCACGGAGGGGAAATGGTTGGGGAACATCTCCCGCTGGCTTCTCTCCACGTGGAAGGTGGCTAAAGGAAGAGAGCTTAGAGCGGCTTTGCTGGTGCCTTAAAAATAATGATATAAAACACAGCCACCGAAGTCGGTCTGTGGAGTCCCTGACGTGGACCATGGCGGAGAAACGCCCGTCCTGACTGACCCTTCCACCCACGCGCCGCAAACAGAAGTGACCCAGCCTTCATCCGCCACCTCAGGGGCTAAACGACTTCCTCAGATGGCCCCGTGGGACATAAATCAGGAAGGCCAGCACGTCTGAGAAACCTGTTCCCAACTGCGGCCCCCAGAAGTACTTGTCCTCGTGCTCAGGAACGGGTGCTAGGGGGTCGTCATTGTCGATCGACTTCAGCACGTGACTCACCTTCTCTGAGCCTGGGTCCTCGCCTGCGGATGTCACATCCACCTCATGGGTTAGAGGCGGACGTTAAATGAGACGATTCAGGTAGAGGGCTTAGTACGGCACCTTGACGAAGGCCAAAGGCCATTCCCAGGCGCGACAGAAAACGAACGAAAACCCAATATGCCACCGCTCGTTCCACTCCCAAACGAGGAGGGCTGTGGGCCGGAGCCCCAGCGATTCCACGAGGCACAGAGCTTCCTCCTCCTCTGGCCGGCCTCGCGCCCGCTCTGTGCCAGACGTGGTTGTACTTGGCAACCTCTGTGGCCTCCGACTTGTTTAAATTCTCACAGAGAATCCCTACGGATACTCAGACCGACTGGAGCAGAGACACAGTCAAGCACCCTGGGGTGGCCTGTGGTGTAAGAAAACATCGCAAAGCAAAGTTGCTCAGATTCTAAGAGTGCCCGAAGAGCCGGGGTTTACCCCGGGTACCCCCTTTTTCAGACAGGCAGGGGAGCTAGCTTACACATACTTCCGTGATAGCTTCATAACACCGCGAAACAAACGTGTCTGGCTCCCACCTGGACAGGTAAAGACACGACGGCTTTTCTGTTTTAAAGCTTTTGAATACCAGAACCTTTGCCTCTGCCCAGGTGTCCTAACCTTCTCAGCCCAGGACTTGGATCTGGGGTAATGGGTGACCCAGCAGGCGTGGAGATGACAGATGCTGGCATCATGTAGCAACGCGAGGACAACCTGGGGCATTTCGCCTGGCAGGCAGGCAGGCTGGGAGAGGCAGCCTTCCACACACTGACCTTTGTCCTTGTTTGCTCTTGGCGAGGGGCAAGCTGTGCCGACGCTGTTCTCCTCCCTCTCCAAGTCCGCCTGGGGCTCCTGCTAATCAAAATGTTCTCAGGGATCTGAGAAGGCCTGACCCTATGGGTGGCAAGCAGAGACCTCTTCGGGCAGTTGAAGGGCGAGCGGAGTCTTGTTCAAGATATGGCAGGCGTGGGGCTCATGGGCTTGTGTGCGCTTTTGCCCCCCAAAAAAGAAATCTCTTCCCTTCTGGCTTTTTCCCAGCTAGAAGGCTTATCATTTACTGGCCATCTGCCCCTGTAGAAGGCTGTCCACTCTGGGGCACCCCTTCATTCAAACCACCAAGGGGTCCAAAGAAACATATTAAAGGACAGCACCCCCGGATCTGAGCTTGGCAGGGCTTGCCCTCTGGGGAGGCGAACACCCCCATTTCCGCCTTGCCCCCTGCCAGAGAAGCCGCCGTCCCGAGGAACCTGCACGTTTTCTGCTGGCGATGTCCTCCAGCCCCCTGGTTCCCTGGGTCAGATATAATGAGGGTAACGGACAGACATGTCTTGTGGGGGAGATGGGGATCCTCTCTGCTTCCCCCGCCCCATTTTTTTCCCCTTAATTTTCCCGAATGATGCTTCTGGGGCTTGAGGCAGGGTGAGCTAGAAAGCAACTCTTCTTAAGGAAAATCTGAGAGTTCTCCCTCCTAAGTAGGGAGTTAAGCCCTGGCTCCCTGTCCCCTTCACCTAATGTACGTCTGCCGGGTCCCTTCCAGCTGGCAAGGCCGCCCATGGTCAGGGAGAAGCACCCTTCTCTCGCAAACAAACAAACCTGATCCATGTGCTAGAGGACTTAGGGTATATTAATAGCCAGATATTTTGTTTTCCTGTTCTGGTGCTTATCCTCTTCCACTAGAACGAAAGATAAGCGAACACAGAATGTTCTCCGCCAGCTACCCTCCTCCCCTCCCCCGGGGAGAGGCGAGCCAGGGGGCGTGAGCCATTCTGTTTCAAGCCCTCGCTGATGTCCGAACTCTGAGAAAATAGACTTAAAAGTTTATATTCGGTCTCTCTTGGCTACTGTTGCCGCTCAGCAAAGAAACTCTATATTGTTTAAACGCTCCAGGCAAACGGGTTGCAAGGCAACCTTCAGACAATAGAAAATACCCCAGACTAAAAACGAAGGCACTAAAAGAATGGAAAGCGTAGGGGTGCTTTGGCGAGGCGATCCCACACTCGAGGTGAATGAGAATGCTCTTGACGGGGCTGCTTTCGTCCTCGTCGATCGGGTTTCATAGAATCCAGAAATACTGGGTACCTCTTCTGTTTATTCCTGGACTCCTGGTTCTTTCTATGGTCAACACTACGCTCATGGGGGCAGCGGGCGCAAAAGGCCTGTTCCAAGGTCCTTAAGCAAGGCACTTCCCACCGGCGTCCGGGCCTGACGACACCTGGACCCCTGTTCCTGAGACGTCCTTACAAACCCAAGGAAGGAGAGAGTGGGGCTCAGCTTAATCACAAGGCTCCGTGTACCAGGAAGGCAGGAGGGTCAGGGCTAGAAATGTGACGGCAGACGCGAGGTCAGAGTGACGTGTGCGGAAGACAAAGGGGCCACAAGCCAAGGAATGTGGGCGGCCTCCAGAAGCTGGGAAAAGACAAGGGGCTGGCCTCTCCCCGAGCGCCTCCAGGAGGACCTAGCCCTGCCCACACCTTGATTTTAGCCTCATAGACTCTGGCCTCCAGAAATGTTAAAAAAAAAAAAAAAATTATTTGTGTCATTTCATGTTTGTGGTAGTTCATTACGGTGACAGCAGGAGACTAACACAGCGGCCGAGAACCCGAGGATCTTTTATAAGGACGAGGAGCCTACGGTTAGGTTAGTTCCCTAGTATAGCAGGCAGATGACCGGAAACCAAGGTGTGTCCTTCCTGCCCCGCTTGACCATGCGCTACCAGACCATCAGAGGGCACTGAAGCAGCTGGCCACATCTGCTATCATATATCATGGCTTCCTTTAAACAAACAAACAAACAAACACAAATCAATAAAAAGGTTGCTCTTTTTCTTACCCATTGACAAGGCGGGCCGATCGGTGTTATCCACCAGGCAGACTTGAACAGCTGGGAAGCTGTTTTCTCCCATAACTTACGGCCCCGCCCCAACCAGTGTCACTCAAAGAGAGAGATCAGACCAGAAAGGGAAACTGGAGGAAAGAGAAATAAATCATCACTATCCTCCTACTCCAGGTTGCTGGCCAGACACTACTGAGGAATCTCTTGGACTTCTGTCTGGCAGGGAACCCTTAAGAGATTTCAAGGCTCCCTCCTTCTGTGAGCAGGCTTGGTTGTTTTTTTTTTTTTTTTCAGACTATTTTCTGATTAAATGTCTTTTGAGGACTTGTGTAACAGAGCCTTAATAAACTCTATCTCAACAAAAAATAAGGGGGAGGGGGGCACAGGACTTCCCTACTTTCTTGCCTCCTAGAAGTATAAGCACTTGAAGACCAAAATTACTCTGTTCTCATGACACTTCTAAGAGATAAGAACTGTCAGTCCCATTTTATAATCTGGGACCCTGAATCACAGAGAGGGCAAGCCACCTGGACAGTCACACAGCCAGTGCGATTCACCCGAACCAGAACACAGCTCTCCTGACCGCTAGGCTTCGTCTCAGGCCCTGGCTGACCAGGTTGGTAGGACGTGGCCTCTGGGTAGGTGGTCTCAGTGGAAGGCAGAGATGTTAAACCATTAAACCTGTCATCACAAGGCAAGCTCCTGACGCCCCGGTGGAAAGATTTTCCAGGCCAGAGCTTCAAATCGCCCTGTGTGTCGGGCGTGTGCGTTTGTGTGCATCTGGAAGGCAGTCAGGGGTGTGAAACAAATGCCAGGTCGAGGTATTTGCACTTTACCTCGTGTAAGTAAACTTGGAGAGCGTTCGTTTCTTTCTAACATCAAGAGAGATCTTTCCCTAGGCCCTCTCTCCTTCATCCACGCTTCTCTCTCTCCCTCCACCACTCTTCTGCGAGAGCCTGGGATCTAACTTCAGGAGCAAAACGAATGGACTTCCCAGACTCACCGCAAAGGGATGGAGCTGGCTTCCACTGAATAGCCGCCGAGGCTCCGGGGCCAGAAGTACGGGGCCCACAGCTCTGCATGAATGCTGAGCAGCTCTGCATATTGTCTACCATTTCTGCTGCCCTTTCGCCCACAGGGGACTCTGCAGAGCCTCCTTCATTTTGTGCCACCCGCATTTTGTGACTCTCAAACACCATGAAGGGGACGGTGAATGTCAGGTTCCCGGGCTGCCTCCTACTCATCTTCTCATGCACAACCGGAAACCCCCCGCCGTGGATGACCCGAGGAGACTGGACCTTCCTCGACCATCCTCTAACTATTCAAGAACGTGCCCCGACAACGGGAGGGACGGCCTGCAGGATACTGACAGAGGGGACCACCCCTCCCCCAACCTCCACACCGAGAATCTGACAGTATTTATAGAGCATCACGCAGAAGACGACACACGCAGTCTCCCGGTCGGTTTTCCAGCCACTGCAGCACTGGACTTGCCTAATGGGAAGTAAACACATGTTAGCGTCTGTAGCTACTTTTCCAGGTCCCCTGTAAGAGCTTCTGATTACGAACTGGATGTCTTAGATCCCCTGATAATAGGAAAAGCAATAGCGTGGGGGCTAGACAGAAACATTCTAGGTCCTGCGATCCAGTTTCTAGATCTGAAAAACATTTTAACATTGTGGTAAAATACGCATAAGGAAAAATTTACCGTCCACCATTTTTAAGCGTAAGTTCGGCGGCGTTCAGTACATTGGCCTCATTTTGCGACCGTCGCCACCATCCTAGATCTGCAAAGCTTTTCATTAGACTCTGCGAAGCAGTGATCACGGCAAAGTGCTGGTTTCCCTGGGAGGCCCTTCCTAGCCTGCCTTTGTGCCATCTCGTGGCTCTCTCTCTCAAACGATAAGAGTCGCCCATCCCCCCGTAGGCACTGAAAATCCTTTTGAGCTGGAAGAACCAAGGCGGAGCGTAATGATAAACCCTGACTCCTCGTTCCACTTTCTTTTCACGCTCCGCCATCCCTACCACTTAGCTGTGATTTCTGGGCCCATCCAAACCCAAACCAGCTTCGTGAACGCCTCTGATTCCAGCGTCCCCCTCCCCCAAACCTACTCGTCTCTCTTGGTTTCTCTTGGTAATTGCATATTTTAATATCTAAATGAAAAGGAACCGTCGAAAGGTTGAGGAATAAAGGCAGTTCCATAACGGAAAGTTTTCCAGAGAATGACAAGGGGAAAAACTCTCTGGTCTGGAGCATCTCTGAAGCTGTATGGAAATAACTTGAGAAAGACCATTAGGGAGACCCCAGAAAGCACAGAGGGACGGAGGAGTGGATGGGAAGGGGCGATGAGACCTACATGTTCTGGATCCTCAGACCTTTATTTATCTTTATCCGCAGGCCTGACCTCTCTTTGGAACACCAGACTCCTAAATGTACCTCTATCTGACACCTCCTCTCGTATGTCCGACAGGCTCCTGGACCTCAACACGGACAAAGCAGGTCTCGTTATTTGACCCACCTTACCTGAATCCGCTTCTCTCTTAATCTTTCCTAACTCAATACATGACGAAAACCTGAAAGTCATCCTTGATACCCCTTTCCTTGACCTCCCCCCGGCGCACCTGCAGAAAGCCTTATTGACTCCATCTCCAAAACACATCCCAAATTTGCCCGCTTTTCTCCAGGTCCACTGCCATCGTCCTAGTGTACGCCATCATCGTCTCTTATCTAGGCTACTACGATGGCCTTCTCCACTGACCTCCCTACTTCCTTTCCACAGACCCCTGTCATCCACTTTCTACCCTGTAGCTAGTGATCGTTTAAATGCAAGTAGGAGTTTGCCGCCTCCTTCCTTGCTTAATAGCTTCCGAGGTCTTCTTTAAGAATAAGAAGCGATCTCCTCACCCTGGCTTCAAAGGCCTTTGTAATCTGGACTCTGTGCATTTCTCCCATCTCGTCCGTATCCCTCTTCCCTGACGCTGTCCTGGCCCCACCGGCCATTGCTGTTCCTCAGACACGCAGAGCTCCTTCCTCCCTTGCAGCCTCCACACCAGTAGTGTACTTCTTCCGGAACGTTCATCCCATGTACCCGTCCAGGGCGGACTCCTTAGTTATATCCCAGCTTAAATGACACGTCTCCAGAGAAACTTTCTCTGCATGTCTCATCTAAAGCGGGCGTGAAGTAATTAATTACTATGTGATATTACTACGTGATTCACTTTTGCTTATTTAATATTTTAGTGTCTTAGCCCTTTAGAATATAAGCTCCCTAATCGCAGAGGGACTTTGTCTTTTCTATAAGGGATCCATCCATCCCCGGTGCCTAAAATAGTGTCTGGCACAGAAAAGGTATTCAGTAAAAATAGTTGAATAAGTGAGTCTAATGTGGAGAAACTGGAACCTTCATACTCTGCTGGTGGGAATGTAAAATGGTGCACTTGCTTTGAAAAAGTTTTGAAGTTCCACACAGAGTTGCCATATGACTCAGCAATTCTACTCCAAGGCATATATTTCCAAGAGAACTGAAAACATATCTATGCAAAAACTTGTATACGGATGTTCATAGTAGCATCGTTCACGATGACCAAAGAGTGAGAATAACCCAAACATCCATCAGCTGATGGATGGATGGATGAACAAAAGCGGGTATATCCATACAATGGAACATTACTCAGTCACAGGAAGGGATGGAGTAGGAAGGGAATTCTGACACATGCTACCACACGAATGACAGGGTTCTGCACGACATCGTGCTACGCGAGACCAATCCGTCACAAAACGACAAATACCGTCTGACTCCACTGATACGAGGCACCTAGAGTGAGGCCATAGAGACAAGGTAGAGTGGTGGGTGCCGGAGGCTGGGAGAAGAGGAGAGTGGGGAGCTAGTGTTTGCTGGAAATAGAGTGAGTTTTACCAAGATGGAGAGAGTTCTGGAGGTTGGTGGCAAGACAATGGGAATGTAGTTAGAATATGAAAACATACACTTAAAAATGGCTAAGATGGTAAATTTTGTTAGGTGTATTCTCCATAATTAAAAAAAAAAAAGGAATGAAGTAATGATACATACTATAACATGGATGACTTTGAAAACAACGTTATGGAAAGAAGCTAGACGGAAAAGACCACATATCGTATAGTTCTATTTATATGGAATTACAGAATAGGCAAATCTACAGAGATAGAAAGTAGATTAGTGGTTGTCTGAGGCTGGGGATCTGAGGTAGATGAGTGACTGCTGATGGGTACATGGTTTCTTTTGGTGGGGGGGAGTGTGTGTGAAATGTTCTTGAAATTTGGTGACGGTTGCACAATTCTAGGAATACACTAAAAACCACTGAATTTTTAAATGGGTGAATTAATGGTATGTGAATTATATCTCAATATAGCTGTTAAAAATATTAAGGAAGGACCAAAAATGAATGAACTCTGCTTCTTTTAAAAGAATTACTATTGTTAGGTTCTGTGACCTAACGATACCTATAGTTGATGTTTGCATTCTCTCATTGAACTGTGTTGTGGGACATGAGGCTGAGGCTGTGGGGAAGAGTGTTATTCACAAATAGGGGAATACAGCTAATTCTGTTATTCAAAATAGGGGAATACAGCTAATTCAATCTAAAGAAGTTAAAAAGACTGTCTGCAGGCTTGAAGGAAAATAACAACCCAGCAGCAGATATATATTAGAAGGTACTTCAAAAAAAGTTATAATAGGTCAAATATATTTCCGGATAAACGAAACTCAAAACGTTCAATACAAGTGGTTTGCAAAAGGTCTTTAAGGCCTGATTGCTAATTTAGCATCAAATAGTTTTGCTCACACGGAGGACGTCCCACCTTGTTTAATCAATTACTTTACAACTTCTTTTGAGCAAAGATGTTTAAGATTACAATAGTCTGCATACCATAAAAATGATATTGAAAAGGACAGTGATTGGTCGGTATCAAAAAGGAAATCCTGTCACATGTGACAGCGTGGATGAACCTTGAGGACATCATGCTCAGGGAAATAAAAAGGTCATAAAAAAGGCAAATACTGTGTGATTCCACTTATATGAGGAACCTAGAGTGGTCGAATTCATAGGGACTGAAAGTAGCGTGGTGACTGCCAAGGGCCGGGGTCGGGGAGTGGAATAGATAGTTGTTTAATTGATACAGAGTTTCTGTTCTCAAAGTGAAAACATTCTGGAGATACACTGCACAGCATTATAAATATATTAACACTTCTAAACTATACATTTAAAGATGGTTAAGATGGTAAATTTTAGATTACGTGATTTTTCACCACAATTAAAAACATTCTTTTTAAAAGGACAGTATTAAAAGCCTTAATGAAAATTTCATTTTTATTTTGCTATTAACGTATGACTGACATGGAAAGAATTTTCAAGTTTGACACAGAAACTTGATGGCTGTGTTTATCTTTACTTTTTATTCCTGCTGGAGTAATGAAAACAGATTACTTGGTTTAATTTTGTGATTATTTTTACTTCCTGGTTCCTGCCTGATTACGCAATGCTTTTGGTTGCAAACAGATAAAAAAGGAAAGTTTATGAGCTAGCCTATTATTTTTATGCTCTTACATTAAAGAGGACTGAACTAAGAAATATTTCTACTTATGTCAAGGTTTTATAAAACCTGAATTCTAAATAAATTGGAATATTGGGGCTTGGGCCACGAGGTAAAATATCTTCCTTAAGGTCTGTGAGCTGCTGCTATTTTATATTTCTAAGTGTATTCTTATTTTAACTGGTTTTACAACACTAGCTTCCTCTTTCAACAAACTTACAAGGTCATAGAACTTATCTTGAGTAATACATAAAATCTTACATAGAATTTTTTTTTTATTTCATCACATTAACTCCAAAATATAACCACTGCTTAGAACTCTCTCTGACAACTTGACACAAGATAAGCCAAAAAGGATGGACATTCATTATAATTATAAACTCTGAGAAAGGCTACTCTTCCACACATCTACCATGTGCCTTCCTGAATTACCATCTCTTTTTTAAAGCAATAATCATACAGAGGCATGTCTAAAGTGGGTTAAAGGCATGATAACAATTCATTTTCTATAAACTTTATCCTGGGCCTGATGGGTGTCCTGGTATTAGATTCTGAATACAGAAAATGAGGCAGCGGTTAAGATGTTGAGGTCTTTGGAACATACTAGCAATTATTTCTAATTATGAAGCTGCATTATATTTACTTTATTCTCTATGATGTTATCTATGATGATGCTGGGACATTTGCTACACTAGGGCCTCCTCGACTAAGGCCTGAAGGCAACTGTATCTAGCTCTGTAAAAATAATGAGACAATCATCTGGGAGAGGGTTCGCAGGCTCATCCACCACCTTCACAAATTACGGTTGTCCCTTGGTATCTGCAGGGGACTGGTTCTGGGACACTCTTGGATACCAAAATTGGAGGATGCTCGAGTCCCTTGTATAAATGGCATGTTTGCATTTAATCTATGCACATCCTCTTGTATCCTTTAAGTCATCTCTAGATTACTTATACTACTGACTACAATGTAAACACTATGTAAATAGTTAAACTGTATTGTTGACGGAATAATGGCAAGAAAAAAAAGCCTGTATGTGTTCAGTACAGATGCAACCATCATCCACTGCAGGCCTAACGACATAGTACACGTTAGCAACAATGTAACTTTTTTCTAACATTTTCCATCTTTGGTTGGTTGAATCTGCAGATGCAGAATCCGCGGGTATGGAGAGCCAGCTGTACCTTATTTGATCTTTTTAATAATTCATTGGTCAGAGAAAGAAACTGAGGTCCAAAGCAATTTAGTGATTTACTCGAGGCCCCATTTTTTCACTTTCATTCATCCATTATTCACTTAACTGGTATTTATTGATCAAAGTTGCCTATGTGCGTGAGCAGTGAACAGAACCCGATCCTGCATTCCATGCTTTTACAGTACAAATGAACGATCAGACAAAGAAACCCATGATTACTACACAGGACTAGTGTCTTTGAACGGCTGACCCTGTATGTGAATCATTTTACTGTTGCCTAGGTGTTCGCCACATTTTCTGAATGTTCCTATTCTGGCTCACTAATCTCATCTCCTGGTGTGTGTGTGTGTGTGTGTAATAATATCTACATATACACACAAATAAATATGTAATATGAACATACACATTGAGAGGAAATGTATGGTTTACTTTTTAAGGCACAGAATTCTTCTGCCTTCCTTGCCATTAAAGGGTCACACAGTGCCATCTCCAGTAAAAGACCTCATTGGCTCCTAGGAAGCCTCATCTAGTTTGCACTATGGTAGTGACAGGTCAGTGTCAAGGAAAGAACACTAATGATTTTTCCACTAGCTGATCTCATGGAATATTTACATAGCACCTTCATTAAAAGAGCTCAAAGCACTATTCCAAGTAGCTGAATCATAACCTCATTTTGTAAACTGCGCATTTTAAACACAAAAACAAGCTCCTTTACCCATTCTAATTATTTCTCAAAAATAATCAAAAGATAAATTTCATAGAAAGAGGGAAAACTGTAAACAGTGATAATCTCTGGGTGCTGGGAGTATAGGTGATTTTAATTATATTCTGTATTATTCCAATTTTCTACAATTAACATTCATGAACTTTTTTTTTAAGCTAGTGGTCCAAATATAGCAATACATGGTTTTCATGGTTGTATGAACTTTGAATTAGGAAAAATATTACGTAAGAAATTTTAAAAATAGGCCATAAGAAACTCAACCTCACTCATAATTTAAAACTAGAAATTAAAATAATTCTTTAAACCTACCATATTGACAATCATGTTATAAAGCCAGTATGCCAGGTATAGGCAACAGTATAGCAAACTAGACACTGCCATCCATGACTGACAGGATTACAAACTGTCATCAGCTTTTTGGAGGGCAATTTGGCAATAACTGTCAAATTTTAAATGCACATGCTTCTGAATACAACAATTCTAAGATTTTTTTTTCTTATAGATATACTTGCCTAGGGGTATATGTAGAAGGATGTTCAATAAAGAACTTGTTAATTAAACTTGTACTATATCCATGTAGTGAAATACTCTGCAACTATATGTACATATGATTGTAACTGACCGTTTAGTGCAAAAAGCAAGTTGCAAAACAGTGAATATGACACCTTTTGTATATAACTTTAAAAGGCTGTAAATACATACATATACTTCCGTATACAATTAAAACATCTGGAAGACTATTCTAAACCCTAACTGTGAAAATACCTTTGAGAAGTGAGAAGACTGTTTTTTGTTTTTTTTTTTAAACTGATATTCCTTGGTATTCTTTGAATTTTGTTACATTGAGCAAGTATTTTTATTTTTAACAGCTTTATTGGGACATAATTCTTAGACTCTACAAGTCACCAGTTTAAAGTGGTTTTTAGTGTGTTCACACATTCAGTGTTTCTCAGTATATTCTCCGAATTGTACAATCATCACCACAGTATGTATTTTTTAAATGAAAAATATTTTTTGAAAGATTTTCCAAAAGTGGCAAGAGGATGTGTACACGATACAATAAAAAAATGTTAAGAGAATGATACATATAAATGGGAAGAAAAAAATGAGAACGAAAGAAGATGGAGAAGGTGAGAGACAGAAAAAGAGAAAGGATCTTAAAGTGAGTTTTAACCAGGAACATGTGAGATCTGCTTTCACTAAATAAACATAGATTTTGTAACAAAGAGAGCAAGGTAAGATATTTGGGCATGATAAGAAAAAGAAAAGAAGGAAACCCTTGATTTGTTGGTAATGCAAATATTTGGATAAACCAGATTCTATGTAAATCTGCAGACAGCTGGGTATGAATTCTATCTACGGAAGACACAAATAAAAAGAGTTTAGAGAAATATATTTACTTTGTAGTTGCTAGAAATCTCTCCTGTCTTAGGGAGGTTGACAGAGAGACACTAGTTTTCAAGCAAAGATACTTACTGAACGTCAATATAATGCTCTGAATTGGTTAAGAGTATCTGAGAATATAAGGAGAGCTGGAGAGAGAGAAAAAGGCTCTTGAAACATATAGACGAGCTTAAGCACAAACAATGGACTATTCTGACTCTTTGGCTCAAAGTTTGGTATATGTTTTTAGAAAGAAGGGTAGCAAACATTCATTTGAAAGATAATGTTTTATGAAAACATTCAGCGAGACTCACATTTAATCTCTTTGTTATTTAAAGTAAAATTATCTTTACTCTGAGACTTTTCCCTCATTAAACTCTTCCTGGAGGACTACAGATCTTAGGGATGTTTTGGAGAATATCACTTTATTTTCCTTTTCCATATCTTTAAAAAGCCCAGTTCAAGAGCTGTGTAGTTGGAGGAGTCTCTGGCACCAGGAAAAGCAAACTTCGCTGCTTACCCTATAAAATCAGTTAGCTTGGGTCCTATGAGTTCTTATTTACTTAATTAGGGCAGTGTGGTGAGTGTAGCAATTGCTCTAGTTCAATACTAATAAAATAATGGAAATGTACACAGGGTAGCCACACCTATGCAAAACCTGTTTTCATAAAGGAGTAAATGTCAGATTAAAAATAAAAGTCACCAGTTTTCTAAACTGTAACTGTAAAGTAATGCTGGTGCAATAATTCACAACAAAGATTTAAAGTCAGTATTATCTGATGGGACAGATCATCTTTAAAAGTATCAACTGAATAATAGTTTTAAAGTCTGTTAACTATCTGTTCAAAATTCCTCACCCTGTGGTTAACAGCTGACATACCTGATTCTAAATCAAGCAACATGGAATCCTTGAGAACGAGCTATCCATTGATTATAATGTGGTGTGTTTTTCTATTTTTACATGGGCTTGTATGTGTGTGCGTACAAGTAACAGCATTTTACTGGGAATTAAAGTGTTGCGCATGCTGGAGGCTGTTGCTAGCAACATAATTATCTCTGTAAATGCTGACTGACTACAGCACCTTAGGAAACCATATAAAAATAGAAAACGTTACTATCCCTGGTAATATGCCATGAGAGACAATGATCAGACTATAATTCTTATTTATTCGCTTAAAAGTAAAATCGCTTTGTCTAAAAGATAACCTGTCTTGTCCTGTGACTGTGACAACAAAGTAAAATCGGAACTGCTTCAATGTCCAAAATATGCAAAATGGTAACTGAAAGAATGTCGCTTTAATGATAGTTAAAACCATCCACCTCCAGGGGCTAAATGTAGATACCCCTGGAAGCTAACCTTGGCTTTCGGACTTAGGTTAGACTGGTAGAACTTCTACTGTCATCTGGACAGGTGGCAATGACCTTAGACGGAGATGTTAGTCTCCAAAGTCTTCTTTTAGATCTTACATCAAGCTACAATGAACCCTGGCTTCGAAATAAATTTTGTAGGCCAGAAAGCCAAGGCGAAGGGTTAACTGTTCGTTATTTTTTTAATTTCTCAGATGCTAAAATGTTTTTTAAGAAGCAAGGACAGCTCAATTTAGATTACAAAAAGGCACTCTGATGAAAAGCAAATGTGTTCCTAAATGTATTTTGAAGTAGATGGTTAGAAAGCTAATATAGAGTTTGTGGTCTAAATATATCATTCTTTCAGAGGCAGAACATATTGCTGGGGGTGGGGGCGGGGAAAACCCTCTACCATAGGACTTATGGCATATAGTAACTAAAATGTATCTCCGTGTGTCGAAGTCTCAGTGTTGGGGAATATTATTCAGTAGACCCAGAGAGAAGTCCTAAATTGGGAAAGCAGCTGAGTCCAAGGTCATCTCTCCTGTTACCAAATATATCTTGAAACAAATGCAAGAAGGGCACTTTGTTGAGTGTTATCTGGACATATATAGTTTCAATCAAATTCTCCAAGAGTGTCAGAATAAAAGTTGAACATTTGTTTGACACTGCCCAGTCACTAGCAAGTGGGTCTCTTCAAGGGCTGAGGCTCTCCTTGGAGACTTGGCAATTATTACAACAAAAAGAGGTTCTTTTTCCTACTCTCGAGAAAAGAGATCAAGCACAGTTAAACACCAGCTCTGAATTTTTTTCCCTCACATTTTTTGATATATAGGAAATCATATAAACTTATAAAAATGTCTCCTGATAAAAATGTAACTTTTAAATATTGTTTCCCAGCTAAATTCCTTGGAATTAGCAAGTCTCTTCGCATATTCGAAAATGTTATATGTGACAAAAAAGTGACAGCACAGGTGATGGGGGTTGTAAACCAAATCGAAAAATAAAATGCTGAATCTTTTCAGTTAGTGTAAAAAAGTATCCCCGGAAATACAATGAAACAAATAATTGGCTCATTGCCTATAATGCTCTCCTTTGTCATAAAAACAAACAAACAAAAAAAAAAAACAAAAAACGAAAAAAACAAAAAAAACCCCCAAAAAACCCAAAAAACTTAGTCCATGATAGCAGTCCCCTGTGGAGATGATCATTTGTCTTCCTCTATCTACAATGTAGTGAAACTCATTTCATCAAGGGTTCACAAGGAAGCAGGAAATCAAAGAACTCCGATTATTGTACACCAAGTAGACCACAATTCACCATCGCACCAACTCAAAACTTTGAGCAATTTCCAGCTTCAGCTCCCGTGTCCCCTCCAGCCTTGTCTGCCTTGTCCCTTCTTGGGGCTTCCTCTTCTCCACCCAGCCCTGGGTGCCTCCCTGAGCCAAATTCTACCCATCCTTCCAGAAGGGTTGGGACCCGTATTCTCCTCCAGCCTGCCCAGATGGCTCCGGCTCACAGCGCTGTTTTCCTTTGCCTTACGTTAGGAGTACTAACTCTTGATCCCCTTCTAAAAAGCTGAATTGAAACTTTTAGACACCCTAACCCCAGAAAGAATGTCAGGAAGTCTAACGGAGTTCTGATGTTTTCTAATGAAAACTTCTCTGATTTCTAAGATAGCAAATACTTTCAGAAAACTCGGCGTGCATCTGATTGCCTACTGAATAACCCAGCGCGGTAAAGTGCTTTAACTGCTGCTATGTTTGTCACCTTGGCAAGGAGACCTTAAGCTACCTGAGAGGAGGAGCCCCGCCTTTTCCTGCTTGAGGTGCGTGGGCAGGATGCAGGAGGGGCCAGTGAATCCCTGCTGGCTTCGTTCCTGTCTGGCCTCTCCTGCCCTTCCATCCCCCTATCCAAACCTCACTCATCTTCACAGGTCCAGGGCACGCCGCCCTCTCTGACGGAGACTCCCGGACTCTCTTGCCGCAGATCTCCACTTGGAAGGAAGGTTGAGAGCATCACGACATATAGCACTTGGCTATTAGGCGTTGATATATTTGCTGTTGTTTAATGCATTGGTGGTCTTGTTAGTGACAGGGGCCTTGGCTGCTCCTTTCACTGTACCTTTTCCTAGAGTCTGGCTGAGCGTCCCGGCACGGCACATCGGCACAGAGCGCTGGAGCTGGGCACACGACACGTACTCCTTCCCCTCCCCCACGCAACCGGGTAACTTATGGTGCCAGCCTCATCTTTTTGTCATTTCCTGGACGTGCCATGTCCTTAAATGCCTTTGTGTGTTCCACCTTTCCTACGCCTATTGAAATCCTCATGTCAGGATGAATTGCTTCTTCCTCTGAGATCCTTGTTCTTTTTATACATAAAGAGAACTTAATTTTTGCTACATAATATTAGAGTCTGCTAGATAGCAAGCTTTTTGAAAGCAAAAACCAGGTCATGCTGATTTTATATTTTAGCACTTAGCACAGTGTCGGGCACACAGAAGATAATACTTGTGTATAAATGAATGAACTTACAATTTCATCCTCCAATTCATCCAGTAATATCTTGGTAATTTCCTTGGTTTACCCTTGGCATTTTCATAGGAGAAGGCAAGAAATGTCCAGAAAACTACTCGATGAATTCTGGATTTGACCAAATTAATTTTGTTTTTGCTTAACATTTTATTGTATTTTCATCTTCCAGTTTCATTGTGGCATTGTTCATAAAAGTAAAAACCTGGAATCGATCTAAATGTCCAGCAACGGGAGACATGATTGATTTTAACACTTTCACAGAGAAATATCTAATTACAACCTATAAAGCTTCCATTTATGCCATATCCCAAACTATTATTCATTTCTTTTATGCATTTGCTTGGCATTCATTTTTAGTATACTTCCCTCATCTGGTTGGTTGAGTTTAATCACTTGGTAAAGTTTGTTCTTCAGGTATAGTGAGTGAACTCATTAAAAGAAAAAAAAAAGAATTATAAGCAGCATTAAACATAATTCCACACATACTATAGCTCATAAGTGGACATCGACCTGTCCGCATATCTACGACCGCCCCGGATGCGGATCACACTGCAGCGGTCAAGAGCACAGGTCTTACTTAGACCCCGGCTCTGCCACGGCTGTTAGCTGTGGGCCTCGGCTTTCTCATTTATGAAATGGGGATGAGAGTACCTACCTCGCAGACTTATTGTGAGAGTTACGTTAGTTCTTACACCCAAAGCGCTCGGGACCGTGGCTGGTACACGCCGAGAGCTCAACAGTGGGCTTAGCTGCTACCTCCTCCGCCCCCGCATCACGATTATGACGATGCCGGAGCTGCCGCGGGTCCAGTCTGCTCGCTCTTGCTCTGCCTGACGGCTGTTTAAAAAAACGTTTCTTCCCCTGTGAGTTGCAGGACCAAGCGGCTCAGCGGACTGTGCTCTCTAACTAGGAGCGGGCTGCGCCGCACGCGGCTGCTAAGGCCACCGAGGCCGGACAGCGATTTGCCAGGCGCCCCGCGGTCTGATTCCCGCGCCGTGGGGAGGATGGCAGACCCTTCGAAGGCCGCGATTCTATACGCGGTGCCGCGAATCACTCGAGGGGCCGTGCACGCGGCCACCTTGCGCCACTGCCCATCAGGCCTCCGCGGGCCGCGCTGTCGCAGCCGGGAACCGGCTGTCACACTCCGCCGGACGCGGAAACTAATACTTTCACCGAAAAACAGAAATCTTTAATTTCCTCCTGTGTTCCGAATAGTGAGTTTCCATAGCAGTAAACCAAGTTCGGTGACTCAGATCTCTCAAGCAATTCTAGAAAGATTGTGAAATGACGTGTTTGCTGAGAAAGTACTTCCAGGTGCCGAAGGAGGGAGCACGGGAGCAGAAAGTGCATGTGTCCAAGTCTTAAAAAATACTTGCTTGGGTTCTGCGTTTCAGTTTTTGATTTCTCTTGCAAGGATGGGATGGGACTAAAAATGACAGTTAGAGCCAACTTTCTCTTTTCAAGATTGTCTTAAGAAAAGAGAGTCAAATAATGAAAATACACAGGTAACTTTGAATGGTCCCTCTTTAACCTGCCTGGACAAAGCGCCCACACCATGCCACACATCAAAGGGCTCTAATTAAACCTCGCCAAAAAAAAAAAAAAAAAAAAAGGTGTATGGGGAGAGGAGCTGGCAAGCAGTTCTACTGAGCAGAGGAACAATTACCTTTAATAAAAATGCAACTCACCTCTCTCCTGGCTGTCATGGTTAAAAAAAAAAAAAAAAGCATTCCCTC